>NC_073305.1:9046285-9346285 GCF_027595985.1 Sorex araneus
GGGTCTCTGCTCACAGGCCTCTTGAGCAAGTGCTCCCTGACCCCTTGTCCACACCTGCAAACTGGCCTCCTCAAACAACCAAACGCCTTAGCACTGAGCCACCTCTCCAGGGCCAAGTGTCCCCTCCTCAGAAGGAACCCGCAGGGCTGGAGGCGCTTGCCTTGTGCACAGAGAGAGACCCAGGTTCGAGCCCAAGCAATGCGTATGGCCCCCAAGGAGTGACTCCTGAGCACAGAGCCAGGCGCTGCAGGGTGTGGCACCTCAGAAAGTCTCCAGTCACCCTGGAGGCCCCCGGCGACTCCCCCCGACACGGTTCTCTCCATAGACTCTACATGCAGCCAGAAACATCTCGGGGGTCAGGGGTCAGGCCCCGCATGCACAAGGACCCAAGTCTGATTCCAGCACCTCTGGGATCACCTGGTGGCTCCCGAGCACTGTCAGACCTGACAGTTTGTACCTACACGGTAAATCAGCAGGCCCGGCTGCCAGGGGTGACCCCCCCGAACCCGGAGAACTTGAAAGATCCTCCCCCCCACAAAAAAGAGAAAGAAATTTAAATTTGGGTAGGGGGGGTTAGTAAGCACTGCAACGGGAGTATTCTGGGAAGCAAAATTCAATTCACACCCCGTCTACCTCAGACCCACTACTCACTCAGATGAGCTTTTCCTTGTGTTTGAGTAAAACCATGTTGGGGGGTCCTGTCACGTCGGGGCCCAGCCTGCTCACTCGGAAGCCTGTCAGGAGTCCCGGGTACGATTCCTGGAACCCACCCCAGCCAACGCCCCTCTTCAGGGCCAGAGTTGGTGGAAAATTCTGGTTCCTACCACCAGGGGGCAGCCGAGTTGCAGGATTGAGCTGAGGCTTCCAGACCCCCCTATGGGTACCTTGGCTGGGGCCTTGGAAGTTCTGGGGGCTTTGCGGGGTCTGAGCTGCTGCGACAGGAAGCTGAAAGGAGAGGGAGGTGGCAGGTGTCCAACCACCAGGGGGGCCAGAGGGGAAGAGGCCAGAGTGGGTGTGGTCAGAGGTTTCTGGAGAACTGGCTCCCAGTCGGGTTTGGGATTGATCAGGGAAGGAGCAGGGCTGTATGGCGGGGGGCGGGGGTCTGGGCCGGGGTGGGCAGGGGCTCCCACGAAGAGGGAGAGAGAGGAGAGAGAGAAAGAGAGAGAGAGAGAGAGAGAGAGGGAGAGGGAGGGAGAGAGAGAGAGAGGGAGAGGGAGGGAGAGAGAGAGAGAGAGGGAGAGGGAGGGAGAGGGGAAGGGAGAGAGGGAGAGAGAGAGAGGAAAAGAGGGAGAGAGAGAGGGAGAGAGAAGGGAGAGAGAGGGGGAGAGAGAGGGAGAGAGAGAGAGGGGGAGAGGTAGAGAGGTAGAGAGGGAGAGAAAGGGAGGGAGAGAGAGGGAGAGGAAGAAAGAGAGGGGGAAAGAGGGGGGAAGAGAGAAAGAGTGAACAAGAGAGTGAGAGAGAGGAGAGAGAGAGTGAGAGTGAGAGAGAGTGAGAGAGAGTGAGAGTGAGAGAGGGAGAGAGAGTGAGAGAGAGAGAGTGAGAGAGAGAGTGAGAGAGAGTGAGAGAGAGAGTGAGAGAGTGAGAGAGAGTGAGAGTGAGAGAGGGAGAGAGAGAGAGAGTGAGAGAGTGAGAGAGAGGAGAATGAGAGAGAGTGAGAGAGTGAGAGAGAGGAGAGTGAGAGAGAGTGAGAGTGAGAGAGAGTGAGAGAGAGGAGAGTGAGAGTGAGAGAGAGTGAGAGTGAGAGAGGGAGAGAGAGTGAGAGAGAGTGAGAGAGAGGAGAATGAGAGAGAGTGAGAGAGTGAGAGAGAGGAGAGTGAGAGAGAGTGAGAGTGAGAGAGAGTGAGAGTGAGAGAGGGAGAGAGAGTGAGAGAGAGTGAGAGAGAGAGTGAGAGAGAGAGTGAGAGAGAGTGAGAGAGAGAGTGAGAGAGAGTGAGAGAGTGAGAGAGAGTGAGAGTGAGAGAGGGAGAGAGAGAGAGGGAGAGAGTGAGAGAGAGGAGAATGAGAGAGAGTGAGAGAGTGAGAGAGAGGAGAGTGAGAGAGAGTGAGAGTGAGAGAGTGAGAGAGAGAGGAGAGTGAGAGTGAGAGAGAGTGAGAGTGAGAGAGGGAGAGAGAGTGAGAGAGAGTGAGAGAGAGGAGAGTGAGAGAGAGTGAGAGAGTGAGAGAGAGTGAGAGAGGAGAGTGAGAGTGAGAGAGAGTGAGAGGGAGAGAGGGAGAGAGAGTGAGAGAGAGTGAGAGAGTGAGAGAGAGAGGAGAGTGAGAGTGAGAGAGAGTAAGAGTGAGAGAGGGAGAGAGAGTGAGAGAGAGTGAGAGAGTGAGAGAGAGGAGAGTGAGAGAGAGTGAGAGAGTGAGAGAGAGAGTGAGAGAGAGTGAGAGAGTGAGAGAGAGAGTGAGAGAGAGTGAGAGAGTGAGAGAGAGAGTGAGAGAGAGTGAGAGAGAGAGTGAGAGAGTGAGAGTGAGAGAGAGTGAGAGTGAGAGAGAGTGAGAGAGAGAGTGAGAGAGTGAGAGTGAGAGAGAGTGAGAGTGAGAGAGTGAGAGTGAGAGAGGGAGAGAGAGAGAGGGAGAGAGAGAGAGGGAGAGAGAGAGAGTGAGAGAGAGAAAGAGAGTGAGAGAGAGTGAGAGAGAGGAGAGAGAGAGGAGAGAGGATACAGGGGCTAAGGCACTGGCTCTGCGTGCAGCCAAGCCCGTTTGGGTTTCTGGCCCCCCACGGTCCCCGAGTGTCGCCCATACAGCCCCGGAGGCTTCAACCCCACTAGAGGCCCCGGGCGGCCCGGGCAGCAACAGGACGGCCTCGGTGGTCCCGGCACCCGCAGGGCACTGCACCCGGAGTCCTAACACTCAGCCCCCGGCCCAGTCGGCCACGCATTGCCCAGAGTGGGCCCCGGCCCCTGAGCACTGCTTGGGAGAAGCCCCCGCCCAGTGCCGACGCACGGTGTGTGCCTGGAAGATGCGGCCAGTTCTCGGGGACGCTACACCCTGCAGGAAACTTGACCCCAAGGAGGACAGCGGGATGAGGCCGAGAGATAGAGCGCAGAGGGAACGCTTCCCTGGCACAGCAGGGAAACTAAGTACAATCCGTTAAACAGTATGCCCGGTTTGGGGCGGGGGGCACACCTGGGAGTGCTCAGGGCTGACTCCTGGCTCTGTGCTCAGGGCTGACTCCTGGCTCTGTGCTCAGGGCTCACTCCTGGCTCTGTGCTCAGGGCTGACTCCCGGCTCTGTGCTCAGGGCTCACTCCTGGCTCTGTGCTCAGGGCTCACTCCTGGCTCTGTGCTCAGGGCTCACTCCTGGCTCTGTGCTCAGGGCTGACTCCCGGCTCTGTGCTCAGGGCTCACTCCTGGCTCTGTGCTCAGGGCTGACTCCTGGCTCTGTGCTCAGGGCTCACTCCTGGCTCTGTGCTCAGGGCTCACTCCCGGCTCTGTGCTCTGGGCTGACTCCCGGCTCTGTGCTCAGGGCTCACTCCCGGCTCTGTGCTCAGGGCTCACTCCTGGCTCTGTGCTCAGGGCTGACTCCTGGCTCTGTGCTCAGGGCTGACTCCCGGCTCTGTGCTCAGGTCTTACTCCTGGCTCTGTGCTCAGGGCTCACTCCTGCGGGACTCGGGAGCCACACTCGGTGCTGTGTGCAAGGCAAGTGCCCGACCCACTGTACAATCTCTCCTCATTCACAATTTTCTTTTTTTAAGCACAGCTGAGTTCTGCAGGACCATCCAGCTCTGCCTCAGGGTCATCTCAGAGGCGGGACACTGAGGCCCAGCAATCACGGGGATGATGGGACACAGGATGGGAGGGGGTGTTTAAGGGAGAGAGGCCAGAGCCGGTCACCGGGGCTCATACGGCAGCTGAGCTTGGGGCAGTCCTTCGGCTCCGTCTCTAGCCTGGTCCTGGCTGTCCCCGTGTCTGTCTGCTGCAGGTCTGTGCCTTTGCCACACGGCCCAGCCACGTGGCTGGCTGCTCCGGGGGAGAAGGACTTCCTCCTCCTTATTTATTTTTCAGAGGTGCTCAGAGCGACTCCTGGCTCAGTGCTCAAGGGTTCATGTGGTGCCCAGGAAGGAACCGAGGGCTCCCGCGTGTATTGTGTGTGTTCCAGGCCCAGGCCCAGGACGATGTTTCAGCCCAGCTCCCAGGGGCGTTTCTGCCCTCTCTCCTCGCCCGTTTTTCTCCCGTCTGGCTGGACAGTGTCCCCCGCCCCCGGAAATCAATACCAGGCTCTGTCATCTCCCGCCGAGCCCCAGGAGCCACTTAATTGTGGGGAAGTCGGTGCCGTCGCCAAGGCCCGTTGGCCCGCCCGCTGTGCGGTCACGGCCGTGCCTGGCCACGAGGCACATTCATTACGGGGACGGGGAGGGTGCGGGCAGAGCGGGACTCGCCAAGGGACACCGCCCGCAGTGTCCAGCGCAGGTGGGGCTACGGCCCACCCCCTCTCCCGGGAGGGGCCTCCCATCCGCTCCACATCCGGGCCTCAGCCAGGAGAGGCGTCAGCTGCGTCTGCGCTCACGTCCAGTCTGCGTGTCTGGGGGCAGCGGGGGCTGATGACAGGCATCAGCGCGGACTGGGTGCTGCTCATGGTCAGGGGGGCGCTGGGCCCCACAGTGCTCCAGGGGGCCACGCTCGGGTGGGGCTTTATTGCCCGAATCGTGATTCCTGCTTCAGGTCACAGTGGGGGGGAAAGCCACTGAGTGGCAGCTTCCTGGCCTCTGCGTGCACAGTCCTCCAGCACCCACGCCCCGCCCGCACCCCACCCCTCCCGCACCCACACCCCTCCCACACCCACACCCCACACCCCTCCCGCACCCCTCCTGCACCCGCACCCCTCCCAAACCCACAGCCCTCCCACACCCGCACCCCTCCCGCACCCACACCCCTCCTGCACCCACACCCCACCCACGCCCACACCCCACACCCCTCCCACACCCGCGCCCCTCCTGCACCTACACCCTCCTGCACCCACACCCCGCCACACCCGCACCCACATCCCACACCCCTCCCGCACCCGCTCCCCTCCCGCACCCCAACCCTCCCGCACCCACACCCTCCTGCACCCACACCCCGCCACACCCGCACCCACATCCCACACCCCTCCCGCACCCGCACCCCTCCCGCACCCGCTCCCCTCCCACACCCACACCCCTCCTGCACCCATACCCCTCCCGCACCCACACCCCACACCCCTCCTGCACCCACAGCCCTCCCGCACCCCCAACCCTCCCGTACCCACACCCCGCCACACCCGCACCCACACCCCACACCCCACACCCCTCCCGCACCCGCAACCCTCCTGCACCCACACCCCTCCCACACCTGCACCCCTCCCGCACCCGTGCCCCTCCCACACCTGCACCCCTCCTGCACCCACACCCCTCCCGCACCCCACACCTCTCCCTCACCCCACCCCTCCTGCATCCACACCCCTCCAGCACCCACGCCCCACACCCCTCCCGCACCCGCACCCCACACCCCTCCCGCACCCCATGCCCCTCCTGCACCTGTGCCCCTCCCGCACCCTGCACCCCTCCCGCACCCACACCCCTGCTGCACCCACACCCCGCCTGCACCATCTCTGAGTCCTGGGTCCGAGAGGCGCGTCTAACTCGCCCACTAGGCGCCAGCCCCCTCGTTCCACTGCCGTGCGCTGTCCCCGGACGCCGGCTTCTGGACCAGCCCTGCGCTTTCCATCTCTTTAGTGAAGTGGAACATTAATTAAATGCAAGAACAGACCTGGAGAGGAGACAGCCACGGCAAAGCCCAGGAAGCCAAGAAGCCCCTCCTCAGGGCTGGAGCTGGAGCCCGGCTGTGTGCCGGTGAGACGCGCCCCCACCTGGCCCTGCTCGGCCAGGGGGTCTCTCCCCGGCAGTGGGGGGTGGCGCGGGGAGTCTGGAGAATCCAGTTTCCCAGGTGAGGGTCTCTCTGAGACAGGGCCTGGCAGGGCCAAGATGCCGGAACAGGTCAGGCCTGGGAGGAGGAAAGAGCCTCCAGACAGCCCCCATCTCGCCCCGTCCTCTGCAAACTCCTATTCACTCCTCAAAGCCCAGCCGCCAGGTCCCCCACGCTGCGGAGCAGCTGATCCCTGCGTTCAGGTGTGTCGCCCTCCCACCACGTGAGGCCGCCCTCCTTCCCAGGGGCAGGGCCGGGCACAGCCACTGCGCAGGAGTGGAGGAGTCTTGCCCG
Organism: Sorex araneus; assembly: GCF_027595985.1. Taxonomy (NCBI): domain Eukaryota; kingdom Metazoa; phylum Chordata; class Mammalia; order Eulipotyphla; family Soricidae; genus Sorex; species Sorex araneus. The sequence goes on from NC_073305.1 coordinate 9,052,447, forward strand.
GGTACACCAGGATCACTGGGCGCAGTGTCCACAGTCCTGGCCACGCCCCCGGCCAGCGCATGTGGCCAGGCAGAGCAGTTGGACGGGAGCGGAACCACCTGGGTGACCTCAGGGTCCCGGAGCCCACCTGCCCCGCAGAGCAGCTTCTCAGAGTTCCGGGCCCACCTGCGTCAGAACCGTGGGGGGGCCTGGTGACGGGGCAAATCTAGGGGGTCAGGGGAGCCCGCGTGCAGACTGAGGCGGGAGTGGAGAGGAGGTGACGCCCCCCACCCCCGCCCCCCACCTCGCCCCAGCTCCAGGCCACTCTCTGCCGAGGAGCGATTTATGGGAACGAGCCCGACCTGCAAGAGCACCTCCACCAGAGCCTCCGGGGCCCAGCCGTACCGGGAGCACCGCGCACCCCCCAAACACACACACACAGACGCACACGCACAGGCTCAGCCCTCCTGGGAACTCTGCACACCCCCAAACACACACACAAACATGCACAGGCTCAGCCCTCCTAGGAACTCTGCACACCCCCAAACACACACACACACACACACACACACACACACACACACACACACACACGCACGCACATGCGCACACACACACAAACACACACAGGCAGGCCCAGCCATTCTGGGAGCACCACGCACCCCCAAACACACACACACATACACACAAACTTGCACAGGCTCAGCTATCCTGGGAACACTACACCCCCCCAAACATACCAAACACACACATACACACACACACACACACACACAAACACACACACACACACACACCAGGTGTCGGTCCGGAGGGGCCTGAAGCCTGCAGGGAGGGGCAGGAGCTGCCTTGTGCGGTCCCAGGTCTGGGCCTGTGCACGCAGGGGTCAGAGGGCAGCACGCAGAGCCCCTTCCAGTGCCCCCCCCCGCCCCAGCCCCCAGCAGGCTGAGGGGCCACATCTCCGGGTGAGAAATGAGCCAGACGAAGGCAGGCAGGGCTGCTCCGACTCCGCCTGGAGTTTATTAAACTTCCCTTTATAAATTTATTTTCATTTCCCCACTAGGGCTCGGCACCTCATCCATCAAGGCCCTCACCGGGCGGGGGGGGGCTCGTCCTGGTCCTCAGGCCGCCCTCGACGGCAGCCGGCGCCCCAGAACACGGGCCTCGGCTCTGGTCAGGGCGTCGCCTCTCGGGGTCATCGGCTGAGCTGAGCTGGGATGGGTGCGGGGCGTGTCACAGGCCTACGGCACCCCTCGGAGCCCCTCCGCACACCCCACCCTGGGCTTTTTGTGTTGGGGGGTACACCTGGTGATGCTCCTTCCTTCCTTCCTTCCTTCCTTCCTTCCTTCCTTCCTTCCTTCCTTCCTTCCTTCCTTCCTTCCTTCCTTCCTTCCTTCCTTCCTCCCTCCCTCCCTCCCTCCCTTCCTCCCTCCTTTCCTTCCTTCCTCCCTCCCTCCCTTCCTCCTTTCCTTCCTCCCTCCCTCCTTCCTTCCTTCCTTCCTTCCTTCCTTCCTTCCTTCCTTCCTTCCTTCCTTCCTCCCTCCCTCCCTTCCTCCCTCCTTTCCTCCCTTCCTCCCTCCCTCCTTCCTTCCTTCCTTCCTTCCTTCCTTCCTTCCTTCCTTCCTTCCTTCCTTCCTTCCTTCCTTCCTTCCTTCTTTCCTTCCTTCCTTCCTCCCTTCCTTCCTCCCTCCCTCCCTCCCTCCCTCCCTTCCTCCCTCCTTTCCTTCCTTCCTCCCTCCCTCCCTTCCTCCCTTCCTTCCTCCCTCCCTCCTTCCTTCCTTCCTTCCTTCCTTCCTTCCTTCCTTCCTTCCTTCCTTCCTTCCTTCCTTCCTTCCTCCCTCCCTCCCTCCCTTCCTCCCTCCTTTCCTTCCTTCCTCCCTCCCTCCCTTCCTCCCTTCCTTCCTCCCTCCCTCCTTCCTTCCTTCCTTCCTTCCTTCCTTCCTCCCTCCCTCCCTCCCTCCCTCCCTCCCTCCCTTCCTTCCTTCCTTCCTTCCTTCCTTCCTTCCTTCCTTCCTTCCTTCCTTCCTTCCCTCATTCCTTCTTCCCTCCCTCCCTCCCTCCCTCCCTCCCTCCTTCCTTCCTTCCTTCCTTCCTTCCTTCTTTCCTTGCTTCCTATTCTTCCTTTCTTTCCCTCCCTCCCTTCTCCCTTTCTGTCTTCCCATACCCAGTGGTACTCAAGAGCTACCGCAGTACGGTGCCTGAGGGTCACTCCCAGCAGTGTTCAAGGCCCAACCCGGCCTCTCCCATCCAACCATCCAACCCCGCGCTCAGACCTGAGCCCAGGGCTGCTTCTTGGCATCGCTCTGGCAGCTCTGGCGGACTTTCCTTGTACAACAAGGTCTCGAGTCTCAGACAGATGACAAGGTGACGTTGCTGTCTACTGACAGGCACAGTGCAGAGTGGTGTGTGTGTGTGCGCACATGTGTGTGCGGGGGGGGCGGGGTGGACGGGAATAGGGGGCAGCACGGAGGGGAATCCTGGCACGAGAGGCCAGCATCCAGCACCCTTCCTGTCTGTCCCCGCCAAAGCTCAATGCTCTGAGCATCTCTCACGACAGTCTGGACTGAGTCTCTGACCACAGAACCAATAAAGGAAAATCATTTACCGACACAGGCCGGGTGCACTGAGCAGCTCGGTGACGAGCTCGGGGTCAGTCTTCCGCTGGGCTGGCCCCAGGTTGCTGGTGACAAATGGCCCTGGAAAGCTCTGGGGCCCCGCTGTGTGCCGGAGGTCAAAGCTGTCCTTCCGCCTGATTTCTCCCCCCGGGCCCCTTGCCCTACATCAGTGCCCGTGGCCGACTCACTCATGACTGAGCCGAGGAAGGCGGCAGAGTGGGAGAGCGTCTCCACGGCAGAGTCCCTCCCCGGGACACCCTGACCCCCCTGCTTGCCCCTTACTCCCCATTCCTCAGGGCCCCACCAGCCGCATCTCACAGCCTCGTTGGACTGGATCAATCCAGCCCGTTCCTTACCACGTGGCACGTTATTGTGCCGTGTATCCTGCACTGAGTGAGTCTCCAGTTGTTTTCATTCTGTCTTGCCCTGCCTCCCCGCTGCCCCTCGGGACCCTCTGCTGTCCACTCACCTACTAATACACCCACCCACCTAGTTCTGCCTTTTTTTTTTTTTTTTGGTCACAACCGGCGGTGCTCAGGTGTTACTCCTGGCTCATGCACTCAGGAATTACTCCTGGCAAGTGCACGGGTAGACCATATGGGATGCCGGGGATCGAACCTGGGTCGGCTGCATGCAAGGCAAACACCCCTGTGCTATCACTCCAGTCCCTCCCCCCAAGATCTTCCTTAACTCATCCTTAGTTCCTGAATTCATTCAGTCTCCTAAAGAATTATTACTGGGGGCCGGGGGGTACTCCCAAGTGGCCTGGGGGGCATGTCTGATGATTTCTGGCCAACTGAGCTAGGACTTGAAGATGTGGGTCACCCCGGCAGTATTTGGGGGTGTCCCGAGATGGTTGAGAGGCCTCACAGGTTCGACCCGACTGGGTGCATGTCAGGCCTGTGCCGGACCCCTGCACCATCTCCTCAGCCCCGACCCTGAAGCGTTGTTATCTGTAAAGCATTTCTGGGCACTGGAGAGATGGGACAGGGGTTAACGCGGCTGGCTCTGGTCCACACGCCAGCCCGACATCTCTCCGAGCTGCTAAGTGGCCACAAGCCGCCGACTGAGACACAAAAGACAAGACAGATGTCTCGAGGTTTCATTCACACTCTGAAACAAGGGCTCAGCGCTGAGGTTCCACGGGCTGGGGCGGCTCCCTGGGCTTGGAACCCTGATCACCCTCAGGGAGAGGTGTTTTTTTTTTCTTTTTGGGTGGGTCACACCTGGCAATGCACAGGGGTTACTCCTGGCTTATGCACTCAGGAATTACTCCCGGTGGTGCTCGGGGGACACTATGGGATGCTGGGAATTGAACCCAGGTCAGCTGCGTGCAAGGCAAATGCCCTACCCACTGTGCTATCTCTCCAGCCCACAGGGAGAGGTTTTGAACCCCTCTGCCCTCCCGCCTACGTGCCTGGGTGCCTGCCTACGTGTCCGGGTGTCCCCTGCCGGGTGCATCTCATGGCCCTGAGCCAGCAAGCGAAACAAAACGGTTCACACATCTTCTTGCACTGACTTGAATCACCCTTGATATCTGTACGTCCAGGCCCCCGGGGTCTGCCATGTTTTTCTTACTAAGGTTGTAAACTCATGACCCCGAGGCACAAAACGGAGTCTGGCTTTTCAGAACGGAGTCACGGTGGTTCCGTCACAAGCGTTGCCAGCTTTGGCCCTGCAGCCCCCACGCACGGCTAGGGTGGCCAGGGTCACTCCCAGCAGCACAGGCCCCAGGAGCACTGCGTCTCCGAGCCCTGGCATGGAGCCAGCCCGGGAATCACAGGGAGGCCAAGAAATGAAGGATGGACACGAGAGGCCAGGCGGGCGTCCACTCCGCTTCTAACCGGGCTCTCGCACACCATCTGACGGGACACTGGGTTCGGGAGGGACCGCGAGAGTCTCTCTGGGGCAGAGTCAAGGTGTGCCAACCCCTGCGAAGCCCCCACCTGTGGTCACAGTGACTCACGGCCTTGTGATTAGTACCTGCTCCCGCACTTGCAATATCCGAGGACACACTCTAATCAGCCGGGACACCGCTGGTCGCTGACAGCAAGATGAATCGACCTAAATGGCCACAGCGATGTGAAGCTGCTTTTAATTTTTCCCCTGGAATAACAGAGTCAAGGACGGGTGGGGTTTGCTCTCTCGGGGGCTCTGATGGATGACGGGGTAACAGCCACAGGTGACGGAGGCTCATAAGCAATCGATCACCCGCCCCCTCCTGGCCCCGTGAACACTTCCGTCCTCAGACGCGGCCCAGGAGACGCGCCCTGGACAAGCCTCGGACGCCGCTTCCAAAATCACCGCCGCCCCATCTCCATAATAAGCTTCGAGATATCAGATTCTGGGCTGACGGGAAACTTCCGGTGTTTATTCTTCCCACATAGTTCTATTAAAAAAGAAAAAAAAGAGCAGTTCCTTTTTTTAGTCAGATGAAGATATCACCAAAACATCTTCCCCCCCCCCAAGTCAAGAAAATTAAAAAGCTCCCTCCCTCTCTCTCTGACACATTCACTGATCTCCCAGCAGGCTCAAGGGCAAAAACCCGAACCCCGGTGCAAACCTTGAATTCTTTCCTTCCCTGGCTGTGTGACGGTGCACAGCTCACTACACCTCTCTGAGCCTCGACTTCTTTAAATAGACACAGAACCTGGGGCTGGAGCAATAGCACAGCGGGTAGGGTGTTTGCCTTGCACGTGGCCGACCCGGGTTCGATTCCCAGCATCCCATGTGGTCCCCTGAGCACCACCAGGAGTGATTCCTGAGTGCAGAGCCAGGAGTAACCCCTGTGCATCGCCAGGTGTGACCCACAAAGCAAAAAAATAAATAAAAATAGACACAGAACCTCTACCCTCTGAGGGTTGTGGACTCAGCAGAAAGGTGGCAAGGACTTGGCCTCGCCCCTCCCGATCGGCCGGCGTCTCTCTCTGGGGCAATAAGGATGCTGCCCCACGCAGCTGACTCCTGTGGCTTGGGCGTGAAGCCCTGGGGCTCCCAGAGGCTTCTCAGAGAATGGGGGGAGCCTGCAGGTCAGCTCCTTAGGGGTCAGTGAGCACTCCCAGGCGGGAGCTGCCGGCCAGGGCCAGGCTCCTCCCCAGAGGGGTCACCCATGACCACAGGGCCTTAGCGGTGAAACCCTTTTCCAGATTAAGCAAATGCAGGTGTCACGGGGCACGCAACGTCCTGTGTCCACGTGCGGCACAAACACCCCTGCAGATGTGGACCCCCCCCCACATGCGCAGGACGCAGGCGTGTGTGAGTGTGTGCACCAGACCCCACAGTGCCACACACTAGGCGAGCGCAGATGCAAAGCGTTCTTCGCAGCTGCAGCAGGGGCACCCTGCTGAGTGACCGGCAGAGACGGTCCCCACCTGCCCGGCTCCATGCCAGCCCCCGGTGGGGGGGGGTGGCCGCCCCGCAGCCCCCGATGCCCTCCCCGAGCACGAGCTCCCCACAAGCTCCAGCAGGGCGGGAAATTGCTCTTTGGAACAATCCGGACCACACGCGTCTGCAGTTGGCGGCTCAGCACGGACGTGAGACCACCAGGGGGGCCCTGGGCTGGCGGGGGGCTCACGACTCCATCTAGACGTGACCGCCCAGATGGTGCATAGAGAAGCCTGGCCTGGCCCTGGGCCCGGGCAACGTGGACTCCGCCTGAAGTGGACAGTCTCCGGGGTCCCCGGACAGAGCCCTTCTGGAGAGGAAGCAAGGGCTGAGCGGCTATAGGAAGGAGGGAGGAAGAGGCCCCTCGACCAGCCTGGGCTCCTCTGCTGCCAGTCCTGTCCATCCCGATTCTCTTTTATCAGGGTCTGGTTTTCCTGCCTCTGCCTCCAGGAAGCCTTCTCAGAATGCTCCTGGAATATAGGTGTCCCTCACACAGGGCCATCCTCTCTGCTTCCTCCATGTGTCTCGAACTTAAACCCTATAGGTCAGATTCTGAGATTCTTCTACAGGGGTGGGGGAACGCGGGGGGTGGGGTTCCAAAGAACTTCTCCAATTCCAAAACCTGATTTTCTTTCAGAACACTTTCTACGGTGGCGAAGCGCTTTCCTTTCAAAAGTCTGAGTTCTGTCCCTCCAAAGACGCGCTGAGCTGCTTCTTCGCATCTTATTTCTCTCACTCTCCTTTGTCGTTTGGGCTTCTCTGCACAGCTCCGGACCCTCCATGGCCTCACACACATCTCGCCTCTCTGAGGCCTATCGGGGCAGAGGGAGGCATCTGAAGCCATCTCACTGCAAAGATGGGGCCGGGCGGACTGGGGCCACGTGCTGGGGGACAGATGTGTTTGTTCATGGAGTCATTCATTCATTCAGCGCATCTCTGTGGCTCTGGGTCAGGAGCCGGATCACCTGCGGGAAGTGGGAGCCTCTCCCAGGAAGCTGAGGCTGGCGTGGAGGGCGGAGCCCGGGAGACAGTCCTGCGGGCAAGGCGCTTCCGTCGCAGACGGTCCCTGGAGCACAGCTGGAATGATCTCTGAGCACAGAGCCAGGACTAAACCCTGAGCACTGCATGGTGCGGCTCCAAAACCAAAAATAAAATCAACCCAGAAAGGGGACTTAAGCACCAGTGTAGACCATTGGTGGTGGGAAATGTAGACTGGTGTAGGGGCGGGTGTTGGAGCATTGTATGACTGAAACCCGGTCATGAACAGCTTTGGAACTGTGTATATCATTGTGATTCAATAAAATTATTATCATTATTAATAACAATAGATGATGATTGATGATGATGATGATGATGATGATGATGATGCGGGCAGAGAGTCTCTTGCCCGCACGCCTGGCTGTCTTCCCCGGGGCCCCTCGGAGGGGATGGGCTCCAGCTTCCCTCCCCACCCCGAGCAGAGCTCCTGGCGGCTGAAGACCACCGGAACCTAGCTACAGCCATGCTCGAGGCCCCTCTCCACACGTTCGGACAGGCCTCATGCATGAAGGTACCGGCAGAGGAGCCCAGGTGTGTGTGATCCCATCAACGGCCAACATCCAGAGAGAGACTTAAAAGCAAGCTCTCAGATATCTTTAGCCTTCTTCTCCCTCTAGGAGAAACTGGCAATCTTCTGAGAGTTTCCTGCCCACATGGGACAGCCTTGCAAGCTTCCCATGGTGTATTCATATGCTAAATCCAGTAACAAGCTGGATCTCATTCCCCTGACCCTGAAGAGCCCCCAGTGCAACATCGTTAGGAGGGCCGAGTCGAGACAGACTTCTAAGATCTCAGTGAAAGGACGAAATGAGATGTTACTGAGCCTGCCCGAGAAATCGGTGATTAACGGGATACTGTGTGATACTGTGTGTGATTATTATTATTATTATTAATTATTATTATTTTGTTTTTTGGGTCACACCCAGCAATGCTCAGAGGTTATTCCTGGCTCTGCACTCAGGAATCATTCCTAGAAGTGCTCAGGGATATGGGATGCTGAGAATTGAACTCGGGTCGCCTGCATGCAAGGCAAATGCCCTCCCCACTGAACTATTGCTCCAGCCTCAATTAAAAAAATATATAGATAAATAAATACCCAATGTACAGAATGACAAAGGTGGGAAGGAAGACGGTGGTGGCGTGCCACTTCAGCCCGGCGTCAGAGAAAGCTCCTGTCAAACCAGGTAACCCCAGCACCTGCCCCACCAACTAACCCATGCCAGGGGGCCCCTCGGGCTCTGCCCCTGAGGCAGCCCAGAGTGGGACACTCGCTTCCCAGGCTGCCGAGGTCCTGCCTGGACCCTCTCGGGCCCCTCACGTCTCTGCATGCAGCTGTGCCGGGAACTCCAGGAGAAACGGAGAGATGGACGAGTGTGTGGGTGAGTGACCAGATGGGGGGTGGGGGGGCATTTGCTTTGGGACCCGAGAGTAAGGGGCGGGGACTGGAGGACAGGGAGGAGACCTCAGAGCATGGCGTGGCTCCGGGGACCTGGATGGGGGTGGGGGATGCTGGCAGCAGAGGAGCCGAGGTCGTGCCAGGCTAAAAGGTCTCGAAGGCCAGGCCGAGCACTTGGCCCGAGCAGCAGCAGGGACCCGCCCAAGGCTCAGCTTCCCGCCGGCCTTGCCACTGACCACCTGGGGCCCCCCACGGGCTGGGGCTCAGTGAAATGATTGGATTGCAGGGCTGGGGGGAGAGGGGTGGCCTTGCTGGCAGCTGGGCCGGGAGCGAAGGGGTGGCCTGAGCAGAGTCACGGTCTCGGCTGCCCGGAGTCCTCCTGGCACCTGTCGGCCTGGCCCCCTGTCCGTCTGAAACCCCTCCAGGAGCGGGCCCTTTGCTGAGGCCTGACGGTTACAGGTCTGGGCCCCCAAAGGTTTCCAGGGAAGACAGCACTGTCTCGAGACCAGGGTTAGATTCTGGGGTGGCACTGGACCTCCAAGGGGTGGAAGGCGGGTGCTTCTGTTCCTCTAGAGGGAACCCCGATCCAGCGAGCACTGGGCTCGGGGTTCCTGCATCACATGGCCCCGGGCAGTGCTCGCCTCTCTCTCAATCTCGGTTTCTTCATCCGTGTAGTGGCATGTGGGGACCCAGTATTTTCACTGCGCAGCATTCCGTGACCTCATCTAGTTGGTGAACGCCGCTGGAGGGTCTCCTGTAGGGCGTGCCATTCAGATGGGACTAACTGCAGCCCCTGAGGCGGGAAATCTGGAGCTAGTGCCAGTCCTGTGACACGGACGCCTGGCCCCGGGAGAAAGGTGAGCCTACGCCTCTGGGCATTTGTCTACCTCTGAGAACAGCCAGCCTGAGCCTGACACCCTCTTAGAGGAAGGCGGAAATAACCAGTGAGGAAAAGGAACAGATTATGAGTGAGACCCTTTGAGCGCCTGGATCCTGCCACACCTGAAGCCAGTCCTGTGTTTTGATGTTGTTCCAGGCACTGACACATTTTCTGTGTTTTTTTTGTTGTTTTTTGTTTATTTGTTTGTTTTTTTGCTTTTTGGGTCACACCCGGCGATGCTCAGAGGTTACTCCTGGTCTGCACTCAGGAATTACCCCTGGCAGTGCTCAGGGGACCATATGGGATGCTGGGAATCGAACCTGGATCAGCTGCGTGCAAGGCAAACGCCCTCCCCGCTGTGCTATTGTGCCAGCCCCTGACACATTTTCTGTTTATTTGACTGAGCCACTATCTCATTGTCAGTGTGGTGGGAGCCTTCTGATAAGTGTTTGGTCTTAGCGGGAGAGGCTGGTGTGTGAGGGTCAGGCTGTGGCCAGGAGCCTGGAAAGGGGGGGTGTACAGGAGTGAGGGTGGGTAGATACAGATGGAGTCCAGGGAACTCCCTGACTCGTGGGAGGGGCGGTGGGAGGGAAGGAGAGGATGAGCAGAGCGGGTGAGAGCAGCAGGAACCTTTGGGAGAGAAGAGGAGTGATCTGGAGGTTCTTCCTGTGTTGCTTCGGTGCATTAAAAAGTCATGAGGCCAGAGCAGGGAGATAGATGGCGGGTAAGACGCTGGCCTTGCACACCGCTGACCTGGGTTCTGTCCCTGCACACCTTGTGGTCTGCAATCCCTCCTGGAGTGACCCCTGAGCGCAGAGCCAAGAGTGATTCCTGAGCACAGCCAGGTGTGGCCCCAAGACAGAAACAAAGGTCATGGAGCCGGAGGGACAGTGCAGGGTTAGGGTGCTTGCTTCGTATCCTGTGATGCTGGTTTGAATCCTGGCACTGAGCACTGACAAGGGGGCACTCCTGAGCACAGAGCCAGGACTATCCCTTGAGCCCTGCTGAGTGCCCAAACAAAATGAAAGAAAGAAGGAATGAATCGTACAGGGCTGGATAGGTGGTTTGGTGGTAAAGTACGTGGCTTGCATGTACGGGAACTGGGTTCAATCCTTGAAACCAAAAGAAAGAGAGGAAGGAAGGAAGGAAGGAAGGAAGGAAGGAAGGAAGGAAGGAAGGAAGGAAGGAAGGAAGGACTGGAGAGACAGAGATGGAGGGAGGGAGGGAGGCAGGGAGGCAGGGAGGGAGGGAAGGAGGGAGGGAGGGAGGAGAAATCACTCAGACCCTGGCACTGGGGGAAGAAAAGAAGAAGAGAAAAAAATAAAATTAAAATGTGAACTGAAAACTGTCCAGGTATTTGTCATTGATGAGTCCCGGAGGCATCAGAAACACAAATCGTATAGTGGTCACAGCAAGAATAGGGCTGGTGGGGCCGGAGAGATAGTATAGGGTGTAGGGCATTTGTCTTGCACGTGGAAGACTCGGGTTCAATTCCCGGCATCCCGTATGGTCCCCCCAACACCACCAGAAGTAATTCCTGAGTGCATGAGCCAGGAGTAACCCCTGAGCATCGCCGAGTGTGACCCAAAAAAGCAAAAAAATAAATAAAGAAAGAAAGAACAGGGCTGGTAACTGCTGGACTCAGTGACCTCTCTCTGAGGGAAGGGAGCAAGGGAGGGAAGGAGTGCAGGAGGGGGGCTGCCTGCTGAGACCCCTGGGTCTCGGATCCTCCTTGCTGCTTCCCTGGACTCGGTGTGAAGTGCTCTCTCCTCTCCAGCAGCCATCCCCCAGAGATGATGTTCCCGACCCCCACCCTCCGGCAGGCAGCTCCCCGCTCTGCTCATCAGCCCTTTCATGCCCGGACTCAACCCACATTTTGCTCTTTTTTTTTTCTTTTTTGGGTCACACCTAGCGATGCTCAGGGGTTACTCCTGGCTTTGCACTCAGGAATTACTCCTGGCGGTGCTTGGGGGACCATATGGGATGCCGGGGATCGAACCTGGGTCGGCCGCGTGCAAGGCAAACACCCTCCCCACTGTGCTATCGCTCCGGCCCCCCACATTTTGTTCTTGTTTTGTCTTTTGGAGTAGTTGGCTCCCCGATGGATAGGTCGGAGGGAAAGCACAGCTCTCAGGGCTGGCTGCGGAAAGCCCCCCACCCCCGCACCTCCCCTCCCCCAGCTCCCCTTTCTGCTCTGTGCTCACGGGCAGCCCTCCGGGAGAGTCTCTGCGGAAGGATGGGACAGGCCGCCCGCCGCCACCACCGTCACGCAGAAATGTCTGCACGTGGCTCTCGGCTCTGTTTCTTTCCCGCAACCGTGATTCTCGGGGTTTATTTCACGTCGGGATGCATGAAACCGACTGATTGTTTTGAAAGCAGAACAGTGTCCACGGTTTGGGATGACCCTGGTCGATTTAAGCAGGGGACACCCTGGGAGTCCACCCCCATGCTTGGGTGTGGATCTCTGAAGGTGAAATTCCGCAAAACAGAATCAGCACATGGAAGGTTGACACTTCCGGCTGCAAAGTTGGCACTTCCGGCTGCAAGGTTGACACTTCCGGTTGCGGCCAGTGTATACTGCATGGCTCACTGCAGCGGCATTCTCAGTCCACGTGCTCTAATACGCACCCAAGGGTGGTGGGACGCCAAGCCCTGGGGAGAGCAAGCCTGAGATTCGGGTTTGCAATCAGCTCAGCTCACCCTCTGCTCCTGGGGGGGGGACCCCACGGTGGCCGAGTCAGGGGGCCAATCAAACTTGGCTTCTTCGGCCGCAAACAAGTCCAGCTAGTGATCTGACAGTGCCCTCCACCTCTAGCCTTCAGAATCACTCCCCTGGGGCCACAGAGATGGAGCAGCGGGTAGGGCAGCTGCCTGGCGTGTGGCTGCATACAACTCCTGGCACCACAGCCGGTCTCCCGAGCACCACCAGGAGTGATTCCTGGGCATAGTTGGGTGCGACCCAAAACCAAAATAAAAACCAAAGCACCTGACCTCCCCCCGCCTCTGTGTCTGGAAGGGGCACGGGTGTACCCGCCTCTCTCGAGGAGGTGCCAGGACGCAGTGAGACCAGGAGTGCGAGCAGGAAGGTGAGTGCTCTGCCCAGGGCAGGAGTGACAGCCCAGCCTTTTTTTTTCTTTTCTTTTCTTTTTTTTATTGAATCACTGAGAGATAGTTACAAGCTTTCGTGTTTGGGTTTTAGCACTGTAGCACTGTCCTCCTGTTGTTTGTCAATTTGCTGGAGTGGGCACCAGTAACGTCTCCATGGTGAGACTTGTAACTCTTTTTGGCATATTGAATACACCACGGGGAGCTTGCCAGGCTCCGCTGTGAGGGCGGGATACTCTTGGTAGCTTGCCAGGCTCTCCGAGAGGTATGGAGGAATCGAACCCAGGTCGGCCACATGCAAGGCAAACGCCCTATCAGCTGTGCTATGGCTCCAGTCCGGTGGGTTACATGTTTGGGTTACAATCACACAGTGATCAAACACCCATCCCTCCACCAGTGCACATTCCCCACCACCAATATCCCCAGTATACCCCCCCTTTCCCACCCTCCCCCTGCCTCCATGGCAGACAATATTCCCCATACTCTCTCTCTATTTTGGGGCACTATGGCTTGCAATACAGATTCTGAGAGGTCATTATGTTTGGTCCATTACTAACTCTCAGCACACATCTCCCATCCCAACCACTTCCTCCAGCCACCATTTTCTTAGTGATCCCTTCTCTATTCCAGCTGCCATCTCCCCTCCGCTCATGAGGCAGGCTTCCAGCTAGGGAGCAATCTTCCTAGCCCTTGTATCTACTGTCCTTGGGTGTTAGTCTCACATTATGGTATTTTCTATTCCACAAATGAGTGCAGTCCTTCTATGTCTGTCCCTCTCTTTCTGATTCATTTCACTTAGCATGATACTCTCCATGACCATCCACTTCAAAGCAAATTTCAAATTTCATAATTTCTAACAGCTGCATAGTACTCCATTGTGAGATGTCCCAAAGTTTCTTTAACCAGTGGTCTGTTCTCGGGCACTCGGGTTGTTTCCCGAGTCTGGCTATTGTGAACAGTGATGCAGTGAACATACAGGTGCAGATGTCATTTCTGCTGTGCTTTTTTGCACCCTCGCAACCCAGCCCTTTGGGCGTCTCTTGCTACCTCCCCTGGCGGGACCTGGCTGACTTGGGTGTCTAGAACCCCTGAAGGCCCCCCCCCTTGCGGGTGCCCCTGGCTGTTTCAAGGGGAAGCTCCTCCGAGACACGGAGCCCTCTTCCCTGTCCCTTTCCTCCCTTTGTGGATGTGGCGGAACTGGACCCTAATAAACTTCTCATGGAGGGAGGGTCCAAACCTCCAGGTCCCTCCTGGGCGAGTGGGACACCCGACAGTGGAGAGGGGATGGGGGGACAGTTCTGCTCTGCCCGAGGCCCCCCAGAGAAGCCGCATCCCCAAAGGTCCGGCTGCCCTTTCCCCACCGGTGGGCGCCCACAGGCCCCCAGTGTCGGAGTTCTCAAGACGGTCCCTCCCGTTGCCCGGGTGGTAAGATGAGGCTCCAGCGAGGGGGCGGCCCGGGGTACCCCGGCCCCGCTTTCTGGGCGCCCCTCCTGGACCCGTTCCGGGGGCTGCCACTCCCGGTCCCTTCGTTCTCCCGGCCGTCCCCACCTGTCCCCATCTCTCTGACGGGGCTATTGATCCGCTCTGGTCCCGGCTTTGTTCCCCGCCGAGTGTTCCCGGCGCTGCGGGGCGGGGTGCAGCGGCCCCCGCGCGCCCGCACCCCACCCCGGGGCTCGCGCCCGCCAGCTCCCCCACCACCCCCGCCCCAGATTTCCGGTGCTGCCGTCAGCGCCCCCGTGTCCGCGACCCCTCCCCGCTGACCTCACCGGCGCCGCCGCCTCCTCGCGCGCATATAAGCGGCGGCCGTGCAGGGGAGCGCGCAGCCCGCGCCGGCGACCCCCGGACCCAGGACGCGCCAGGTAACGGCCCGGAGCATCCCTGCCCGCGGGGGTGCGGGAGGATCGGGCTGCTTCCCCCATCCCCACCCCCGGGGGTCTCCGATTGCCCCCCACCCGGGACCCCCACTGCTCCCGCCTGGTGCGCCCTGGGCGCGCGGGTCCCGGCTACGGAGCCGGCCCGGGGCGAGGGGCTTTGGGACCCCCTCCTGCCGCGACGCCGGCTCGGGGCGGGCGCCCTGACTTTGGGGGCGCGCGGCTAGACGGGCGGGAGAGCCGGCAGCTAACGTCCGACCCGACCCCGCCGTCTGGAGCAGAGCGCCCGCCTGGCTGCAGGACTTTCGGCGGGAGACGAAGCCGCCGCGCGTGGACGAGACCCCGGGCTGGATCCTGACAGCCACACCCCGGACCCCCAAACAGAACCTTGAGCCCAGCGTCTTAGCGCTGCCATGGTCCTAGAGTAGCCCTGGGGGTCGTAGGGTCCGGATCTTAGTGTAGAATCAGGACGCTGGAATCGGCGCTGGGATTGGAACGTCCGTGGGAATTTGGGGGTGGGGTGGGTCTTAGTTTACAGCAGGGCCTGGACCACTCACCGCCCCTCATGGGCTGTCCCGACCTGGACAGGGGCGGGGGCGGGGCTCCCGCTCTCTCTGGGATGGCACAGGCAGGACCCCAATGGGGGAGAGTGGCAGGAGAGGTCCTCTGGCCTCTGCCTCCCGGGGGACAAGGGCCAGCTCCACATCCGTCCTTTGACCACTTTGCTGCCCCCTCTGGGCTTGGGGCTGGAGCTCGCTGGGGCAGGACAGAGGGAGATGATGGGGAGACGGGGAGGCTGGGGTAGAGCCCAGGCGCTCAGTCCCTCTCCCTCTCTCTCTCTCTCCCTCTCCCGCTCTCCTCACCCCCACCCCTGCCTCTCTTCCCTCCCCCCACCCTCCAGAACCCAGAAGCCGCCATGCAGGGCCCCTGGATGATGGTCATCTTGGCTCTGACGCTGGCCGGTGTCCCTGGTCGTGCTCAGCCTGAGGCGGCCCCGCAGGACATGGGGCTGGCGGAGCCCCCAGAGCTGGCGGAACTTTTGCGCCAGGCAGAGCGCCTCCTGCTCCTCCGGGAAGACCTCCTGCAGCTGCGAGCAGACCAGGGGGACGGTGACGCCGGTGAGCCAGTGGGGGGTGGGGTGGGGGCTGTAAAGGGGGCGGCTGTGCCCCCCAGGGTAGGAGGATAGGGGGTCCCAGCCCCGCCCTCACAGCGCAGGAGCCTCTTCCCAGGAAGATTCCTCTTGCTGCTCCCCTCCCCCACCCCACCCCGGAAATAATCCTGCGCAGGGGCAAAGGAAGGGGTGACGCCAGGTATGACAGGCTTGGGGCCCCTTAGGCCTGGCACTGCACTAAGCCTCTCAAACACCCTGTCACACTCTTTGATCCTCCTAGCACGGCGATGGCTGATTGACACAGAACAGCAGAGGCTCAGAGAGGTTAAGTGAGCCGCTGTTGGTCACACAGCCAGGGCACAGGGAGAGCAGGGAATGAAGACAGACGGAGGCCTTTGACCCCTGCTGTTGAGTGTGTCCATCCTTGAGAGGCACAGACGAGGCCGCGGCTCTGGCTCCGGGGGCTGCCTGGGGTGGGCCCACGGGGTGACTTGGTGTCCTGCTCCTTCCCCAGAGTTCCAGGTCTCCCAGCCCGACTGGGTCTCCAAGCGGCAGCACCTGGGGAAAAGGGAGGCGGCCGAGGAGGAAGAAGGAATGGCAGAGGAAGAGGAGGAAGAAGCAGGTGCCGTGGGACCCCACAAGCGCCAGCACCCCGGCCGGCGGGAGGATGCAGCCGCGGGGCCCGTGGACGCCCCCCAGCAGAAGCGCCAGCACCCCGGCCGGCGGTCCTCCTGGCTCAGGGACGTGGTGGCCAAGAGGCAGCACCCGGGCCGCCGGCTGGTGGAGCTCCAGGCCCAAGAAGGAGCCGAGAAGGAAGAGGAGGCATGGGGGGAGGGGGGCGGGGATCGGGGCCCCGAGAAACGCCAGCATCCGGGCAAGAGGGCCCTGGGCGGCGCCTGTGGGCCCTGGAGAGCCTGTGGACCCGCCCGCCTCCTGCTGGGGCTCCTGGAGGGCCTGAGCCCCGACGGGGCGGCCGAGAACAAGCGGCAGCACCCGGGCCGGAGGGCGGCCCTGCAGGCCTGAGCAACGCCCGTGACGGGGAGCTGGGGCCTGAGCTATCCCGTGTGCCCTCCCGCTTGGGGACCCCGAGTCTTCCCCGTCCTCAGCTGAGCTCCCTAGCCTGCAGGAGCACGCACGCACACACACACACACACACACACGCACACACCTGGCTTTGCCCCCCTCCGGGGATTTGATAAAGCAGGCTACACACACACACACACACACACACACACACACACACACACACACACACACACACACACACACCCCTGGCTTTGCCCCCCTCCGGGGATTTGATAAAGACAGGCCATGAGGTAGAACCCCCCATTTTACCCCACTTTGCACTGCTGCATCTCTTCCCCTCCTCTGGCAGCCCCCTCCCCCCTTCCTCAGCCCTGGCTAAGGCGACCCCCGTGTCTTCCAAGGGATCCCCAGAGCCGGGTAGAAGCCTCTGGAACTCGAAGCCGGCGCCCCCCTTTGCTGGGCACAGCTTTGTGGGAGGCGCGCCCCCTGGCGGCTGTGGGGATCAATGCATGTAGGGGTGTGTTCGCGGGTCCTGGAGCCCGGCTGACGGGATCCCTCCCCTGGTGGTAATAAAACACGCCTCCTGCGCACCTGCGAAGTCCTCGGCTGCAGTTCTGTCTTGGCGGGTGTGCGGGTTCTTTTCTCAGCACCGAGGGGAGCAACTGGAGCTCCCCAGCTCTGGGAGGGGCGTCAGGGACCTGGGGCAAGTCCTCTCCACGTCCCCATCTCCGAGTAAGCTTGGGAGGTAACCAAGGGCCTGGAGTCCGCTGACACTCAGGGTCCGAGCCCTGTGGCCTGCGTGTGCCTGGTTGGGTGAGAGGCTGGGCTGGTCCAGGACCCTAATCCTCAGTGCCCGGTGACGCTCAGTGTCACCAGTCGGGCATGATGAAGACAAAGGGCAAGGCTTAGGGTGCAACCCAGACCTTCCACCTGGGGCTGGACAGCGCAGAGCTAGGCTGGGTGTGGGACAAGAGGGAGTGGTGGGGAGTAGGGCAAACTAAAGGGCTGGGGACACCTAAATCTGGTAACAGCAGAATGGGACATGGGGACATAACCAACACTTACCATGACAAACACGGTGTTTAAGCAATTGCATATATAAGTCCTTACCCCACCTTGCCTCGCTAAGTTATTTATCCCACATGAATTTGATTCCTCGTGCCACTTTGCAACCTTTGTTTATTTTTTATTTAATAAAACTTTTCTTTTTTTGTCTTTTTACTTTTTGGGGCGGGGATTGTTTTTCAGCCACACTTGGCAGAGCTCAGTGCTTACTCATGAAGTTAAGTCCTGAGCATAACCAGGGGTGGCCCAAAAACAAAATGAAATGATGGAGAGAGAGAAAGAAAGAAAGAAAGAAAGAAAGAGAGAGAGAGAAAGAAGGAAAGAGAAAGAAGGAAAGAGAAAGAAGGAAGAAGAAAGAAAAAGAAAGAAAGAAAAGGAAGGAAGGAAAGAGGAAAAGAAGAAAGGAATGAAAAACTAAAAATAAAGGAAGCAAGGAAAAGAGAGGGAAAGAAAGAAAGAAAGAGAGAAAGAAAGAAAGAAAGAAAGAGAGAAAGAAGGAAAGAGAAAGAAGGAAAGAGAAAGAAGGAAAGAGAAAGAAGGAAGAAGAAAGAAAAAGAAAGAAAAGGAAGGAAGGAAAGAGGAAAAGAAGAAAGGAATGAAAAACTAAAAATAAAGGAAGCAAGGAAAAGAGAAGGAAAGAAAGAAAGAAAGAAAGAGAAAGAAAGAAAGAAAGAAAGAAAGAAAGAAAGAAAGAAAGAAAGAAAGAAAGAAAGAAGGAAAGAAAGAAAGAAAGAGAAAGAGAAGTCAGATGAGAAGTGAGCTGCTTCAGGGGAAATTTGAAAGTGTTGAACACCTCCTGCTATCAGGGTCGCTGTGGCCGCGTCTCCTGGTGTCCCACTGAGAAGCCACGTCAGCCTCTGCCGTGGGGGGGACTCGCCCCGACAGCAGAGACTAGAGCTGTGACATCCCGGCAGCCTGATGGCAGAGGTGTGTGATCTACCGGCACACGGGGGAAATGTCCCCCCAGCCATCTGCGAACCTGTGAACCATAACCCCCCCAAGTTCCAGTCGGGGAGACAGCTCAGAGGGCTGGGCACGCGCTCTGCTTGCTAGAGGCCCGAGTTCGAGCCCCACATCACAACTGAGCACTGGGGAGGGGGACCCCCAAGACCAGAGCAGGAAGTTGCCACTGAGCACCGGACGGTCTCAGAAGGAAACAGATCTCAAAAGAGAGTTCCTTGGCCTCTGTGTCTAGCCCCGTTTGGGGGACGGGGCTTTCCAACTTTGGGTTCCTTGTTGGGGTGAAGAAGGAGATTGGAGGATGTGAACAATCCAGCTCGTCTGCTGCCGAGGTCGCGGCTCGGGGGGTGTGGCCAGGGAGGACGGGGGTTCGTCACCCGTCATCTGCAGCACGCTCCCCCCGCCCTGGGAAATATTAAGTGTTTGATGGAGTTTTCCAGTTTTCCTCCTCCTCCTTCGAGGGAACCATCACCCAGACGAGGGGCAGAGCCCCCACGTGCGGGAAGCTGTGGCAATGACTTGCCCAGGGGGGCTCGAGACCATCCTGCTGCCCACCGGGGTGGGGAGGTGGCTGTCACGCTCCTTTGTCGCGAGGCTCACGTGCACCTACCCGGCCGGGCTTCAGAGGGAAACTGCCCACGGGCCTGGGGAATCCTGGCAGCAGGGGTGCCTGGAGGGCGTGTGGCGCATGTGGGTGGCCCCAGGGATTGAACTCGAGGCCTCACGCTTGCTGCACAGGCACTTAGCCTCTGAGCCGTCGCTCCCCTGGCCCCTGGGCTTGACTTCCTGCTGCATTTGGTTCTTTCTTTTTCTTTTTTTTTGGTTTTTGGGTCACACCCGGCAATGCACAGGGGTTACTCCTGGCTCTGCACTCAGGAATTATCCCTGGCGGTGCTCAGGGGACCATATGGGATGCTGGGAATCGAACCCGGGACGGCCGCATGCAAGGCAAATGCCCTCCCCGCTGTGCTATCGATCCAGCCCCTGCATTTGGTTCTTTCTTCTGGGAGAAAATTGTCACCAAGGGCACAAGCGGGACGGAGCCAGGTTCCCTCTGTCCAGAGACATGCTCAGAGAGGACACAGGTCACTCACGCACTCCCCGCGGGTCCTGCGGGTCGAGACCCCGAGTCCATAAGGAGGGCTGAGTGCAGAAAGGCAAATACCAAGAGGACACACCCCACCCTCTCCTGCACCCAAACTTGATTTGGGGGGTGGGGTGGTGTTGTTGCTTCTTCCTTGGGCATTGGACGTTTGAAGAGAAAGAAGCCTGGCCTTGAGCCCTAATGCTCCCCCGTCCCTGGGCGTGGGGGACCCGGTGTCCCAGGCAGGCCGGTCTAGGCACTGGCTTCGTCCCAGATGAACCCTATAAGCAGCCTGTGCATCACTGACGTGGATTCTGCCGCGGGTTCTCGAGGGCGTCACTGTCACCGTCCTGGTCAGTCACTCCTTCTCCACCAACGTGCTCTGGGAGGTAGCCCCTGCCCGCAGCACCCCAGCCGTGGCCGTGCCAGGTGCAGACTGCTCTGAAGACGTGTTGAACGACGGATGGAAAAGTCCCAGGAGCAGAGCTGGGACCAGAGGCAGGTGGGCCGCCCACTAACTGCGGGATACCCTGCAGTTCCTGGGGTCCCCGGGCTGGCCCCCATGGATGGCCCCCGAGCTGAGGTTTATCACAACCTGGTGGGCACAGCTGCCACTTCCTGTCCTTGTAGGAGCCTGTCTGTGTTTGTGACGTATCTGGGCCCAGGGCAGCGGGGCCCGGGGCCACACCGGGCAATTTCTCGGCCAACCAGTTGAGGCGGCTCAGTGTGGGGGGTCCGCTGATGGGGGGCTGCTTGGGCCCTGAGGTTCTGGGGACTGCCAGGGCCACCCTGGAGGTAGTAGGTGGTAGGGGGCCCCTAGGGCCACACAGGGTGGTGCCCAGGGGCCCCCAGGGCTATACCTGGCCAGGCTGGGCTGTGGCATGTGGTGGTGGGAATTGAACTAGATCAGGCCCAGGTGCTCCTAACCCCTGTGCGCGCTCCCTGTTCTGTATTGATTTGGTGATGCCCCAGGGCTACTCCTGGCACAGTGCTCAGGGTCTACTCTGACTGGTGCTTGGGGAACCATGCGGATCTGGTGACGGACTCAAGAACCCTCACACGCAAAGCGTTTGCTCCCGCCTTCCTGCTCCTGCTTTCCGACTTACCTCCCCCACCCCTGCACTTTTTTCCCCCGATGAGTGCTTACTTTATTTTTTTCTCTCCTTTTTTATTGAATTGCCAAGAGATCCACAATTACAAAGTTGATCATAATTGGATTTCGGTCATGCAATGTCCCAACACCGGTCCCTTCTCCAGTGCGCATTTCCCACCATCAAGGTCCCCGGTTTCCGCCACCACTGCTCCCAGCCTGCTTCTGTGGTAGACTCTTCTCTCTCTCTCTCCTCCCTCTGTCTCTCTCCCTCTGTCTCTCTCCCCCTCCCTCTCTCCCCCTCCCTCTCTCCCTTTCCCCCCCACACTTTTATTTATTATTTTATTATTATTATTTTTCTTGCCAGGTAATAATTTGATATTATTACCTGAAATGCTGTCTATTTCTCCTTCCTCATAATCTTTTATTTTATGTTAGTTTATTTTTGAAATGTGTTTTTATATTCTTGATAACAATGAACTTTAGTATTTTTGAAATTCAGATATATTCTACATATCATAAATTTACCCATTTAAAAGTGTCCCACTTAATGGATTTAGTGGATTTTGTTATTTTCACAAAGTTGAGCCACCGACACTAGCTTATTCTAGAATTGAGAAATTCAGTAGTTTCTTCTAGGGAAAGTGCTCATTAACACTCTTGTCAAAATGTTCATTAATTAGCATATTCACTAAAAGTCATAAATAAAAGGATCTAGAGACATAGCTCAAAAGGCTAAGCCAATGTTCTTTTCCACCTGCTGATGTGCTGGTCGGAAGAGCCTGGCAAGCTCCCTGTGGCGTTTTCGATATGCCAAATACAGTAACAATAACAGGTCTCATTCCCCTGACCCTGAAAAGAGCCTCTAATCATTGGGAAAAACGAGTAAGAAGAGGCTGCTAAAATCTCAGGGCTGGGATGAATGGAGATATTACTGGCTCCTGTTTGAGTAATTCAATGACCAACGGGATGACAGTGATACAGTGATTATGATTTTTATTTATTTTATTTATTTATTATTATTTTTTTTGTTTTTGGGTCACACCCGGCGATGCACAGGGGTTACTCCTGGCTCTGCACTCAGGAATTACCCCTGGCGTTGCTCAGGGGACCCTATGGGATGCTGGGATTAGAACCCGGGTCGGCCGCGTGCAAGGCAAACGCCCTACCTGCTGTGCTATCGCTCCAGCCCCTGATTATGATTTTTAAATGAATCACCGTGAGGTACAGTTACAGACGTACAAACTTTTGTGCTTATGTTTCAGTCATACAATGACCGAGTACCCATCCCTCCACCAGTGTCCATTCTCCACCACCAATGTTTCCAGTATCCCTCCCCCCTTCCCCCCCCTCCCCGGCCTCTGAGGCAGGCACATTCCCTTTTACTCTCTCTCCTTTAGGGTATTGTGGTTTGCAAGGCAGGTATTAAGTGGCCATCATGTTCGGTCTATAGTCTACTTTCAGCCGCATCTCCCATCCTGAGCGGCCCTCCAGGCATCCTTTATTTGGACACACACACTTACAAAGTATCTCAGGGAACTTTAAACAGCCTTTCATTAGTGCCCATTTCACCTCTGCACTATGACCCCAAAACCTGAAACCCACTTCCTACCCGGCATCTGCCCCACAGTTTTATGGGTGAGAACCCAAGTTCAGTGGCACTTCCATTCTCCCGGACCCGAGAGACCGCAGAGTGTCAGGGTGCTTGCTTTGCATGCAGAGGACCTGGGTTCGATCCTCAGCACCCCTACGGGTCCCTGAGCAGAGCCAGGAATAAGCCCTGAGCATCACCGGCTGTGGCCGCCAAACAAACAAACAAACAAACAAAGGTCTTTCCGCTCTCCCGCGCCCCCTCGGCCCTGGCGAGCTGGCACATCTCTGCAGAGCCGCTTCTCACGAAGCCATCAGTCACCCGCCCTGCTTTGCGGGAGACACGCCAATGTCACGACTTCCTCTCAAGTCTGCTTTAATTAACTCCTTCTGCGAGGCCTGTTTTGATTAATCCAAAGCAACCTGAGCCCCCGTTTGCAGATCAATGTGGCTCCTGCCCCGGCCTCCCGGGTGGCAGGCACACACGCGTGGCGTCTTACCTGAAGGATGTGGGCAATTAGAGCCCATTTCGACTGCCCGGTGCGAGCCGACTGCTTGGGAGAACATCAATTAGCTCGGCGGCTCAACTGTGCCGAGAGAAACGGGTTACCAAGGGGACCCGCGGCCAATGCCAGGATTTAAGTGACTCCCGTCTTCCGGGATCATCTCTCCTGGATCCTGGGCACGTTCTGGGCCTGGCCATCTCGGCAGGATGATTAGACTTGCTCCGGCAGGAAGGGCCACTCCCTAATTGCCAGCTGCTGGTGTGGGCAGGAGGAGCTGCCCCCACTGACGTAGGGACCCCCTACTGGTGCAGGGACGGCCACCCCCCCCCCCCCGACAACGCAAACACCCCCCGTCCAAGGGGGAGGAGGCTGGCTAGCACATGTGGGTGTGATGCTTGGGGCTTGGGGCCCAGGGGATGGCATAGGCGTGTGCCGGGCCCCGGCTGTGTCTCTCTAGGCAGGCGACCCCCAGAGAGCACGGGACCCCCGCCATTCCTGGGAAGTTACGCGTCATTTCTGAGGGGTTGCCCGGCTCAGAAGCAGAGGGGCTCCCGCTGGCTCTGGTCCCTGAGCTGATAACCAGAACAGGACTTGGGGTCTTCTTACCTGCCCGGCACCGCTTAATGATAGCCAGGGAAGCAAGACATCACCCCTCCCTATAAGGGAACGGGGCTCAGAGAGGGAAGGCAGCGGCTGAGAGTTAAATCCCGACCGAGCATCCAAGCTGAGGCACGACAGAGCATTGGACTCCACGCTTTCGAGAACCCAGTGATTTTTTTTTCTTTTTGGGTCACACTCGGCAATGCACAGGGGTCATTCCTGGCTCGTGCACTCAGGAATTACCCCTGGCGGTGCTCAGGGGACCATATGGGATGATGGGATTTGAACCCGGATTGGCCGAGTGCAAGGCAAACGCCCTACCCGCTGTGCTATCGCTCCAGCCCCAAGAACCCAGTGATTTTTTACTTTTTTGACTTCGCTCTAGGCTCATGTTTTAGTTTTCTTTCAGGAGAGGGGGCTGGACCACACCCGCGGTGCTCAGAAATTACTCCTAGCTCTGCATGCACAAAGGTACGAAGGTGAGGATCGTGCCAGCTCGTCGCTCGCCATGGGATGTGGGTTGGGAACAGGGGCTTGGGGGGCTGCTTGTGCCCCCAGAGAACATTTCTACTCTCGGCACTCTGGTTTTTCCTTTGTTGGAGTCCGTGAGTGATCACAGGGCACCCCTACTCTCTCACTTTCGGAGAAATCATTTCCACAGTCAGCTCTGAGGACTGGAGAGCTAGTACAGTGGGGAGGGCGCCTGCCTTGCACATGGCCCACCGGGCTTTTATCCCCATCACCCCAGATGGTTCCCCCAGCCCCACCGAGGAGTGACCCCTGGGTGCAGAGTCAGAAAAAAGGCATGTGGGCCAGAGCAATAGTACAGAGGGTAGGGCATTTGCCTTGCACGCAGCTGACCCGGGTTCGATCCCCAGCATCCCATAGGGTCCCCCAGGCGCCGCCAGGAGTAATTCCTGAGTGCATGAGCCAGGACAAACCCCTGAGTATCACTGGGTGTGGCCCAGAAAGCAAAAACAAAACAAAACAAAACAAAGAAAGAAGCCCTGAGCATCACTGAGTCTGGCTCCAAAGTGCTCATCCCCAGACACACACACACACACACACACACACACACACACACACACATACACACACACACACACATACACACACACACAGAATCAGCTCTGGTTGTGTCACTTTTCTTGTCACATGCCTTCCAGCCTCCAGGACGAAGGTCAAGTGTCTGCCCTGCTCCTGGATTAGTTCCCACCCCCACCCGGCCCCTCACTCCCTACAAATCAAGCAATTTCTCTTCCTGTGGGAGCTCACACTACAGGCCTCGTGAGCTGGGATTCTCCCGTCTCTCTCTGTTAAAAACCCTTTAGTTGTCTCGGTGATGACCGGGGGTCGTGCACACACGTGCCCTGAGCCCGCGCGCTCAGCTGTGGTGCTCAGCCGGGCTTCATGCAGGCGCTGGGATCCTTCCCTGGCACGTGCGAGACGCCGAGGCTCGGATCCTGTGGAGGGAGCAAACTGAGAACTTCCCTGGCCTCAGGCCCTCACGGCAGGTGCTGTGACTCCACTGTCCCTGCACCCTTTGTCTCTCCGTTGGGGCAGGACAATCCCCGCTTCCCACCGGACACCTCCTCAGAAAGTCTTCAGTGATTTCCTCCTCCAGGGTCCAGGCGACCCCTCTGGGCTTCCCACTCAGAGCTGGACACACCTGCCCGTGGCTGTCCAGCTGCCTGACTGGAATTCAAAGTCTGGACCAGCCACATGGGGAAACTGATGCAAAATTGACAAAGCTGAAGAAACTCATGAAGTTGACGGGAAATGCTCATCCTCCCGGGATCAGAACAGGGATGGGGAGAGCTGGGTGGGAAAGCACCAGGGGACGGGGCGGGGGGGGGCGCAGCAGCTCGAGGACCCCATATCTGTTCTCTTCCCCCTTCCTCCTTCCCCTTCACCAGCCCCCCCGCCCCGCAACACCGGCTGGCTGCGGGGAGACGCCGAGCATCTCGGCGACATCCAGACACCCGAGCACTTAGACGGTATTTGACTCCCCTCCGGCACAGACGGAAGCTGAGAGCAGACACGACACAATTTGCCCAGGGTCGCACTGCCACGAGGTGGCCGAGGACACTTGGAGCCAAGAGGACCAGTCCGCTCAAAGGGGGCGGGGGACTCACTGTGCGGGGTGAGCACTGCGTTTCTGAGTACAGGAGCTGCGGGAAGTGAGGAAGAGTCTGGCCAGGCGGGAGGCAGAGACGAATGACTCCCTAATTGTCCTTTGATGAAAAGCTCCTGTAGGCGGCTGGGGAGGTGGAGGAGGAGGAAGGGGAAGAGCGGGAGGAAAGGGGGGCACGGGGGGGAGGGGGGAAGGGGGGAGCTGAGCGCTCTGGGGGAGACTTGGGCATTAAAGGTGACAAGTGCCGAGAGGGTTGCAAGACTCACTTCCGCTAAGCGGAGCTTCAAGATCAGAAAACCCGTGTCCGGCCGCCCGGATGCAGGCTGGCTCCAGGCGGCCCGCGCGCAGTGGCTGGCTTCAGACGCCTCTGTCTCTCCTTTGCCCCCAAAGCCGAACGTGACTTTATTTTAATTTTTTTTTTTGTCACACCCGGCTATGCACAGGGGTCACTCCTGGCTCTGCACTCAGGAGTTACCCCTGGCGGTGCTCAAGGGACCCTATGGGATGCTGGGAATCGAACCCGGGTCGGCCGCGTGCAAGGCAAACGCCCTCCCCGCTGTGCTATCGCTCCAGCCCCTTATTTTATTTTATTTTATTTTTTTTATTTTTTGCTTTTTGGGTCACACCTGGCGATGCACAGGGGTCACTCCTGGCTCTGCACTCAGGAATTACCCCTGGCCGTGCTCAGGGGACCATATGGGATGCTGGGATTTGAACCCGGGTCGGCCGCGTGCAAGGCAAACGCCCTACCCGCTGTGCTATCTCTCCAGCCCCCAGCCCCTTATTTTAATATTTTTTTTAATGGAGCCTTTCTTCACCTTCCCCCGGTTTGCGTTGCTGTTGTGGCTGTGATGACAGCCCAGGTTGCGGTGCCCTGGGAGCAGCAGGGTCATTGTCGCTGGTCCCTGGGCTGTGGGGATGGCACATGGCACGACAGTGGTGCTGGGGATCGAACCCACGGCCTTGGGCCTGCAGGCAGGTGCTCTGCCACGGAGCCATCCTGACCTGGAAATCAACATATTTGAAATTTATTTATTTATTTTGCTTTTTGGGTCATACCCGGCGATGCACAGGGGTTACTCCTGGCTCTGCACTCAGGAATCACCCCTGGCAGTGCTCAGGGGACCATATGGGATGCTGGGATTTGAACCTGGGTCGGCTGCATGCAAGGCAAACACCCTACCCGCTGTGCTATTCCTCCAGCCCCTGAAGTTTATTTTTGTATTAAATCATCATGAGATACAGTTACAAAGCCTTCGTGATCTGGTTTCAGTCGGACAATGTTCCAGCACCCATCCTGCCACCGGTGTGCCGTTCCCGCCCCCAATATCCCATATCCCTCTGCCACCCTCCCCCGCAGTCTGTCTCTATGGCAGGCACCTCCCTCTCTCTCTCTCTCTCTCTCTCCATCTCTCAAAATTGATATTTTAAAAAATGTGTTTATTTCTTTGACTTGGGGGCCACACCCAGCGATGCTCAGGCCTGACTCCTGGCTCTGCACTCAGGGATCACTCCTGGCGGTGCTCGGGGGACCATATGGGGTACCAGGGATCAAATCCAGGCTGGCTGCATGCAAGACAAGTGCCCTCCCCACAGTCCTATCTTTCCGGCTTTTATTTTGTTTTGGGGCCACACTTGATGATGCCTGGGAGCTACTCCTGACTGGTGCTCAGGGGAGCATGCAGTGCCAGAAGTCGAAGGCAGGTGTCCTGCGTGCAGAGCCCGTGCTCAGCCTGTTCAGCCTCTTCCTTAGCCCTGGTCACTGTGTATTACTGTCATCACATTGTTCATCGATTTACTCGAGCGGGCACCAGTAACGTCTCTATTACACTCAGCCCTGAGATTTTAGCAGCCTCTCCTTACTTGTCTTTCCCAACAATTGCAGGCTCTTTCAGGGCCAGGGGAATGAGACCCATTGTTGCTGTTTTTGGCATATCGAATACGCCACGGGGAGCTTGCCAGGCTCTGCCCTGTGGGCGGGATACTCTCGGTAGCTTGCCGGGCTCTCCGAGAGGTCTGTATATATCTGTCATTGTATTTGGGATATGAATACGCCACGGGGAGCTTGCCAGGCTCTGCCCTGTGGGCAGGATACTCGGTAGCTTGCCGGGCTCTCCGAGAGGTCTGTATATATCTGTCATTGTATTTGGGATATGAATACGCCACAGGGAGCTTGCCAGGCTCTCCCATGCAGGCAGTGGACTCTAGGTAGCTTGTCAGGTTCTCCAAGAGGGAGAACTATGCTATTAGATGTCTCGCGGCCGCGTCATGGGAGCTTGGTTTTATTGTCTCTGGATATTGGCCGTTGATGGGATTACACGGCATCGGGGGTAATTTCTGGATGTGACCGCCCAGCCACTGGAAACTGGGGGGGTCTGGGTGGAAAAGGCCCAGTCCCGATCCGAGCAGCCTAGGAGGTCTCAGCCCCAGGTCCCACACACCTGGGTTCCTCTGCTGGTTCTTTCATGCGTGAGCCTCATCATCTTATCTCCTTAGCCCTGATATCTACGTTAACTCATTAATTCATTAACTGCTGGGTTTGGGGCACCAACAGTGCTCAGAGCTTACTCCTGGCTCTGTGCTCATGGATCACTCCTGGAGGTGCTCAGGGAACCATCCACAGTGCCACGTCTGCCAGGCCAACACCTTGACCCCTACGCTATCTCTATGGCCCCTGACAGCTACATTTCATTTTACCCATCATTATTAGAACCATTTTGGTTTTGGGGTCAATGATGAGGGCTACATTAACTAATTAATTTTTTGGTTTGGGGCACCCAACAGTGCTCAGAGCTTACTCCAGGCTCAGCACTCGAGGGTCAATCCTGGCGGTGCTCGGGAAGCCCTCTGGTGCTGGGAATCCAAGCCCGGTGAGCTGCCTCTCGTGAAGCGAGTGCCTCACCCTTGAACTCTCTCTCCAGCCCTGACACCTACATTGCTTTGCTGGTTTGGGGGGGTCACACCCAGCGGTGCTCAGGGCTTACTCCTAGCTCTGCACACAGGGATAAACTCCTGGCAGTGCTCACGGAACCATGTGAGGCGCTGGGGATCAAACCAGGCAAGCGCCCTGCCCATCGTACTGTGTCTCCGCCCCCCCACCCTTTAAAGCACCCCTCACCTTCCGTATTTAAACACGGGCCTGCGAGTGGGAGGTCGAGAGCCGCGAGTGCGCAGGAGCTGTCGCGCATGCGCACACGTCCGCGGAGATGCGCGAAGTATTAGCAGGGAGCCGCGACCCGGGCCGACACATCCTTCCTGCCCCCTCTCCGACTTCCCTCCTCATCCTTGAGGGCCTAGGGAAAGGAACATCCCTCTGCTCTTTTATCCCAAGACTTCTTTAACCCCGCCCCATGCCTTGGTGCTCGGTATTCAGTGCTCTCCTAGATGGCTCCTGAGGTGTCTTCTGGTTCTTCTTCGTTCTGCAGGGCTCACGCATGAGTTCCCACCGGCTCCGGATGGACCCTTGACTAGCTTTAGTGCTTCCAAATGGCAAACAGGGGCTGAAGTGATAATTCAGCAAGTAGGGTGTTTGCCTTGCACGTGGCCAACCTGGTTTCGATCCCCAGTGTCCCAGACGGTCCCGCGAGCCCGCTAGGAATGATTCCCGAGCACAGAGCCGGGAGTAACCCCCAGCACCACCAAAACCCAAAATAAAACAAACAAAAACCCAGGTGGCAAACAGTCCCACATGGCACTGTCTCTCTCCTGCTTTGGCGCAGATGTGCGCTTCTTGGATTGGAACAGCTGGATGTGACCTTGTGGGGATCAGGGCAGGAGCAGGTGACCTGTTCAAGCTGCCCTCGGCCCCACAGCCTCTTCGACGCCGGCCGATGGGACCTGGGACTCGGCACAGAGAGGCCTCGTTTCACGGCCTTGGATACTTGAAGCAAAATGACACAGACCTGCGCTAGGTCCTGAGCCGCACTTCCTTTTGCATCTGTTTGCTTTTCGGTTTGGGGACCAGGTCCAGCTGTAACCAGGGCTTACCCCTTGCTCTGTGCTAGGGGTGCTTACGAGGGACTCAGGGTCCGCTTCATCCCCGTGCGCCCTCTCTGACCCCCGGGTCACCTCTTTTCAATCTCATTTTGTGACGTCAAGAAAGCAGAAACTCCTCTTCCCATAAACAGCGTTTTCAGGCCCAGCTGAGCCCCCCTTCAGCACAGCGATGATCAGGCTCTGATATTTTTGAAACTTCCCAACGTCTTCGCAGTCTCTCTCATGGCCAATCCATACCGGCGTCTGCTTCCCAGTGGCTCCAGCTGGACGAACTCCTGGTGGGACTCAGATGAGCAAACACAGAGGAGGAGCACAGAGCCGGGCCCGGGCCCCAGGAAGCAAACTTGTGCTGGGAGCTGGGAGGCACAAGCAAATCTTACCCGCTGGCATGGCCACCTGCGTCTAACTCCCAGCTACGCTCTGAGCCCCTCCCGTGCCTCAGCCCTGGGGCACGAGTTCATTTGGGATGATGATTCTGGCGATCCCAAATGCAAACACCACGGTACTTTAAAGGCAGAGGCAAGAAGGGCAAAGGAGCACCCGTGTGATGGAGAACAAACGTGCCTCGCATGCTCGTACCCCCCTGGCATAGCCCCCCTGGTCCCGACGCTGCCAAGTCTTAGCATCCCCTGAGCCATCAGACACACACAACTGGACCAGCTGGCCCTGGCAGTGGCCCGTGGACACCGTTTGGCAGCCACCCCTGCAAGAAAAAAAGAAAAGATTAAGGGACAATGGGTAAGGCACTTGTCTTGCATGAATTGACCTGGGTTCAATCTCAGCACTCCGTTTGGTCCCCTGAGCCCTGCCAGGAGTGATCCTTGGGCACAGTTAGGGGCAAGCCTGAGCACTGCCAGGCGTGTCTCAAAAACAAACAGAAAGAACAGAAAGAAGAGGAAAAGAAAAAGGAAGAAAGGAAGAGAGAGAGAGAGAGAGAGAGAGAGAGAGAGAGAGAGAAAGAGAGACAGAGAGAGGTCCAGGAGAATAGAAAGGTTACACTGCTTGCCTTGCATGTGATTGGTGCAATTTCTGTCACAGCATATGGTCCCTGAGCACCACCAGGCGTGCCCCGCGCCCCCCCTGAAACAAAACCAAAGAAGACAGACACAGGAGGGACAGGTTTGCTCAGAACACACGCGGAGAGCTGTGTGCGCTGGTTGGATGTCGGCAGACTGTTTCCAGGAGATGCCGCAGACTGGAGGCCCTTTGCACTGAGAGGCCTCGCCAGCCGTTTGAATTTGTACCGTGTGAGCGTGACTCCCCACCCCAAAGCTTAAAGCACGTGAGCAAGATCCCCCTGATTAGATTTTGAACTGAACTACACGCATGGCGCTTTTCATAGCCGGGAGGACAAACGGAGCACTGTGCAGTGCTCAGGGGCCCACTTGGCTCTGGGCTCGGGAGTCGCCATCAGCAGGGCTCAGGGGATCATGCCTGCGCCATGTTGGGAGTCAGGCCGAGGTTGGCCCGGCTCCTGATGTACGTCTGCAGCCCCAGGAACTGCCGTTCTGACCAGCTCAGCTCTGCCAGGAAGGAAGTGTTTGATCTGAGCTGATGCCCAGGCTGTGACGGGCTGTGACCTTGTCACTGGGGGGCCTTGTCCTGACCCCGGGGCCCAGACCTGACCCTGTAAGCGGGGTCCCCCAGGTTGCTTCCTCCTGCACCTCAGGACTGGTGCCATCTGGTTTTCCTACTTGCTCTGGGCACCCTCATCTTTTAGGGCTCAGAACCAGGCAGGGGTCAGCCAGCCGAGCCCTGCTGAGCTGGACCTCAGGCAAAAGGGTCTCCCGGGTCCAGGGCACTGGCCCCTCCCCACCAGGCATCTCTCTTGCTAGACATTAATGCAAGTTTTCAGCTCAAGTTAGAGCTTTGACGCTTGGTATCTCCCCCTCAGAGACGTTCCTGGGTTAACCCGTTCTTTTCTTTCCTGTTTGTGTTCTTGCTTTTATTTTTTGGACCACGCCTGGTGGTGTCCAGGGCTTACTCCTGGCTCTGTGCTCAGGGATCACTCCTGGAAGTGCTCAGGGAACCACAGGCAGTGCCCTGGATGAATTAGGGTTGATCGCATGTCTTACCCACTGTGCTTTAGTGCTAGCCCCGCTCCTTCCCTTGCAAAAGCAACTTCCCAGGCCCTGGATGTACCCAGCAGTAGTGTGCTGGCCTCGCTGGCCTGTGGGAAGTCCCGAGTTCCACCCTCAGCACTGCAAAAAAAAAAAAAAAAAAAATCCCAAGAAAGACAGACATTGTCTACCTCACTTCTGTGTGAAATCTGCAAAGAAACACTCCATTTCATTTGTTGTTTCTTGGGGGCACACCCAGCAGTGCTCAGAGCTTATTCCTGGCTCAGGGATCATTCTTGTCAGGTCTCAGAGACCATCTGGGGTACTGGGGGACCGAATCTGCGTTGGCTGCATGCAAGACAAGAGCCTTCCCTGCTGTTCTATCACACCCACCCCCGAAACACTCATTTTCAAACAAACAAACAAACAAACAAACAAAAGATGGAGGCTCAGAGGCAGCGCAGCGGCAGCCCTGTCTCTGTACCCCTCCCTTCTTCCCCGGCTGTTCTAAGCCCTTCCTGCATCCGGCTCTCTCCACCCTTGCAGGGGACCTAGCCCTCCTCTCCCTCCACGCACAGATCCCAGACTCCCGGGGCCCTGGGTGGGGGGTCCCCGCTGCCCCTGCAGGCGGGTGAGTGTCCTCTGATAGAAGAGCTGTGGAGGGAACCGCGTGGGGTGGATCTAAGTGGGTCAGAGCAAACGGTCTCGGGAATTCAACCCCTGTGTTCCTCTGCCTGGAACGGGGCTGAGACGGCAAAGTGAGATGTGTTCAAGGTGAAACCACAGGCGGGGTGTAGACGAGGCCGAGTTATTCAGGAGGCACCTGGACTCCCCCAGGCCTGGGAACTGAGGCCGGTGCGGGATGCAGACGCATCCCTGCTGAGTGCCCGCGGGGTGGCACGGCTCCTGGGCCCCCCAAACTCAGTCAGGGCTGCACAGTGTCCCGGGCGGAGCGTTAAGAACGTCCGGGCCGAGTTCTAGCAACCTGGAAGAGGCCGCCGAGCGTGAGAATATTTTAGGTCCCATCCCGGGAAATGAGTTTTTAGGTCTCAGTCCCGCGCGCGTCCCGGACAACGGTGCGCGCCCCCTGCTGGCAGGAGGCGCCACGTGCGCGCCCCTGGGTGGGGGGAGCGGCTGGGGAATTAGGGTCTCCGCTCACCGGGGGGTGAGGCCAACGGGCTTACATAAGCGCAGTCCCAGGCTTCCGATCCAGGGCGCAAGAGGCGGCTATTTAAAGCAGGCGGGTGGGAGGGCCTGGCGCAGGGACTCAGGACGCAGATATTGACTCTCCAAGTACCACCCGGGCCAAACAAAGCGAGGGGCGGAAGGCAGCGGCCAGACAGCGCGGGGGCGCGGGCAGAGCGCTAATTAAAGTCTTAATGCGATGTTCCCGTCCCTCTCCCTGCTGAAGTCTTCGCCATTCCCATGCACTGGTCTTCCGCCGATGGGACTGGACGTCATTCGTGATTCACCAACGCATTCAGCCAGCAAATAATTCCTGTGCCAGATCCTAGGTAGTCACTGGCGTATAATGTCAAAAGTAATAATAGCGTGGGGCTGCTGATAAGGCTTAAAGGGGCAGGGTGCATGCGGGCCTGCGGGCCACCAGGACGCAGCACCTTAGCACCTGCTGGGGCGCAGGCATGTCCCTGGAAAAGAGAAGTGACCGCTGCTGCTGCCCCGTTCTGGTCTGCCCACTGGGCGAGGCACCATGTAAATCCTGGTGGTTCCAGGCCTAATCCAAGTTCGCTCCCCACCTACAAGGCATGTGCGGGTCCCAGCCCCACTTCCCAGGACCGGGAGGTGACCGAGCCAGACGGATCACTTGTCCAGGATCCCACGGGAGCCCCCAGAGACCTCCAGGGTGGCAGGGTGCTTATTGTGAGGACAGACCACAGGAATCTATTTAGCTTTCTTTTTTTTTTTTTTACTTTTTGGGTCACACCCAGCGATGCACAGGGGTTACTCCTGGCTCTGCACTCAGGAATTACCCCTGGCGGTGCTCAGGGGACCATATGGGATGTTGGGAATCGAACCCGGGTCGGCCGCGTGCAAGGCAAACGCCCTACCCGCTGTGCTATCGCTCCGGCCCCTATTTAGCTTTCTTAAGACTCTTTTTAGAGGAGCCGGCATTGTAGGATAACTTGTCTATCTGTCCCTGAGCAAGGAATTTGGATACAGGCACCCCGGGTCGCAAGAAGGGTGGTGGTCAGACCAGATAACAAGACCCCTATCACAGGACCCAGGACTGCCCCCAGAACCGGGACATTCCTGAATATCGGCACGAATACTGATCTCTAGAACCATAGGCTAAGGAGTGATGTCCTTTTAAATGGATTGGTTAAGAAAGTTTGTAATATTACAAATCATTTGGCTATGAAATGCGTGGGCTCTGCTGTAACGGCCGGGGAAGGCCTATATAAGATCTCCTTTGGAGAAGCTCGGGGTCTTTGCCCAACCTGATGGACCTGCGCGTCCACATAGGCGGCTGGACCCTGGCTAGCCAGTCTTACAATAAACCCTGCTTGCAGTTTGCAGTCTCTGGAGTCTCTTTGTCGTTATAGGGAGATCTCGATCCGTGCCCTAACATTATAACCCTTGGTGGAGGCACCGGGCACAGCAGCACTGTGCCCAGGCTCCTCTCGGCGTGCAGCTGGCAGCTCAGAGAGTGGGTGGCGATCAACAAACACGCACATAGTCAGAGGGGCGCAGGCGCAGAGGCGAGTGGAGGGCCGGGGGAAAAAGCGCGCTTGCTGGGAACCGAAACCAGCAAGGCGTCCACGTGCAGAATGCGGGCCAGTGCGTGCGCGGTGCCCACCTGCTCCTGGCCGGGCCTTGAACCGTGCGGCCAGGTCAGGCGGGAGGCGGTGAGAGAGGGCCCTTGTCCCAGTCTGGGGGAGCAGCCCCCACCCCCAGGAGGGCGCGGGCAGGACCCACAGGGGCTTGCAGTTCCTGGTGAAAACTTCTCCGGGAGCCGAGAGGAGGCAGAGCAGGGAAGGGCCGAATTGACTCTGGGCTCCATGTCCCCCATCAGCTGGGGAGTAGAAACTGAAAAGTGGGAGAGGCCAGAGGCAGGGAAGACGGGGAGGCGGCTCCTGGCGTCACCCAGGTGAGAGACAGTGGGCTGAAGTGCGGGGTGGAGAAATGGGCGTATTCTAGCAGATTCCAGCCCGCAGGACCTGCGGATGGCGTAGGAAGGCTGTCAGGGAAAAGGATGGTGTCAGGGCATTTGGCTGGCACACCTGCTGGGGTACCATTTCCCCCACTAGAAGGGCTGTAGGAAGAGCTCATCTGGGGATAGGGCCCCTGAGAGAAAAACAATCCCCTGGGCTCTACAGAGGGGGGCTCAAGGTCAGTGCAAAAATGCTGCAATAATACCTACTGAGATAATACAGTAGGTATCGCCTTGCACGCGGTGGAGCAGGGTTTGATCCCGAGCACCATATGTGGTCCCCTGAGCACCGCCAGGAATGATCTCAGGGATCCCTGAGCACAGAGCCAGGAGTAAGGCCTGAGCAAAAGAAGGAGGAAGGAAAGAAAGAAAAAGAGGACCGCAGTGACTAGGGATGTCCTCGTGGTTCTTGGTTAGATAGCGCCCCCTGGCGGCCGCGTGGCTGGCTGCAGGTCTCTGAACTCTGAAGTTGACCAAGTCCCCTGCCCTGTCGGTGGCTCCAGCCACGCCCGCCTCCTGCGGGTGAACTATACAGACGACTTATCACTCCAACGCGTGACAGTGGGGCTCAGTGACAACAAACACAACTTGTGTTGTCCAGCCAGCACCCGACGTTTTTTTATTATCACCCCCCCAGTGAAAACTCTATCCATTAACCAAGTCTCTCCACCCCGTCACCTCTGTTCCTTCCTGCCTCTCTGAACTTGCCTACGTGCTGAGTAAGCGGAGCCCGCCTGCTCCCTGGCTTATTTCACGAGGCATGAGTATGGGTGTTGGGCGGGCGGGAGCAGGCCACTGCTTCTGACGAATGAGTGCGGCTCCAGCGTCAGCGCATGTGGTCTCTCCATCCTCCTGGTGATGGACAGGCGGGTCGCTCCCCTCTTTTGGCGTCTGTGAACAATGTTGCCGGAAACCTGGGGCCGATCTCATTCCTCTGTTTACCTGCCCCAGGGACATCCAACCCTTGAGAACTTGGGAGTCATAGTTGATTGATTAATTTTGATTTGGGGGGGGTCACACCTGACTCCGTGCTCAAGGGCTACTCTTGGCACAGTGCTCGAAGGCGCCTCCTCCTGGTGCTCAGGGGACCATGTGGCACTGAGGATTGACCTTGGGGCTCCTGTGTGCAAAGCCTGCGGCCCAGCCCTCAGAGCATCT
Source organism: Sorex araneus (assembly GCF_027595985.1). NCBI lineage: Eukaryota > Metazoa > Chordata > Mammalia > Eulipotyphla > Soricidae > Sorex > Sorex araneus. Next base: position 9,088,267 of record NC_073305.1, read on the forward strand.
CCCTGGTCCCAGCCCTGAGAACTCTCTACCGGTGCCGCACTGCCCCCGCGAGGAATGTTCTTCCCCCAAAGAGCCTCGTGGCCCGCTTCTCACAGTCTCCCCAACTTTTTTTTTTGCTTTTTGGGTCACACCCAGCGATGCTCAGGGGTTACTCCTGGCGTCCTTGGGGGACCCTATGGGATGCCAGGGATTGAACCCGGGTCGGCCGCGTGCAAGGCAAACGCCCTACCCGCTGTTCTATCACTCCGGCCTCAGTCTCCCCAACTTTGTTCCTTCTTAGAGAAGCTGATTCCGGCCGTCCTGCAGAATCCTGTCCCCGGCACTCTCCCTCCCCTTTCCTGGCCTCTCGGCACAGACCTCCTCCTCGCCCTAGATAGAGCACTAGTTCGGCATCTGCAGCGGTGTGCCGGCTGGAGGGGGCTGCCTTCTGCCATGGCAGGTTTCTCCCAGGCCCCCCACTCGCCCCCCAGGGGCAGATGCTGTTGTATGTGGTTGGATGAACAAACTTGCTATTGCAAATCTATGTAAATAGCTGAACTACAGTTTGGGGAGAAGGGGCAGGGCCGGGGAGGCTGTGGAGAACCTCACTCACTTCCTGCAGACGCTGGCGTAGGCGACAGTCATCACAGGGGCAGGCGACCCCCATGGCAGATGGCGCCAAGCAGCCCTGTCTCTAGAGGCTCCAAGGTGACAGGCCCCAGCCCTAAGGCCGTGGGATGGCCAGGTGGGACAGACTTTCTTCCCTCCCTCCCTCTCTCCCTTTCTTTCTCTTCCTTCCTTCCTTCCTTCCTTCCTTCCTTCCTTCCTTCCTTCCTTCCTTCCTTCCTTCCTTCCTTTCTTTCTTTCTTTCTTTCTTTCTCCCTTCCTTTCTTTCTTTCTTTCTTTCTTTCTTTCTTTCTTTCTTTCTTTCTTTCTTTCTTTCTTTCTTTCTTTCTTTCTTTCTTTCTTTCTTTCTTTCTTTCTTCTTTTTTTGGTTTTTTGGACCACACTTGGGTGTTGCTTGCTCAGGGGTTACTCCTGGTCTCTCTGCACTCAGGAATCACTCCTGGCAGTGCTCAGGGGACCATATGGGATGCCGGGGATTGAATCCAGGTGGCCTACATGCGAGACAAATGCCTACCCACTGTTCTATCTCTCCAGTCGCACGTCCCCCCCCCCTCCCCAGCCCTGGCCATTTTCCAGCCCAAAGATTGCCTTTCTAAAAATATCATATGTTATAAGTATTATTTTCCTGGCTCGTGCTCAGGAATTACCCCTGGCAGTACTCAGGGGCCATGTGGGATGCTGGGGATTGAACCTGGGTCGGCCACGTACATGGCAAACGTCCTCCCCACTGTCCTATCACTGTGGCCCTGGTTGAGGACATCTTTGCCCATAGTTTGGTCCATCTGTCCAAGGTGCGGGCTCGCCCCCCCCCAGCTCCTCCTTGGGTCTTTTCTGCGTTGTCATCAGAAGCTGGCTCACTGCTCCTGAATCCCACCCAGATGCCCCTCCGCAGAGAGAGGGCCTGGCGGCAAGATTATTAACCGTAGCGGACTGTGCTCTCGGGCAGCTCTGAGTCCAGCCACCATTGACGATGCCACTGACCGCCCTGTCCTGCACTTTCCCTGCATTGACGGCCCTGCCTGGCTGTCAGGGGGCTGCGCCGAGTTCCATTCAGAGCTTTGCTCGTCATTCCAAGGCTGGACCCCAGAGACGCGGTGCCAGGCCCCCTGCTCGCGTTGCCCGTGTTTCTACCTTGAACAGGAGTCACGGCCTGATGCCTTAGACGTGCCACGCTGGCGTCAGTGTCTCGAGGCCCTAAGAGGCCACATCTGCATGTTATTTCCAATCGGGGCGGGTTGGGCTCGTGACCAGCACTTCTGGAGGTCTCTGTCGGAGGAATGAGACGGGAAGCTGAAAACAAGCCGGGCTTTTGTCCCCAGGACCCGAGGACCTTGAAGTCCTTTAGCGTAATCCTTTGTCCTGGGAGCAGTGGACAGAATGGTCAGCACGGTGGGCACAGACTGGGGTCCAGCCTTGTATAGTCCAAGCTCAGGTTCCAGCCCTGCCACAGGCCCGCACCCACCCGCCACAGGGCCCCCGAGGGCTTGCAAGGGCCTCCCTGCAAGTCTCGCCTGTTTTTCCTGCTTTTCAGATTTGGGGTGTCCTCCCTGCTTCCTCCACACCTCCCCCAGTGGACCCAACGGCTAGTTACTAGTAGGTTCTGCTCTGCGTTCCCAGTGAGCAGGGCCAGGACCCCCAAAACATTCCCATGAAACCGGGTCAGATGCTCTTACCTCCAATCGCCCAAGCCTCTGAGTCACCCTTCCTTTTCCTTTTGGGGCCACACTTGGTGATGCTCTGAGCTTACTCCTGGCTCTGCACTCAGGTCTCACTCCTGGGCAGGTGCTCAGGGGTCCCTGTGGGGTACCAGGAATCAAACCTGGTGGGCTGTGTGCAAGGCAAACGCCCTAATCCCTGGATGATTGCTCTAGCTCCCAGCCTTCCTTTTTCTTGACTTAACCTTCACACCGTCCTTCCTGTGTGCCAAGCTCTGTTCCAGCACTTTCCAAACATTAACCCACTGAATCTTATAACCTACGAGGCAGAGCACTGCTATTAGCTCATTTAATGGAGGAAACAAAAGCTCAAGAATCGAAATGATGGGGGCTGGAGCAACCTACTACTACCTACTAGCACAGCGGGTAGGGCGTTTGCCTTGCACGCGGCCGACCCGGGTTCGATTCCCAGCATCCCATATGGTCCCCTGAGCACCGCCAGGGGAATTCCTGAGTGCAGAGCCAGGAGTAACCCCTGTGCATTGCCGGGTGTGACCCAAACAGAAAACAAAAGAATCTAAATGATCCACCGGTGTAGGGTAATGTTGGTTTGCCCTTCCTCCCTGGCCGCTGGGAACTTGTGTTTGTTGATTGAACCCCAATTTGTCCATTACCTTTGTCCCCTGATCAGACTCTGTAAATATTGTCTTTCTCTTCTCCTTAATGTTCTTTGCATGGTTAGCTATTTCAGAACAATTGCTTTTTGTATGGAGACAGGAAGACAGTTAGAAAGACAAGCCTGTGGCTTGGGAGTTGATTGACTCCAGATAATATACCTCCTGGACATCTGCTCTCTCGACTTAAGCCTCAGTTGCCCTTACTTCCTAGATCCCAAAAAGCAGGGTCCCGGCGAGGGACTGGATGGAGTCAGGGCAAGCAGTGAGCTATGAGCTACCCTGGCATCAAAATGGGCCTGGCCAAAGTGCCCTAATGCTTAACTATAAGTTAAGAGCTTGATCATGGGCAAATTCTGTCATGATCCAAAAGTAATAACTAGATTTGGACCCTGCTGGGGTTAGGAATGATTGATTCGGCCTGAGCACTGTAGTCTGAGTCTGTGGTAAGATGTCCCCAGGAGAGTCACCCTACAAGCCTAAAAGTGTCTATTACTGTACGGAATGGTAAATATTAGGAAGGAGAATTAAAGATGCTAATTAAGTTGCAGGTCTAAGAAGAGGAGAAACACACCTTAAGGGCTGTTTTGCCCTTGTGGGCTGCAGATGGTCGGGAAGTCTGGAAAAACATTTTTGATTGCGTTTCCCGTGGGGAGGCGTGGGGAGAGGATAAAAAAAGCGGCTGCGCTGTGGGGAGAAGGGGGGATTGAAGGAGAGATGGTTATGGAGACAGCAGAGAGAGAGAGAGGGAGGGAGGGAGGAGATGGATACAGCGGGAAGAAAGAACTGCACAGTTAGAGATAGACACACACAGAGCTGGGAGAGATGAGAGATTGAATAAATGGCAACTAATCAGCAACCAGCTTGGCCCTCGTTCTTCCTTCGCCCGTCCAAGGCAACAGCCATCCCGGGTGGAGAAGTGGCTCGAGAGCACTGAACGCCGGTGGTGAGAGAGAGCTGCTCAGAGAGCTGGCGAACAGCCTTTCACGTGTAATCCCCGCGCGAGAGGGGTTTTCACAGCCCGAGAGGGGGGACTAACACACCAGGATCACTGAGCTCAAGGGCTGGGATTCAAATCAGGTGTCTGGCTATGGGTTCTTGGGGGGAAAGGACAGGAAGAGAGTCTTTTTTAAAAATATTTTTTTAAATTGAATCACAGTGATAAACACATTTACAAAGTTGTTCATGATTGGATAGCACAACAATAGCACAGCGGGTCTGGCGTTTGCCTTGCACACGGCCGACCCAGGTTCGACTCCTCCGTCCCTCTCAGAGAGCCCAGCAAGCTACCGAGAGTATCCCGCCCTCAAGGCAGAGCCTGGCAAGCTCCCTGTGGCATATTCGATATGCCAAAAACAGTAACGACAAGTCTCACAATGGAGACTTTACTGGTGCCTGCTGGAGCAAATCGAAGAACAATGGAACAACAGTGATACAGTGCTACAGTTCATGATTGGATTCAAGCCATATAATGTTCCAACATCCGTCCCTTCACCAGTGTCCTTTTCCCACCACCGCTGGTCCCCGTTTCCCTCCCGCCCTCCGCCCCCCTGCTTGCTACTACGGCAGGCACTTTTCTTTCTTTTCTTTAGGGCCTATGGTTTGGAATCTAGATAATGAAAGGTTATCAGGTACATCTCTCTACCTACTTTCAACACTCAGTTCCTGGAGGACCACGACCTGATTTGTATCTTGTCAGTGATTTCTGGCAACCTGAATCAGCCATTCTCTTCACTTTCTCCCTCTTTCCCACTCTCTCGGGCTGAGCTGCTCCCCCACTCGGATTGCAGTTGCACGCTTTAGTTGCACGCACATCTTTCACGGGGTCACAGCTGGCTGTGGTGCTTGTGTATCCTTTTTTTTTTTTTTTTTTTTTTATGCAGTGCTCTGTGGGGCTGCAGTGAAACTGGCCGCTGTACAGCTAGAAACCACAGGCAGTGCTGGGGACTACAGGGTCGAGCTGTAGGGTTGTTCACATGAGGCAGCACCAGGGGTTGAACTCAAGACCACACGCTTACAAGGCAGGCACTTTAATAAAGAGTTCCTTCATAGTCCTTCCTGCAAAAGGCCCTTCTCTATCACTAATATTCAATTAAGTGTTTTTTTTTTTTTTTGCTTTTTGGGTCACACCCAGCGATGCTCAGGGGTTACTCCTGGTTTTGCACTCAGGAATTACTCCTGGCAGTGCTTGGGGGACCATATGGGATGCCGGGGATCAAACCCGGGTAAGGCAAACGCCCTACCCGCTGTGCTATCGCTCCGGCCCCTCAATTAAGTGTTTTAATCCCACCCTCCTGACGGCTGGGACCTGAGGTGGAGTCTGGGACCCAGAGGCGGGAGTATCTGTTGCTTCGCACTTGACAGTTCGGGGCTTACTCTCAGCTCTGTTCTCAGGGGGCCGTGCGCAGTGTCAAGTATCGAACCCACGCTGTCCCGTGAAAGGGGAGTGCCTTTATCTCTCCAGCCCCAACGCCCCTCTCCGGGTCAAGATGCCAAGGGGGGTCGCAGTCCGCTCCCGCTGACCCTCTGATGACCTGGCAAACGCGCCAAAACGTCACCACCTGGGTGCGGACATCAAAGCTGGCGAACCTCGCGACTGACTGACGGAGGGAAAAATACACCAGGTGAGAGTCACGCGGGCCGGGTGTGAGCGCGCTGACAGACCCCCAACTCCACGCGCTCTCGTCAGGAGCCCTCAGGCCCTCCTGACGGCGCGGGGCGGGAGCCGGCGGTGACGCTGGCGGGGGGCGGAGGCCGCGGCTGCCGTCCACGCTCCGGGCTCCCGGCCTTGCGGCGCCTTCCTGGCCTCCCTCAGGCCGGCGGGGCGCGCCGCACACGACGCGGGGCTGACTCGGGGCGCTGCCGCCGCTCTCCTCAGATCTGACCGAAGGACCCCCGTGGGCGACGCCCTCTCCCTCCCGGCCCCCGGAACCCCAGCGCAGAGTCCCCAGAATCTTCTTTTCACGCCCAATTCTGCACCGGGGTCGGGAAGCCCCTCGCCTCTCTCCCGCCGCGCGCCTTCAAACCTCGCCCGGCCGCGGCTTCCGGGCGAGCCTCTCGCGGGAGACGCGGCTGAGGGAGCGAGTCCCGCCCCGCCCCACCGCTCGGGGCCCCGCCCCCAACTCTAGCCCCGCCCCACACGATGCGCCTGCGCAGCAGGGCCAGCCGGCGGCCCTCGACCACTCGGCACTCGCCGGGCGTCCGTCCACCGGACTTCCGGTTCCGGCGCCGCCTCAGGCGCGCCTGCCGAGCGCCGCGCAGTCGATGGCGGCGGCGGCGGCTCCAGCGGCGGCGTGAGGGGAGCGCGGCGGAGGCCCCGAGCCCGGGCCCGAGAGGCGGCAGCGAGTCCCCGGGAGCGCGGCCGGGTCCAGGGTCCGGGCCGGGCCTGAGGAGCGGGGCCGCGCGGCGCGGGGGTGGGTGTGACGCAAGGGTCGCGCGCGTCGCGCTGCCGGTGTGACCCGCGGGGCGGGCCCGGGTCGCGCGTGGGGGGCGCGGAGGACGCGGTCGGGGGGGGGCCCGGCCCGCGGGGCCGTGATGGGCGTGTTGGGTTCGAGAGCTGGCGTCTGTCCGCCTGTCAGCCCGCGGCCTTGGGCGGCTCCCGGGGCGCGGGGGAGGGTCGTCGGCGCGGCCGGGGGAGCGTGTCACCCCCGGGGCCGCCCCGCTCCCGCCCTCGGCCGCGGCTCCCGGTCGCGGAGGGGGCGCGGGGGGCGGTCGGGGCGCGGGGGGCGCGCGTGCGCCGGGCGCTCTGCAGGGGCGGCTCCATCTGCGAGGCCGTCGCCGTCGGCTCTTCGAGCCGGAGAACGCGGGGTCCCGCTGTCCGGTGTGTATATTTTGTTTATTGACTTTTTTTTTTCTTTTTGGGTCACACCCGGCGATGCACAGGGGTTCCTCCTGGCTCTGCACTCAGGAATTACTCCTGGCGGTGCTCGGGGGACCCTCTGGGTTGCCGGGAATCGAACCCGGGTGGGCAGCGTGCAAGGCAAACGCCCTCCCTGCTGTGCTATCGCTCCAGCCCCTTGTGTATATCTTTTGGGGGAGGGGGGAAGATACCGCCACTTGTCCCCGCCCGGAGACCCTCCTCCTCAGTGACCCTCCCAGCGGGTTCCTCTGTACTGTGGCCATGGCCCTAGTCTTGGAAGACTTTTCTCTCCCTTCTGGGGTATGGTTTTGTCCGGAATCTGGCTGGGATGACATTGAAAGTGTCCTTTCAGGGCCAGTAAGGCAGAAGATGTAACGGATGAGTCTGAGTCTCTATAACTCAAGTACTTTCAGAGTCGTTAAGAACTTCAAGGCGGGTTGCTGCCCAGCTTTCTTGCTGGTTTGTGAAACCTAGGGACTTGGTCAGAGAGGAAGGGCTGGACAAATTGAAGACACAGTCTATTTTTTTTTTTGGTCCAGTGGCTTTCTAAATCCTTCCATGTCTTTAAATTGCAATTGGGGTTCCTGTTATTTTTGTTGTTTTTTGTTATTTAGGGCCACACCTGGCTGTGCTCAGGGGGACCATACAGGATGATGGGTGTTGCACCCTGGTGTGCCTGCAAGGCAGGCACCCTCCCCTCTGTGCCATCATTCTGGCCCCAAGTGGTTTTTGTTCTTAGGGCGACCGCTGAGTATTTCATCTTTGCGTTTGTTACAGTGGTGAGCTAGTGCATTTGCTGAGGATTAGAGATAAACTCTTTGCTCCTGGTTAAGTATTTCAGGCATTTCCCCAAGGCTAAGGTGGGGTACAGATCCTGTGTGAAGTGGGGCCATCTGGAATGAATTTTGGAGACTTGCCTTCATATAGCGTTTGCTGAAGTCAGTTTCCTTATCTTCAAGGATCTGTGTCCCCGCTTCATTGGGGTGCCATGGTTCTAGTTGGTGTGTTGTTCTAGTTCCTGCATTTTAGAGCTTGCTGTGTCGCTCTGATGTGCCTTGTGGCCTCAGGATCCTGGCAAGAAATGTCTTTGTTTTTATGGAATGGCTTTGTTTAGTCTCTCTCGGTGACCGAGGTGATGTTGGAAGTGACTTGGCCAGGGCTGGTAAGACAAAAAAGTAACTTTCTAAGCCACCATCGTTTGCCTGCCAAATCCTTGGCACCCTTGTCCTGAAGAGACATTAAGTGTGTCACGGAATCGTGGGCAGAATGCTGAAGATCAGTCTCCAGGGCTGTGTTTGGCTCAACTTGACTCCCCTTCTTTTCTTCTTCCTTTTCAGGGCTTCTCTGCTCCAGAGCGAACCCTCACCCCGGGCCACGATGCCTCGTCCCCGTCGTGGGATCCCCGAGGAAGAATCAAGCTGACTCTTGGCATGAGGCCCCTGCCTCAGGGTTAGACTGACTCTCCGCCATGGCTTCTCTGGATGACCCCGGGGACGTGAGGGAGGGCTTCCTTTGCCCTTTGTGCCTGAAGGACCTGCAGTCCTTCTATCAGCTCCAGTCACACTATGAGGAAGAGCACTCGGGGGAAGATCGTGACGTCAAAGGGCAAATTAAAAGTAAGAGGGTTTTTGCTTATTCCACTCTGCCTGTGAAAGTTGTCATTTGTAGGATGGTTTTCATGAGCTTCCATGTTGCTGTCAGAACATGATGATAGCCATAGTAAATTAACACTAATATCTCTAATAGTATCAAACATATATTTAGTGCTTTCCACAAGCCCGGCAGTGTTCCAACTCTACCTAATGGCATGAAGGTATTATTAGCTTCATACGATTCTCCCAATAACTGTGGCTCAGAGCCCTGCGTTGCTGAGGATACCAGACACAGTGAAAATAACATTCGCTGGGGTGGGAGAGAGTTTAGGGGCTGCAGCCAATCATGGCACCGGCAGGAGTGGGCCCTGAGTGCAGATGGAGAGGCACCCCTTGAGCACCACTCAGTGTGGCCTCAAGTCAGTCTGTCAATAACGTGGCTGGATCTGGAGAGAAAATAGAGGGGTAAGGTGCTTGACTTGTCTGTGGGCTACCCAGACTCCATCCTTGGCATCACAAGGTTCCCTGAGTAGCTTGGGGTCAGCCCTGAAGCCTCCCTAGAGGCCCTCCTCAGTACAGCTTGGAAGACCCCTTCCCTCCCACACCCCCAATTAAAAGGAAAGGAACAAAATAACTTGACTGACCTCACACCATGAGGCATTACCTTGCTTTGATCATAGGAAATATGATTACTATGCTCTGCTCTTCTCTCTTGATAGATTTGGAGTATTTAACTTAACATCTAGGAGGATTTGGGGTGATATTTCCTTTTTCTCCCCTGAAAGTGGAGGCACGTTGTGCCGTTTACCTTTTGGCTTTTTGCGGGGAGTCCACCTGGAGTTCTGGAGACTACTCCTAGGTCGGTGCTCTAGGATTGCTCCCGGGGCTGTGGTTTCTGCATGATAGGCATCAAACCTGGGCCTTGCACACACAAAGCGTGCATATGCGCTGTCACACTTCTTCCCACCACCACTCCTTCAACTGGACCTTGTTCTTTGGAAAAAGAAGGCCATACAAAAAAGGAGGAGAAACAGCCTCAAAAGTTAAAATGTGACATTTGAGCTTTCCAGGGTCTAGGTCATAGAGTGTTACACGGAGAATTTTTCAAAATAATTTTGATTATAATGATCTTAGACTTCAGATTTTAATTCCTAAATACGATGCTCAGGTGATTCAGGTGGCCTGCTTATGGCAGCATTTCTGAAAGTGATGGGGATTCAAAAGGTCTGATACTGGGGCTGGAGCAGTAGCACAGGGGGAGGGCGCTTGCCTTGCATGCAGCTGCCCTGGGTTCGATCTCCGGCACCCCATATGGTCCCCTGGTCCTACCAGTACTTACTCCTGAGCGCAGAGCCAGGAGTAAACCCTGAGCATGGCCAGGTGTGACCTCAGAACCAAAAAAGTTAAAAAGATATGGATACTATATTTACAGTTTGTTGGGTGGGAGAGAAAGAAATTGTCTAGTCCTAGGCGGACAGAGGCTTTCGCATAGGAGGGTCACATGTGCCATGTCATCAAATCAACTCATTCCTTGTCTCACCAGTTTGGGGGGAAATTGTTGCTAACAGTAGCATTTATAGCAGCTATCCAAAAGCATGATCAGGTCAGACATTCTCTAAGTCCTGAGGACTGTGACGGCAGCTGCTTGACCGTTGAGGTTGGGGCAGAGCCGTTGACTCCGAGGAGGCCAAAACCAGAGCACATCCCTCAGAGTTTTGAGGTCCCTTTATCTGTGTCCCTCCATGAGATTCTCCCAACAACTTTGTAGGGACATATTGTTTCTCATTGCCCGGAGAAAAAGCGAGACACAGAAGCTGCGTTCCATCCAAGGTCACACAGGAATTGGCAGTTCCACCTGGAACCCAGGTGATAACCTCTTAGTCTAGCCCTGCTTTTTCCACCCAGCATTGCTGATACTCGGCTCTTTAGTACTCTCACAGCTTACGCAGCATCGGACGCAAACTGATGATTTGCTTTTCCTTGGCCACCTTTAGGTCTCCAGGCTTTCCAGTGGCTTGTCTTATTTTCAGCTGAACTGAATCACGGATACTTTGATGCCAGTGGGAGGAGATAGGAGAATACTCTCTGGTCCATGTGAGGAGTGTATTATCAGAGGGAATGTTTAAGATTATTTCGAGAAGAGTAGATAGGGGAATTTATTTAATTTTTTTTTTTTTTGGTTTGGGGCCACACTCAGCAGTGCTCAGGGCTTGCTCCTGGCCTTTCACTTAGGGATCTGGGGGCCACATATATGGGGTGCTGGGGATTGAACCCAGATTGACTTCATGCAGGCTGAGCACCCTACCTGCTGTACTATTTCTCCAGCCTTTCTGGGAATGTATTTTGAAGATAGAGTGGAATAAAATACCAGATAGAACTTTTGTGTCTGTTGAAAGGGACCCGAGGGATTATCTTGTGTTGCTCCCACCCGCTGTTTCCTCCACCTCCCCGTGAGAACCAAGCGATTGAGTTCAGCATTCACTTAGCACCGCAAATGCTCACTTACTTAGTTGGGAAGTGAACTTCCTTACGTGTGTATTGCAGTTTGCTGTCTTTCAGGATCAGGAAACTTTAGTTTTTTGGTTTGGGGGCCTCACCTGGTGGTGCTCAGGGGCTGTTCTGACTCCGTGTTTGGGCTTGTCTGGTGGTGGGTGCTTGGGGGACTGTGTGGTGCCAGGAATCGATTTTGGGGCCTCCACATAAAGCATGTATGCAGCAAGGCAGGTTACCTCTCTTTTTGGCTGTTTAGTTCTGAAAAATTCTAGAGCATTGCTGGTCCGAAGCCAGTAAAAAGTTAAGGCCCCCAAAGCAAGCCTCGATCCATCAGGTTTTAGAAGGAGTTTAGCACTGTAGCACTGTTGTCCTGTTCATCGATTTGCTCAAGCGGGCACCAGTAATGTCTCCATTGTGAGACTTGCTACTGTTTTTGGCATATTGAATATGCCACGGGAAGCTTGCCAGGCTTTGCCGTGCGGGCGGGATACTCTTGGTAGCTTGCTGGGCTCTCTGAGAGGGACGGAGGAATCGAACCTGGGTCGGCCTCGTGCAAGGCACACGCCCTACCCGCTGTGCTTTCACTCCCGCCCTGCTATCGCTTCAACAGCACATATACTAAAATTGGAATGATACAGACAAGATTAGAGGGAGCTTACAAAAGAAAATGTAAGCTTGTCATTTACTGAAGGTCAGTGAGTTTGAACCGCAGCCCGTGTTGGCACATCAACGGTGAGTCGAAGAAACTATAGTTGAAAACTAGCTCTGGCTTCTGCTTTATGATTTTGAAAACGCTTGGGGCTGGAGGACTAGCTGAGGTGTGCCCTGTATTTCTGGAGCTGCGGTCTTGCCCCCGAGTGGCATTGCTCCTAGAGCTACAGCGGGGGCCGGAGCGATAGCACAGTGTGTAGGGTGTTTGCCTTGCACTCGGCCGACCCGGGTTTGATCCCCGGCATCCCATATGGTCCCTCAAGCACTGCCAGGAGCAATTCCTTAGTGCAAAGCCAGGAGTAATCCCTGAGCATCGCTGGGTGTGACCCAAAAAGAATAAAAAAAAAAAAACCTAGAGCTACAGAGGTGCTGGAGTGACACTGCATCAAGGGCCGCAGCGATAAGCCATCTGGCCACTTGGCTGAGAGTGGCCGCAAGTTTCCCCGAGCACTCCTCCCAGGCACAGGATTGCTTTTAGTTGGCCCGCTCTTGCTGGGCTACACCGCTCTGGGGAGATTACTGAGCAGTGTTTCCGAGTCTCTACAGTGGTGGCACGCCATAGACGGCCGTGGACTTGACAGGGCTGGGTTTGTGAAAATGAATTGGTGAGGTCATTTCAATGGAGTCGGGTCACCTCAGCACTGGCATCCTCCAAAGCCTGGTCGGTTGCGTTCCTGCCCCATGTTGGGTTCTGTAATGAAAAGTGTTACTCCGTGCTAACCCTTGTGGAGAGGCGTGCGTCTTTTCAAAGCCCTTTCTCCCTCTGTGAGTTCCTCCTCTCCCTGTTTGTTTATAAATGTCAGCTTTTTTTTTTTCTCTTCTTCGATTTGGTTTGGTTTGGTTTTGGTTCAAGACAGACCAACGTGTTGTGGACCTAAATGTAACCCTATTCCTTAGTCTAATACTATAGGTATGTTATCACTGTATCACCGTCATCCCGTTGTTCATCAATTTGCTTGAGTGGGCACCGGTAACGTCTCCATTGTGAGACTTGTTACTGTTTTTGGCATATTGAATATGTCACGGGTAGCTTGCCAGGCTCCACTGTGTGGGTGAGATACTCTCAGTATGTTATAAGGATGGATATTTTACCAGGAAAAAGAGAATAATAATTTTATTTATTTATTTATTTTGCTTTTTGGGTCACACTGGCGATGCACAGGGGTCATTCCTAGCTCTGCACTCAGGAACCACCCCTGACGGTGCTCAAGGGACCATATGGGTTGCTGGGAATTGAACCCGGGTTGGCTGTGTGCAAAGGAAACGCCCTACCCGCTGTGCTATCGCTTCAGCCCCAAGAATAATAATTTGTAACTGACCACATCCTTGCTACTAAAAAAAAAAAAGTTTTGTGTTTTCCTCCTCATGATGTTGTGCTTACAAATTATCATTTCTGTTTTAGAAAAATGGAGCGAATTTATTAGACTTGGAAACTAATAATAGCATTGTAAATTTATGAGATGATTTTAGCAAAAAATTATAAAAGAACATAATTATTTTAATTGTAATATTACTAACTCTAGGGTGAGGGAGGTCCCATTGTGGTGAATTTCATTAGAGCTTGTTACTTAGTTTCTTTTTTGATCATTTTTTCCATCTCTGAGGTGAAACAAGTTATTAATGAAAATCTGTAAGCTCATATATGCATATTGTATGTGTGTAGAAATGTAATCACACTTTGTCTTTTAACTACATTAAACTGTTTGGAATCACTGTTTAAAAATAAATGAATTGGTGTTTGCTGTCTGCAGTCTACTGTGAGCAGGACCCTTTATCTATGCCGGCACTCCCCACCCCTCACCCCCCCAGTCTTAAAAGTGATTATTTTAAGACATTTTACAGAGTGTCATTTGGCTCTTTAGTTTTTCCATTTCATACCAGTCACTTTGTATCCGGGAATCTGACTTGTTGGACTAATAAAGAGTGCCTGTGACTTATTGACTTCACTTCCTGCTTGCGAGTTTCTCCATATCAATATAGGCTTCAGATTTTTTTGTTTGTCTTCGAGCCGTGTCTGGCAGTGTTCAGGACTTACTCCTGGCTTTGTGTTCCGAGCTCTCTGCTGACGGGGCGCCGAGGTATGAACTGCGTTGACTGGGCCGGAGCAATAGCACAGTGTGGTGGGGGTTTGCCTTGCACAGTGGGTGGTAGATATGATCAGATCTCCAGCACCATATTTGGTCCCCCAAACCTGCCAGGTATGGCCCCTAAGAACAGTGCCAGGAATAATCCCCGAGCACTGCTGGACGTAGCCGAAAAAACAACAAAGGAAATAGTAAGGACTGGGCATGAGGCTCAAACCGTAGACACCCCCTCCGAGCCCGCACTGCTGAGATGAGCATTACCTGGGTCTTCTGCCTCCCCGGCACTGCCGTGTATGGGTGTCTCCTACTAATTAAATATATTACTGAGGGCAACCTAAAATTAAGAGTTAATTCTTTTTTCTCCCACCAATTAAGTGATATTTAATTAATATTTTTTTGGGGGGCGGGGACAGTGCACACCTGTCTGTGCTCAGGGCTTCCTCCTGTCTCTGTGTTTAGGAATTGGGAGGCCACGTGGGTTGCTGGGGATTGTACCTGAGGCGGCTTGCAATCAAGTCAAGTGCGCCACTCCCTGTACTCTTGTTCCAGCCCCGTACTCATTTTTGTTTTGTTTGGTTTTTGTTTTGGGGCCACACCCAGCAATGCGCAGGGTTATACCTTGGCTTTGCACTCGGAATCACTTCTGGTGGTGCTCCGGGAACCATGTGGGATGCCGGGGATTGAACCCAAGGTGGCCACGTGCAAGAATAGTGCCCTCCCTGCCGTACTCTCTCTCCAGCTCCAAATCATTAATCAGTTCATTTTGGTTTGGTTTGGTTTTGGTTACATCCACCAGTGCTCAGGACTTATTTCTTCCTGGCTCTGCTTAGGTTTTGTTCTCTGCAGTGCCTGGGTGCCATGTGGTTGCCGGGGTTTGAAATAGGGTTGACTGCAAGCAAGACAAGTACTATCCCTGGTACTGTCTTCTCCAGCCTGTGTTGTTTGGTTTTAATGGCAGGTCACTCATCCTGGTGACCGACGCCTGTCGAGGCTGGTTTTCATTGTCGAGGCTGGTTTTCATGGTGGTGCAGGCCGGGAGAACTGGACTCGTGCAGCCTATAAAGTCTCTGATCTGGGTGAAGCACGCTTTTCCTGTTTGTTGTATTCTTTTGCAAGGGAAATATCACTTGCCTCCATACTGTGATCACGAATTGGTGTGATATATTTTGTATTTGAAAACGCCTTGCTTTGTTTCTGCTGGATACAAGAAATCAATTCAGAAAACCTTTTCTTAACCACCGTTTCTTCCCTGTATATTGTAGGGTTCTGTTTCTGGAAGCCTATTTTTTCCTCTCTCAATCTCGCGCATGTGTTCAGTAGGTGGTTGGGAGTGATGGGGAAGAAGTACAAGCAATTAAAAGTCTTGGGAGTACCAGCCCCGTGAGTGGGTTTGGCAGAATCCCATCCTAGAGATAAAAAGAAAGTGTTGACTCATGAGATTCTAAGATAAATTAGTTTAGTACTACAGAAACTGGTATTTTTTTTACCCACCTTTATTTTAATTAAGGTATAGTTTACATGTAAATTTTCAAGTGTTCAATTTAGTGAGTTTTGAGAAATACATGAGCCATGTAAACATCCTTCCCTATTAAGATATAGGGAGAAAAACACTTCTGGAGGTAAGATCTTTAACACTTCTGTTTAATTGGACTCTTGAAATTGTCAAAGAGCCGTCAGCTGTATGTTGGTGCATAAGCTGTCTTACTGCTGATATTGATGACTGAGTGTATGAGCCATGTGTGGTATTTGCAGTACAGCAGTTGTATGTATATTACTGCATTTGGAGGGAGGGATCCAAAATTTTCTTGACCTTTTATTTATTTATTTATTTTAATTAATTAATTAATTTTTGGTTTTTGGGTCACACCCAGCAATGCTCAGGGGTTACTCCTGGCTTATGCACTCAGGAATTACTCCTGGCAGTGCTCAGGGGACCATATGGGATGCTGGGAATCAAACCCGGGTCGGCTGCATGCAAGGCAAACGCCCTACCCGCTGTGCTATCACTCCAGCCCCTTTCTTGACTTTTTAAAAAGAAATCATAATTATTTTATTTAATCTGTGGTGTTTTCTTCCCCCATTTTTTCAAGGTCTTGTCCAGAAGGCTAAGAAAGCAAAGAACAGATTATTGAAACGAGAAGGAGATGACCGAACAGAATCAGGGACCCACGGATATGAGTCTTTCAGCTACGGAGGGGTTGACCCTTACATGTGGGAACCTCAAGAACTTGGTGAGAAAACTGATTCATTCAGCATTGTTTATTGTTTATTTGTTCTAGATTACGTTTTGAGAGATGACGATGTAAGCATCAGTAATCATGAGTTTCTTGTGTGAACTTAATATGTTAGTGGGGGAGAGGATGAGAATGGGTTGGGCTGGAGAGATAGTGCAGGGTCTTGTCTTATCTTGCACATTGTTGACCCAGGTTTGATCCCTGGTACAAGTCCCACCAGAAGTGATCCCTGAGCAGAACCAGAAATAAACCCAGAGCACCGGGGCTGGAGAGATAGCACAGCGCCTTGCACGCGGCCGACCCGGGTTCAAATCCCAGCATCCCATATGGTCCCCTGAGCATGGCCAGGGGTAACTCCTGAGTGCAGAGCCAGGAGTAACCCCTGTGCATTGCCAGGTGTGACCCAAAAAGCAAAAAAAAAAAAAAAAAAAAAACAACCCAGAGCACCATCAGGTGTAGGCTCCAAACCCAAGCCAACAAACAAGAAAGAGGGCCAGAGTGAGAGTACAGTAGGTAGGGCGCGTGCCTTGCATATGGCCAACCCAGGTTCAATCCCTGGCGTCCCTTGTGGTCCCCTCTGCAGTGCTAGGAGTAATTCCTGAGCAGAGCCAGGAATAAACCAACAGCATTGCCTGGTGTGGCCCCAAAACAAAAAACAAAAGAATGGTGCATCCACCTAACATATAAATTGTTTTATATATGTGCCCTCATTTCCCCCTCCTTGCCCCTCGGGGACATTCCCAGGGTCGGGTAGCTGGCAAAGTGCAGAACTGGGGTACGAGTCCTGGTGTCTGACATCAGCCCCAATAGACCCTATCGACTGGTCTCTTCTCTCACCGAGGACATTATCTCCTAGTGAAAGGCACTGGTTTGTGCCTAAAACACATAATTATGGTGTCATATACTTTTAAAATAAGGATAAAAGAATCTTTTGGACAAGGAAATGTCTCTGATACATTGAGACAGCAAAGTACTTAGTTCTATTGATGTTGGGGAGGTTTGTCTGAGCTGAGGAAAAAGGTACCAACTTTTCTAGCTCCCCTTGGAACATCCATTAGCATTTATATCTGGGGTGCTACTTTGAAAAGTATTGTTTTATTCTGATGAAAACCTATACACCAATTTTGGAGAATACAGAAAAGTGTGAATTTAAAAAAAAAAAAAAATAGCCAAAATATCCAGAATGTCATTGCCCTTTTTCACAAACATTCATGTGCCAGGCAATGTTACAACAAATTTTACTTTTTTGTTTGTTTGTTTTATACTTTTTGGGTCACACCCAGTGATGCACAGGGGTTACCCCTGGCTTTGCCCTTGGGAATTATTCCTGGCAGTGCTCAGGAGACCATGTGGGATCCTTGGAATCGAACTCAGGTTGGCTGTATGCAAGGCAAATGCCCTATCCGTACTATCACTCCAGCCCAATTTTATTTTATTTCATTTTATTTTTTTGCTTTTTGGGTCACACCGGCGATGCACAGGGGTTACTCCTGGCTCATGCACTCAGGAATTACTCCTGGCAGTGCTCAGGGGACCATATGGGATGCTGGGAATCGAACCCGGGTCGGCCACGTGCAAGGCAAACGCCCTACCTGCTGTGCTGTCGATCCAGCCCCTCCAGCCCAATTTTAACTTACTTAATCCTCTTAACCACCCTTGAAAGTTGGTACTATTGTTGCCTCATTTTCTAGAAGCTGCTTCCACGATACAGAGAGGCTTAGTAAGTAGTCCCAGGAGTGGGGCGGAATGGAGCCTGCACACAGACTGGCCCCTGAGTCCACGCGCAGATCACTGTACCCTGAGGCCTCCCCACTGTGGGGATAGTGACCCTGGAGATGAGGGCGCTTGTAGCAAAGCTCCTTCCATTTGTGTCCTAGGTATTGAATGTTCAGTAGGATTCTAAAATCCTGGAATTGTCACTCGCTTTTGATGTTCACTGAGGATCAGCAGCAAGGGTGAGAGGCTCCCTTGGCAACCAAACAAGTAATTTCCCTCCTGCCCCCTTCCTTCCAGGTGCTGTGCGGAGCCATCTCTCTGACTTCAAAAAACACCGAGCTGCCAGAATCGATCACTATGTTGTTGAAGTCAATAAATTAATAATCAGGTTAGAGAAGGTAAATTTTGTGGTTTTTAAACTTTGTTAGCAAGTGTGAGTTTTCGGGGTGGGGGGATTGCGTTTCTGTGTATTATGGGAACGTTACTGGCGGAGCCGCCCCCACCTTGAGTGAGCGTGAAGGACCTGAAGGGAATGGCTGGGCGACAGACTTGCCGCATAGCCCGCTTCCTTTTCCTTCCTCAGAATTCACCGGCTGTTGGGGTTTCTGCTGTTAGATTTTTGTCTCTTTTGGAAGTCCTGGGACAGTCACGGTGGGGCCTAGTATGCGGTAGCATCAGATGGCAACCAGAATGGCAACTGCAGCTGTGGGTGTATGTGAGAACGCCCCAGCGGCGGTACACAGTGATTTTCAGTACCGTGGGCACGGTTTTCCTTTGAGCCTAGACATGCTTATGTATATGCCGGGTTGGGCGGAGCAGCGACACAGTCACGTGTACTCAGCTTTGAGAGAAATGTGAGAGAAACGGTCAGTGTCATGATCCAGGACTGTGGGGAATGAGTGGGAATCCCCGTCGCCTTCAGTGGTGGCCCCGTCACATCCTCGCCAGCCTCTCTTTAGCGCGGGTAACAGACGGTAAAGAGATGGCAGGTGGGGTGTGGAAACAGGCGCTGCCTTCAGACCAGCTCGTAAACCTCCTTCCCATATGAAACTGCCCGTTGACTTTGCAAGGTTGGGATGGCAGATAAGACTCGGAACTGCAGATGTGCTTACTCCTACTTGCTGCCTTTTGCCTATAAAAAAACCCAAAACTCCTCAACTGGTTGATTCCACTTGGCATTGTTTTCTCTTTCTCAGCTCACTGCGTTTGACAGAACCAACACGGAGTCTGCGAAGATCCGAGGTAACGAAGGAACTTTGCTCACATTCACTCTGTTTATTGTGCTTCTCAAGCAAATCTCTTTACCAGGCTTGCTTTTGTGATTTGAATTTGTTCTTCCTAAAGCAATAGAGAAATCTGTGGTGCCTTGGGTCAATGACCAGGATGTCCCCTTTTGTCCTGACTGCGGAAATAAGTTCAGCATTCGAAACCGCCGCCACCACTGCCGCCTGTGCGGGTCCATCATGTGTAAGAAGTGCACAGAGCTCATCAGCCTTCCATTGGCAAGTAGGTGCTGCCCACGTGCACCCTGGCTTGCGCTCTACATATGAGCGTTTTTGTGATTAATCAGTGATTAACTTGGGTGATGTGGGGGCCTTTTGTGTAAATGAATGGCTCTAGGGGTCTTCATTCACTTGATTCCATGAAGCAGGTTAGACATTGTTAGGAGTCGGGTGTGATGGTCTTTCACAGGGCCTGAAAACCTTTCCCTGTATCAGTATCTTACAGACTTTGTGGGCAGTATTGAAATATGGAGCGAGACATACTCCATCTTCCCCCCCACTCCCGTGTTCAGGCTTCTGTGTGGTACTGGGGTGGGGGGGGCGGTTTGTGGCACTAGGCATCAAACTCAGGACGAGTGTGTGGGGCGTGTACCTCTCAGCTATTTCCCGGCTGTTTTCCAGCACTGCCTTTGACACTGAAAGCTGTTTAGGGTCATGTGAGACAGGCTAAGGTTGGCTGGCAGGTTGTTTGCTCACGTCTGGCCCTGGAAGGCGGCGTCATTCCCCCAGGGAGTCCAGCAGCTAGCAGGGAGCAGAGGCTCCCGGGGAAGCAGCTGACTATTTATAAAGAGGTAGTGTGATGACAGGCGCTGCAGCAGGCCCTGGGACAGCTGGCCGAATTTTGTTATCAGTGCTTCAAGGTGGCAGGGAAGGCTTGGAGGGGGGACTGAAAGAGTTTGACAGTGAGCAGTGGGCTGGTGTTTTTCTTTAAGATGAAAGTCATCAGTAGTTAGGATGTTAGGGAAGAAGCTTGAAAGAAACTTGGGGGGCTGGAGCGATAGCACAGCGGGTAGGGCATTTGCCTTGCACTCGGCCAACATGGGTTCAATTCCCAGCATCCCATAGGGTCCCCCAGCACCGCCAGGAGTAATTCCTGAGTGCAGAGCCAGGAATGACTCCTGTGCATCGCTGGGTGTGACCCCAAAAGTAACAACAACAACAAAAAACTAGGATTGCAACGAGGTAGGGGGGAGACGTGCAAGGTAGAGGGAGAAACAGGCACAGAGGTATGGAATGTGGAGAGTTGCAAGGAAGGTCAGTAGATGACCAGATAAGAATTGTTGAAGAGGGCCTGAGTGATAGTACAGCAGGGAACATGTTTGCCTTGCATGCGCCTAGCCCGGGTTCAACGCCTGGCACCCCATGTGGTCGCCCAAGCCCCCCGGGAGTCATCTCTGAGCACTGCCGGGTGTGGTCCATCTCCTCCCGCTCTGCCACCCTCTAGCCCCCAACCCTTCCCCCCAAATAGTTGGAGAGTGTGGAGGCATGTTTAAGAATTGTAGGAAGAGACCACAAAGGCTGGGTGGAACCACATGGTCTTGAACTTTGAAGCTCAGCTGGTTAAATGTTGCTCAAGATGACTTCATGGGCTTTCAGCCAATTCCAGGACTTTGCAGTGGTTTTGCAGCCCAGAGAATCGCGCTGACTCTGCATGTGCCGTTGGCTGCAGTGTGTCCCTAGAAGCAGATGCTTCCTCTGGGCTCTGGCTCCCTGGGGTGGGGCACGCTGTTCCTCTGATGCTGTCCCTTGACCTTAGGTGACATAAGCTGTGTTTGCAGGACAGCTGGCATTTACTGGGTAAATGCAGCAGGGTGGCCCCGTAGGGACACATGTATGAATGCGTGCGACATAGTTTCTGTCCTCTGTTACAGATTACAGGCCTTGCCGAGGGGTGGGTAGAGACTTGGCACACAGCGGGAAAGTGGATAGAGTCCGCAGAGGGATTATGTGGTCAGAACGGAGAGGAATAGCGTCTTGTCTTTGCCTCGAGGAGTTGGGAGGACATGCCATTTGCACGGAGCTTTGGCAGGGGCAGGAGTCAGTGTTTGGGTGTGGGGGACGGGATGGGCAGCACGTGGGCTGAGTCCGACTTGGACTCATGGCTGCTTCTCTCTGATGTGTTCTCCAGACAAGCTCACCAGTGCCAGCAAGGATTCCCTGAGTGCCCACACCAGCCCCAGCCAGTCCCCTAACAGCGTCCACGGCTCTCGCCGGGGCAGCATCAGCAGCGTGAGCAGCGTGAGCTCCGTCCTGGATGAGAAGGACGATGACCGGATCCGCTGCTGTACGCACTGCAAGGACACACTGCTGAAGCGCGAGCAGCAGATCGATGAGAAGGAGCACACGCCCGACATCGTGAAGCTCTACGAGGTGCCCGGGGCGTGGGGGCACCTGCGGGGGCAGGAGCGCACTTCAGGGCGTTCTTCCCTTTTGGTCCAGTTTTAGTCTCTGTTAAAGGACCGTGGAGTCATTTCTTGCTAGGGCTGTTGGTAGGGCACAGAGTCACAGCACAGCCTGGTTGAAAGCAGGAAGCAGGAAGTGAGGAGGCTTGGGTGTCCCCGGAGCAGGGGAGGAAGGAGCGTTCCCACTGGTATGGACGGGCTCTGTGGTGAAGGCGAAAGCCAACGCTTGTGGTAAAACGGGCCGAAGGTGTCCTGGAAAACTCACCGAGATACTTCTGATTACAAGATTGGGAAACTTCCAGCTTCCCTTCCTGGTCCATTGAGAAGCCTCAGCTCATCAGCAGTGGCTCCAGAACACCATTAGTAAGCAGCACTAGGAAAGCACAGTGTGAGAGGAACAGGGTGTAGTGGGCAAACAGGTTTTGGAGTTAGGATGGCGATAAGACTGACCAGGGAGACCTGACCTGTGAGCAGGGTTGGGTGACCCAGGAGGAGAGTGAGCGGGAAGGGAGAGATGAGACAGCTCCGATGGAGGAAGGACTCCAAAGACGAGCTTGCACACAGCGCTGAGCACAGGACACATGTGCTTGATGACTGCTTAGGAGCGTTCTGAGGGCTGTAGTGACACTGCCCCGGAGACGCCCTGGTCACCAGCAGACTAGCAGAGACGGTGTTGGTTCCACCCCGTGCTGAGCTGCAGATAAAGCATTAATCACCCTTATGGAGAGTTCATGACCTGAAAACTCGATTTCTCTGCTATTTGAAGTGAACCCTGGGGTCTTGGATCACCTGGCAGAGAAGGACTGTACAGCTTATTATTTTTCTTGATTGATTCATTGACTTGTGTCCTGGAAAGGCCTGGCTCCCTCTAAAGCATTCAGTTCAGGATGAGCGCAGCTGGGTGTGATACACACCCATCCTCCATCCCTCTCCCCCCCCCCAATTCAGTTCGAACACCATCCTCGATTTCTCTGCTCCTGCTAGAGCTTTGCTTGTAAAGTAGGCCTCTACACCAGGAAACAGATAATAAAGCAAAACCAGCCTAGAATTTCCCCTTCTTAGGAAAATGTGTAGAAAATTGCACATTTTATTTTTATGTATTTTTTGGGGGGCACAGCGGGTGATGCTCAGGATTTACTCCTGGCTCTGCGCCCAGGGCTCACTTCTGAGGGCTCGGGGGACCGTGTGGGGTACTGAGGATCAAACATGGGTCAGCTGCATTCTTCCCCCCCCCCCCCCAATTGCACATTTTAAATGCATCTCTTTAAATACCCAGAGAGCAGGGTCTGGAGGGATAAAAGTTAAGGTGGGGGGAAGAGAGATAATATCATGGTTAAGGTGCTTGTCTTAAACACAGATGACTGATCCCCTAAGCATTGCCAGGAGTGATTCCTGAGTGCAGAGCCAAGAGTGACCTCTGAGCATTGCCAAATCCAAAACAAAACAAAAAATCAAAAGAGGTTAAGGCACTTCATGGCTTAAGGTGCTTAACTTGGCTGTAGAATCCCTGCACCGCATGGAGTCCCCTGAGCATTGCCAGGATGGCCCTGAGTAGAGTCAGGTGTGGCCCCCAGAAAGAAGAACTACACCTCAAAGCATAGTATCTGGTAGGCTTTTCCCTCCCTCCCTCCCTCTCCCTCCCTCCCTCCTTCCCTCCCTCCCCCCCATCCCCTCCCTCCCTCCCTCTCCTCCCTCTCTTTCCTCTCCTTCCTTCTCTCTCCCTCTTGGTTTTTTTTTTTTGCCTTTCAGCTAGAGTGATAGCACAGAGGGTAGGGTGTTTGTCTTGCACACGGCCGACCGGGTTTGATTCCTCCATCCCTCTCGGAGAGCCCAGCAAGCTACCGAGAGTATCTCACCCACACGGCAGAGCCTGGCAAGCTCCCCGTGGCGTATTCGATATGCCAAAAACAGTAACAACAAGTCTCACAATGGAGACGTTACTGGTGCCCACTCGAGCAAATTGATGAACAATGGGATGACAGTGCTACAGGACAGTGCCCATGGTGGTACTCAGGCTTGCTGATGGCTCTGTACTATGGGGTCACTCCTGGTGGTGCTGGGGACCGTATATAGCACTGAGGATTGAACCAGGGTCAACTTGATGCCAGGCAAGCACCTTATCCCTGTACTGTCTCCGCGCCCTTGACTCTATGGAGAACACCACTTACTTCTTCCCTTTTGTTTTTAGAAATTGCGACTTTGCATGGAGAAAGTTGACGTAAAGGCTCCTGAATACATCAGGATGGCAGCGTCGTTAAAGTAAGCTCTCTGCACTTGTCCTGGCCAGGGTAATGGTTCTCTGGCAGTTTAGGTCAGTTCATCAGTAGCTAAGATAAAGACCCTAACTCTGGCCATGTGAGTGAATGAATCTTTTTCTTGTTGCTGTTTCCATGGGACAGCCCGTATGGTCCTGTGTGTTTTGATCAGGGGGAGCCCAGGGGCTTTGGTGAAGCAGGGTTTGGACGTGGCATCTGGAGTTGAGCAAAGATAGCTTGCCTCACGCGCATGCCCATGTAGATGCCATGTATCAGGTGGCAGGTATAGAGCAGGCTTTTCCTTTAGACCTGGACTGGGCAAACTCTGGCCCATACACCAAGTTTGGTCTGCTCTGTTTCTTATTAAATAAAAGCTATATACCATAATGTTCATCCTTTTAAAGTATATGGCAGTGACTTTTAGTATATTCACAAAATATCATTACCACCGTCTTAATTTAAGATTTTTTAAAATGTTCTAATAAGAAACCCCACACCTGTTATCAGACACTGCTCACCCCACTCTCCCAGAACCACCAGCCCAGCTTTTTTTTTCCCCCTTTCTATCCTTTTCATCCCAGGAACCAAATCCAATACTCATGCATACAAAGAACCAGTCTTTTTTTCAATTTAAGAATTTACCTATTGGGGATATTTGATAGAAACAAAATAATAAGTACAACCTTCATGTACGGCTGCCTCACATAGTGAAGACAAATCTCAAGATTCGTCCACGTTATAGGATATCAGTACTTCATTTCTTTGTATGGAGAGACCCCATTTTTTGGTTTTTATCTTTTGTTTTTGGGTCACGCCTGGCAGTGCTCAGGGCTTACTTTTGGCTCTGGCTCTGGGATCACGCCTGGTGATGCTCTGGGACCATAAGCGTTGCCAGGGAACAAATCTGGGCCCTCTGTGCGCAAAGCAAGTGCTTTAACACCTGTGCAAGCATCTTTTCGGCCCCAGGAGTTTACTTTTGTTTATCTCTTAGCTGGTTGATGAATATTTGTGTGTTTTTTTTTTCACTTGGCAATTATGAATGATTCTATGGATAGTTGTGTAGAGATGTTTTTGTGGACATAGATTGTTCCTGCTCTCGGGTATACTCCTAGAAATGGAGTTGTGATCGCTCTGTGTTTAGCCACGTGAGGAGCGTCAGACTGTTTTCCAAAATGACTGTCCAGCTGTCCCATCTGCAGCGGAGAGTAAAGGGCTGGGGGCTTCAGTTCCCCATAATCATGTTAACACTTGCTGTACCTCTCTTTTTATTACTAAAACTTGATTGGAGCAGTCATGCATTAATTTGATTACTCTTCTACAGCAGCTGGGTTGACAGTTCGGATTCACAAATTTGTCGGGGCCGAAGAGATAGTGTAGGCGGGTAGCTGCAAGTCTGGAAAGTGCCCTGGCAC
Source organism: Sorex araneus (assembly GCF_027595985.1). Lineage (NCBI taxonomy): Eukaryota > Metazoa > Chordata > Mammalia > Eulipotyphla > Soricidae > Sorex > Sorex araneus. The sequence continues at coordinate 9,113,243 of NC_073305.1, forward strand.
CTGTTCCTCGAAAACACTGCCCGGGGGCCCCAAGCACCACCATAGGTCTAAGAGGCCACTTCCGCCCTGTCAGCCCAGATGTTTGTGAGGGGCCTCCAGTCCTCCGAAGCACCACTTGGGAGAAAACCTGCCCCATCCAAAAAAGACAAAAAAAAAAAAAAAAAAGAGTATTTGTTGTTTGGCCATTTGCTGTTTTTCCCTTCTGTTGGTTTTTGGGCCATACCTGGCGGTGCTCAAGGCTTATTTCTGGCTCTGTGCTCAGTGATCACATGTGCCAGGGTCAGTCGCATGCAAGGGAAGCCCTTACCCCCTGGACTGTTGCTCCAGACCCTTCCCTCTTTTTTTATTTTCTTCTCCAGCCACTCCTCTGGTGCTTGGGTGTTCCAGGTGGTGCTCAGGAGACCACGGTGTATTGAGGATTGATCCTTTGCCTTCCTGCAAAGCCTCACTCCAGCATCTCCCTGGCTTTGCTGACCCTCTCTTGAAGCATATTTTTTTCTGTTTTTAACCTCCCCATTAGGGCTGGGGGCTTCCAGGTCTGTTCTGAGCAGTGTTTGGAGGCCATGTAGTGCCCGGAAGCAAATTCAGGCTTTATGTATGCTAGGCACATGCTCCAGCCCTTCACGCTGTCTCCCTGTTCTTAACAGTGCTCTTTCTATGGGTTAGAGTTGTATAAGTTAGAGTTTGAAGTACTATTACCGATACCAGATTTCAGCAGTCTTTTCCTAACCTGTGTGTGTGGGGGTGGGGGTGGGGGAATGAGTTATGGTGTTGTGTTCTCAATTTGAGTATTGTTTACCTTTGTCTTTAACTTGCCACTTTCATAGTAATGTAATTTGTATAGAATAAACTCCCTTAGGGGCTGGAGCGAGCACAGCGGATAGGGTGCTTGCCTTGCATGCTGCCGTACTGCTTTTGATCCCCAGCATCTCGTATGCCCCCCCAGCTCATCCCACCAGGAATGATCCCTGAGCACAGAGCCAGGAGTAAGCTCTGAGTACTACCAGTTGTGTCCCAAAAGAAAAGAATAAAAACCCTTCAACGCCCCCTCCCCCCAAAAAAAGATACAACTCAAAACACCTGTTTATACAGAATTTTCTATGTATAATTTACATAGAATATTGGGGCCAAAGCGATAGTATAGCAAGTAGGGCATTTTCCTTGAATGCAGCTGACCTGGGTTTGATCCCCAGCATCCCATTAAGAAATATTCCATTTTCTACACACACACACACACACACACACACACACACGAACCCTTATCATTGATCATTGGTGGATACTTAGATTTTTTTTCCATTTCTTGGCTGTTATGAATATTGTTGCTGTGAACATGTATCTTTTCCGATTAGTTTTTTGATTTCTTCAGATTAAGCACATGGAACTGAATTTGTTGGCTCATAGTACTGTGTTTCTGCCAGGAGCCTCTCTCCAGTTCTGAGCTGACGGGGCTCTCTGTCCAACGGGGCCACTACTGTTGCTCAGTGTGTTTCCCACTCCTCTCTACAGGCTGGTTCTGGAGGGCTTATATGCTCTCAGAGATTTGACAGGTTTTGTGTGTGTTGGAGGGGGGTCTCCCAGTGGTGATTTTGGCTAGTCTCCCAGTTGGTGTTTTTGGGGCCCTGGACAGCCACTCCCGGTGATTTGTGCCCATCCAGTCTGGTGGTTCAATGTGGAGTCCTGAGGATGGGTGCGAGAGGGCCTGGTGCCAGGACTACCAGGACCACATCTGGTGGCCTGGTGCTTGGGGGCGCCCAGAGCGAGACTGATGTGTGGGGCAGACACTTTGAGCCAGGGCTGGGCAGTGGACAGAGAAGGCTGTGTCCGCTCTTAGGAATCTTTTTTTGCGGGGGGAATAGAACCAAACAAATGATTTACAAGAGAACTGCAGGAGTGATAGGCCCTCGAGGGGGTCGGAATTGGTTGCTGTGACTGAGCCCAAGGGAAGCGACCGGCCAGTCTGGGTATTTGCCACACGACACGGGGATGCGAAGATGCCGCGTCTGCCCTCCCTGCTGGCTCCTGTTCTTCAGCAACTCCGCCCTGGGGAGCCCTTGTGTCGCAGCACACTGCACGATGTGCCCAGTGGGGTCTGTCAGAGATGGCGGAGCAGGGACAGGCAGCCACTCGCTCTGTTGCCTCGCTGCTGCCTCTGGGAGGAAGTTGAGCTGATCCTTGCTAAGCCAGGATTAATAGCTGTGAAGGTTCCTGAGAGCGGACTCTTCTCAATGAACACGAGTAAGCCCGGCCCTGGCCCGCGTCTCAGAATAGCCATATGGGCAGCTAGAGTCGCACGCCGGAATTCAGGCGTCTGCTGGGGTGACAGGCCGCCAGACGAGCCATTCTGGGAGCAAGCACGTGGTTACCGCTGCTGTTCCTCTGAGACTGGAATTTGCTACCTCAGGCTCATGCCGGGCGGACTCAGAATTCTTCCCTTTTCCTCTTCTTGTGTTGGAAGGAAGGCGCTAGTTTCGCAAGGAGCAGTGAGCTAGTGACCTGGGGCTCTGCTGTCAGGGCTCGGGGCCGGCCTGCCCCATCGTTCCTCTTCTCTTGGAGTGAGAAAATCAGTTCTTTCTGCCCTGATAGAGGGAGCCCCGCTCATTTATAGACCACGGTGTGTGCTCAGTAGAAGGATGAAATTACTGGGGGGAAGTAGGGTTGGCGGAGAGCTGCAGACTGCAGCTAGGCTTCCCCGTGTGAGACCTGCAGCCTTCAGACTCCTCCCCCGTGTGCAGTCATGCCTGACACTCAGAGCAGTTCTGTGATCTCTCCTCAGTGCTGGGGAAACGACCTACAGTCTGGAACATGCCAATGACCTCCGGGTGGAAGTGCAGAAGGTGTATGAGCTCATCGACGCTCTGAGGTGAGTCGGCCGGGATGGCTCACTGCAGCCTCGGGCCACGGCTGGAGCCAGGCGGCTTGAACTCACCAGAGTCTGCGTGAGGGGGACACTGACCGAGCGTCCGCTCCCGTGGCCACCTCTCAGGAACTTCAGATGCGGGATTTCCAGTGGCCATCTCTGGGCAAGGACCAGGCGCTGAGCTGAAAGCTGTCCTCAGCTGTGTGCCGGTCACTGGCTATTTCCAGAGACGCTGGTATCTGTCGAAGTCACCCAGCAGAGTGGCTTTGCCCTCCTCATTCTACCCGTGGTTCCAGCTAGGATGGGAACTCGGGGTCTTCAGGTCAGTGGTTGCATGTTTTCCAAGAGCAGACTCAGCCAACAGTTCTAGGGATGGCACTCTGGACCCCACGCGGCTCGGCACGTGCCCTCCCCCGTGAGCCATCTCTCCAATCCAGCAGCTGCTTTCTAACGGTGGACTGGCTTTTTTTTTTTTCTTTTTGGGTCACACCTGGCGATGCACAGGGGTCACTTCTGGCTCATGCACTCAGGAATTACCCCTGGCGGTGCTCAGGGGACCATATGGGATGCTGGGAATCGAACCCGGGTCGGCCGCGTGCAAGGCAAACACCCTACCCGCTGTGCTATCGCTCCAGCCCCTGAACTGGCTTTTTGGGATGTTACTGTCAGCTTTCTGAAGTGTAGGAAGGAACACCGTGTCAGAGGGGCTCGGGAAGGAACAGCATCTCAGAGGGGTGCGGGAAGGAACAGCATCTCAGAGGGGTTCGGGAAGGAACGGCATCTCAGAAGGGTGCGGGAAGGAACAGCATCTCAGGGGTGCGGGAAGGAACAGCATCTCAGAGGGGTGCGGGAAGGAACAGCATCTCAGGGAACCTAGACGAGGAGCCCTCGTCCATCTCCACAGGCCTTTCTATGTTCAGGACCCTGGGTAGTCACACAGGTCACTCCCGTGGAGGTAGCGCTTGATGAGTAGATGGTCATTCCTTCAATGGCCAAGTGTTGGCTGGGTGCCCACGCTGTGCCTCCCTGCATGCCGGCCTGGCGCCCATCACGCTGATGTGTCTGCTCCGATTCAGTAAGAAGATCTTGACCCTGGGCTTGAAACAGGACCCCCCGCCGCACCCCAGCTCGCTGCGACTGCAGAGGATGATCAGATACTCGGCCACGCTCTTCGTGCAGGTCAGCGTTCCCGTCCTGCTCGCTCGCTGCCTCTCAGAAGATCATGAGTGCACTTGACCACAGTTGGGGACAAGTCTGGATTCAGGGAACAGTATTAGTGGTGTGGCGCAGGGCCCTGGGTCGCTTCCCCCCCCCCTTTTTTTTTGGCATTATTACATAAGGGCACATTTGCCGGTTTATCTTTCCAACCCTGAATTTGGTCAGAAACATTTTTTCCCAGGGGAGAGGAGCCACGTTCTGTAGCCATTGGAAGCCTCACGGGGAGCATACCCCGCAGTGTTCAGGCCTGTGGTGCCGGGCACTGCCTCGGGCCTCACACAGGAAGGCAGGCGCGCTGCTGCCTGAGCCACGCGAAGAGGTGGCTTGAGGTGTTTTGTTGTCGGTTTTGCTTTATTGTTTTTAGGCCATGTCTGGTGGTGCGAGGGGCCTAGTCCTGGCCGTGAGCGCAGAGAGCACTCCTAGCAGGCTTGGGATCAGATGGGGGTGCCAGGGATGGAGCCCAGTTGAGCCATGTGCGAGTCATGTGCAAGGCAGTCAGCCTGTCCATTGCACTGTCTCTACGGCTTCCACGTACAGGCTTTAAAAGGATTTTTTTTTTTCATTTGTTTTCTTTTTGTGTCACACCCGGTGATGCCAGGGGTTACTCCTGACTGCACTCAGGAATTACTCCTGGCGGTCTCAGGGGACTGTGTGGGATGCCGGGGATTGAACCCAGGTCAGTTGCATGCAACATAAATGCTCTACTCGCTGTACTATCGCTCTAGCCCCAACACTTTACGTACATATATATGTGTGTGTATATGTATGTATATATACACACACATACACACGTATGTATATGTAAATATGCATATACACACATATGTACACACACACACACACACACACACACATATAGCACTGTCGTCCCGTTGTTCATCGATTTGCTCGAGTGGCACCAGTAACATATCCATTGTGAAACTTGTTACTGTTTTTGGCATATCGAATACGCCACGGTGAGCTTGCCAGGCTCTGCCGTGTGGGCGGGATCCTCTTGGTAGCTTGCCAGGCTCTTCGAGAGGGACGGAGGAATCGAACCTGGGTCGGCCGTGTGCAAGGCAAACGCCCTACCTGCTGTTCTATTGCTCCAGTCCATGTATATATATATATGTATGTAGCACTGTACTGTAGCACTGTCGTCCCATTGTGCATCGATTTGCTCAAGCGGGCACCAGTAATGTCTCCATTGTGAGACTTGTTGTTACTGTTTTTGATATATCGACTACTCCACAGGGAGCTTGCCAGGCTCTGCTGTTTGGGCGGGATACTCTCAGTAGCTTGCTGGGCTCTCCGAGAGGACCGGAGGAATCAAACCTGGGTCAGCTGCGTACGAGGCAAACGCCCTACCTGCTGTGCTATTGTTCCGGTCCATATATACATATACATACATATATATGTATATAAAAAATATATATAAATCCTCAAATACATATTTATATATACATATAATCCTCAAATAGCTCTCCTTCACATGAATACAGAATACTTTCACTGTACGTACCCTCCTTTATCCATCCCCCCTTTTTTGACATCTAATGGAGTCCTACCGTTTGGAGAATCTACTTGCCTCGGCCACTGGTTAGGAGTTAAAAATGATTGTTCAGGAGCAGAACTAACATTGGAGATTTCTACCTGAGCCCTGTGGGAGCAGAGAGAGTTCAGAGGGCTGGCGCGCAGACTTGGCACGCATATCTCGTGGCGTCTGAGCACCCCTGACTATACCATGGGCGAGGCCTCCCAGGCAGGCAAGTGACCATGGCAGCAGGAAAGCCTGGCGTGAGGTCATGGTCACTCCGTTTGTGGCTTCTCTCAGCTGCCTTCGTGTCCAGCCCCAGATGGCAGTGGAGGGGCCTTTTCTCTCTTTCTCTCTTTTTTTTTTTTTGGCTTTTTGGGTCATATCCAGTGGTGCTCAGGGGTTACTCCTGGCTCTGCAGTCAGGAATTACTCCTGGTGGTGCTCGGGGGACCATATGGGATGCCGGGGATTGAACTCAATCGGCCTTGTGCTAGGCAAACACCCTCCCCGCTGTCCTCTCTCTCCGGCCCCACCCTTTCTCCTTCCCACCAGTGGCCACGTCTAAGCCACTCGGTCAGTGCCCTGTTGACCCACAGTCAGCAGATGCCGGGAACCATGAGCGAAAGGCAGACCGTCTCAGAACTCTTGTTTCAGAGAGGACATGGGCAGTTCCTCGCTGGCAGCTACATGTTGGCGCTTGTGGAGAGACGAGGGGCAGGGCAGGGGTGGGGGGCCTGGCGGAGGCTCACGTTAGGCCTCGCTGAGAAGACGGAGCCCCGGGGCGGCTGGTGTGGGCCGTTTGGTCAGGCCAACGCACTGCCTGAGGGGCGCTGGGGTCCCTCCCTCCCGAGGGCGGTTTCAGAGGATTTCCCACGGGGCTTCGGTTTTGTTTCTCCTGAAGGGTTGACACTTGCCTGTGACTCCCCATAGGAAAAGCTGCTGGGCTTGATGTCGCTGCCGACCAAGGAGCAGTTTGAGGAACTGAAGAAGAAAAGGCAGGAGGAGATGGAGCGGAAGCGGATCCTGGAGAGTCAGGTGAGGCACGCGGGGCGCTGGCGACCCCCCTCCCCCGCGCCTGCTTCTGCCCGGTGACCACTTTCTGCCTTTTGCCTTTGCCATCCCCCAGGCTGCCCTGGAGTCGCAGCGGAGGCTGGAGGAGAAGTGGGGTGACCTGACCACGGGCGCGGCCAACGGGGACGTGTCCTCGCTCCGCAGGGGCCCCGCGCCCCTGAGAAAGGCCGAGGGCTGGCTCGCCCTGTCCGGGGGCCCGGCGGAGACGGAGGACTCGGACCCCCTCCTGCAGCAGATCCACAACATCACGTCCTTCATCGGGCAGGCCAGGGCCGCAGGCCGCGCCGACGAGGTGCGCACGCTGCAGGAGAACCTGCGCCAGCTGCAGGACGAGTACGACCAGCAGCAGACGGCGCGCGCCATCGAGCTGTCCCGGAAGCAGGCCGAGGAGGAGGCCCTGCAGCGCGAGCAGCTGCAGGTGCTGCGGGAGCGCGAGTGGGAACGCGAGCGGGAGCAGCTGCAGGCGGCCTCGCTGCACACTCGGACCCGCTCCCTGGACTTCCGGGAAGTCGGCCCTTTCCAGCGCGAGCCGCGCCCCCACCCGGCCTACGCGTTGGACCTCGACTCCTCTCCCGTCCGCGGCAGCGCGGCGCCCCAGACCCCTTCGCCCGGCTCAGCGCACGAGCCCCTCCGGGGGTGGGCCGGGCCCCCAGCCTTCCGCCTGGAATCCTTCCCGCAGAGCGCCGCGCCCCCGCAGCACGAGGCCCCCTCCCTGAACCCCTTCGAAGAAGACCCCTCCAGCCCCACGGCAGAGGGCACCGTCAGCCCCCCTGCCGCAGAGTCTCCCCGGGCGCCGTCCGCCCGCAAGCCCAAAGAGTACAATCCTTTCGAGGAGGAGGAGGAGGAGGAGTCCACGGCAGGGAATCCGTTCACTGGCGCGCGCAGCCCGGCCCCAAACCCCTTTGATGAGGAGGAGGAGGAGGACAAGCCGCGGCCCGCAAGCCCCGCTGCCCCGGGCAACCCCTTCGAGGAGGAGGCGGCCGGCACCAACCCCTTCGAGCTGGACAGCGACAGTGGGCCGGAGGCCGAGGCACCCATCGACGAGGAGCTGCTCCTGCAGCAGATCGACAACATCAAGGCGTACATCTTCGACGCCAAGCAGTGCGGCCGCCTGGACGAGGTGGACGTGCTGACGGAGAACCTGAAGGAGCTGAAGCACACCCTGGCCAGACAGAAGGCGGGCACGGACTGAGGGGGCGGGGCCCTGCGCCCAGGGCACCTGCCGGGAGCGGCCCCCTCGGGGAGAGGGATGGTGGATGGGTGGGGATGGAGAAAGAGCGAGAATCAAGGTGCAGCCTGGGGAGGGGAGAGACTGCTGTGTGCTTACACGGTGCCGTCCTGCGCTCTAGGCGAGCAGACAGGCGTTTCGTTTCCATCCCTCCCCGTGTTGAGATTGCACTGAGAGTCAGTACCGTCTGGCGGGCAGGCGTGCTGCGAAAGACCCTCGCTTCCGACCACTTGGTGATTCTTGTTTTAGTGTCTCAGTTCGGTAAACTGAACAGACTTGGCCGCCCCGCGCTTTATAATCATCATCAGTCTCCCCGGCGGAGGCCAGTTCCCGGTGGGCCAGCGTGTCCTTCTCACACTCAGCCAGTGCCTTTTCGTTTGTGGTGGCGTGAGGGACATGTGGCTGCATGACTGTCTCCGTGTGACGTTAGCAGCAGGCTTCTGACCTACCCATCTGTCTCCCGCAGAGCGTGATGGTCTGTCGGTGGCGGATTGAGGTGCAGTAGGGCGTGGGGACGGAGAAACACATCTCTGAGGGACTCGGTCCCGCTCCGAGAGGGTCTCGCTCACCTCTCGGCTTCAGGCTCCGTGACTCCAGCCTTCAGTTGTTTCCGTTTTTCATCTTCGACTCAGAGGTCGTTTTGCGTCTCCAGCTATTTGGCTGCCACCTGATGCTCACATTCTTTCTCCCACTTCGTCATCGTTTCTGTCACCATGTCCTGCAACCCGGCCTCCAATGTCTCTTTATCGGAAACAGTCTCTGAAGTCTTTGATTCTGTGTTTCACGTGCCCGTTGCAGGTTGCATTTATCCTCTTCCTGTATGGTAGTTGTTTTCTCTAGAACTTCAGTTTCAACTTCATTACGTGCGGCAGAGCGTTCCCTGCTACACCGAACAGATACTGGGACTCAGAACAGGAATAATCAGCATTCCACCCCTTTTCCCCTAGTTTTTTGTTTTTTCTCTCAGTTGAGTTTTCCCTTCAGAAGGGACTTGGCATTTTCTCTTAAGACAGGACTAAAGGCAGTTTGTATTGGGTGCAGGCAGAAGCCACCCTGCGCCTCCGGGTGCCTTTGCTCTGCCTCGCCTTGGGTCAGTGCAGTGCCCCCCCACCTCCAGCCGCCACAGGCCCGAGGGGTCCTTGCGGCGAGCCTGGCTGCCTTCCCACCTGCTTCTGCAGCAGCGAGAGCAGGAAGGGGACGGCCAGGTTTCAGGCAGGTGCCGGACCTGTTTCCCTCGCAGGGTGTCTCCTTCGGGACGTTAAACTTCCAGGGCAGCTGTGAGCCAGGAGCAGTGTAGGCAGAAGAGGTGAACAGGGGTAGGCAGCTGGGGTGGCACCGGCGATGGGGTCTCTGCCCAGCACGCCTCGTCCCTGGTGGCTGCTTGAGTCTTGTCTCCCAGAAGCCCTCCTCCGGAGTGGCATCGCCCCTTTTCCGGCCCTGTGCCCTTCTGGCCTGGTTTCCTTCCTGTGACCACCCTGTCCTACTGGTCAACCCTGAGTCTTGTGCTGGGCCCCATTTCACCTGTGGCCCCTTTGGAGCATCCCAGGGATCCAGCCAGGCCCCTGTTGCTCCAGGGCTCTGGCGACGCTGACCGGGCCTTGCTCCGAGTCCCCGTCCGTGCATCAGGAATCGAGGGGCAGGAGGCTTCTGTGGGACATGGCAGGAGAGTGGAGGCTTGCTTCTCAGAAGACAAATGTTTCATGTCAGAGAGCGCAGGTGGTGAGGCGCTTGCTTGCCTTGCGTGCTGCCGACCCAGGTTCAGTCCCCGCCACCCCACATGGTCTCTGGTGCCCAGAGACAGGAATAACCTCTGAGAACTGCTGGATGTGGCCCAGCCTTGGCCCCCAACCCTGAAAGGAACAAAATGACTCAAGGCTAAGTGATCAGCCTTCTTCCCCTTGGTGCTTCGTGTCCTGACTAGGGCGCTGGCAAGCTACCACTTAGTATTAAGAAACAGATGTTTGAAGAGGCACAACACAGGGTCATTCTGCAAGCACCAGGCACTTGACCTCTTCACTCATGAAGGACAAAAAGGGAAATTGTTAGTTTAGTTCCGGAGCTTTCATTCACGGGAACATTACCCTTAATTCACTGTTTCTCAGCCTTTCCGACCGCGTCCTTTCTGTGGCCCCCGCCCTACTGGCTGGCCCCCTAGTCTTGTGCCCCGGCCCCCACTTGTGTGATTATCACCTTTGTCCTCCCTTGCAATGTTCTGGGGGCCCCCGTGGCCCTTGATTGAGAAACGCTGCCGTAGGGTATCCATGTGAGCTCCGGGTAGTTCCTGTCAGTAACCTTGTTAATGAATGAACAATGTCTGACCACTAGTCACTTTAAACCCCTTAACTAACTCGGGTCACACTCTTGCTGGTTTCTCGTGTGTGAGCTGAAATTCATTTTGTTACATTCTGGAGAGCCTTGATTCCCGTCTGAGAAACATTGTAGTATGTAAATAATCTGTATGTGTTGACACTATTCATACTTGTTTACTACCGTCTGAACCTTAGGGTGGAATAAAAAGTCCTGCATCGGGGCATGGGGGGGGGGGGGGGGATTCTGTGGAGGACGCTTTCCGTTTGCTTTCTGTTCGCCAAGAGCTGTGGGTGGGTTACTAGTGCCAGCTAAGATCTTAGTGATGTCAGGAGTGTTTGGGGACATGTGTTTGGGTTAGGCCTTTCCTTCCTCGAGGCCCATGGCCTTGGTTATTTTGGAAGGTTTTGCTAATGGCCAGTGCCCCCTCCTTTCTCAGTCTGCCACCTCTGAGGAAACACTCTTCACTAAAGAGCCGATAGTTTCAGAAGCTAAAGGCGATTCTGCAGCAGAAACACCCTTTTCCCAGAATTTCTCAGCTGGTGATTTCAGTCAAGGCTAGTTTACTAAATATGTCCTTTCCCTAAAATCAGCCCGAAGTAGCAATTTGTAAAAGTATTGAGAACCACGTAGAAGAAGCATTTTAAGATAACTAAAACACGTCACTAGGTATATTAAACCAAACTCAAATCCTCCGATGTGATGGATCCCTTCATTCAGATCTTCCATGGCAATATTCTCTAACTGTAGTGATGACAGGAATTAGACTTCGATTCCTCATCCGTCCCATTTTTTTTCAGGATTCACAAGGCACAAAGATTTACAAAGTGGGTTAATGTTTGGCCTTTGAACAGATGGCGTCTGAATTGCTACAATTTTGAGCCTTCGCTCAGGTGAAATTTTGCCCTTCCTGCAGGTCTTCAGTGTGCCGCTGCCTGTGTCAGGAGCTGGGCACATTCTCTCGAAAGCGTTGGCAGCTGCTAGAGCTGTCTCACATGTGCGAGAGACTCGAGGATTCAGGCCTCAAATGAAGTTAGCCTTCCCTTTCCTGCCTCGTGTCTTTTCTGGTCTGAATACACTAAGGACACTTCGTGCGTACAGTTCCTGTGTCTGTTGTTGATACTAAAACGTACCTCTGAGTTAATCATGAGCTCTGTGGTAGGTTGGACATGAGCATACTTAGGTAACGGGACTCCAGTGAGAAGCCGTTCTCTACCAGGCCAGTCTAGCCGATGGTGCGGGTCATCTTCCAGCGGTGGTCCGTTTTAGGGTCATTGATTTGCATGCACTACTCTGGGACCTCATATTGGAACCTTTAAAAGAAAATAAAATTACTGATGCTAGTGGCTCTGTGTGTGTGTGTATATATGCGTGTGTGCTACGAAGGAGACACTGAACACCCTTCCCCCTCTTTCCTAATAATCATCCACGTATCAAAAGCACGCCCAGCTCCCGTGTTACCTGGCTGTTATGACAAAATCGGGGTCACTGGCTCTTAGGATAAACAGGGTTTGAGTTCTGCACTCGTGAAACCTAGTTATTCCTGCAGTAAACAGTTTCTATACGTAGCATACGAATCCTTTTCAGTCTTGTCACCTCATCAGAACGCCGCAAAGTCAAGGAAATGTACGGCCCTGTTGCCCAGCCTGATGCTGACATCACTTGGGTCTTGGAGACCGAAACCTCCCAAGGACCTGGGTGAATCGTTCAACCTGGAAATAGCACTTGTTCAGGACGAGGCAGAAAGCTGAGTGCCATTCGCAGAATCCCTCGTTCAATCCTCCCAACCCTGATTCACAGGGGAGATGACTGAGGGGTCAAGCATGCCCTGTGTCTTGTGGTGGGATTGCAACCAGGCCAATCCCAGCTGCCCGAGTCTGACTCATACATGGGCCCTCATTTCTAACATGGAAATATCCGTGTTAGGGAAACACTGGTGGGCTTGAAGATCAAAACCTTGGGGCTGGAACGAGTACTGAGTTATACTCCTAAAGTGCTGGCCTTGTGTACAGCGGACCAGGTTTGGTCCTCTGGAACCGCATAGATGATTTCCTATGAGTACTGCCAGGGGGCACCTCTGAGCAGAGCCAGGAATAAGCCTTGAGTGGCTCATCTCTCTCTCCCCTCCCCCTTCCCCTTCACTCTCTCTCTTCCTCCCCCTCTCCCTCTCCCTCTCCCTCTTCCTCCTTACTCGCAGGTCCTGTGGGAGGCTGCGGCCTGCCCTCCGGGAGTAGGAACAACTTGCTGAATCCTTGAGGCGGAAAGTACACCAGGAAAGTATACCAGTGTGAGACGCTTCCTGGCACCGCCTAAGGGACAATGCACATTTTCATGGTTTCAGGCACCCAGTTAGGAGTTGAGAAGCTTCCCCAGTGGTCCTGGCAGGAGGCAGGGCGGGCGCACAGTCTTGGGCAGATAAAGGTGGGCTGGGGAATCAGCACTGCCGGGATGCTGCCCTTGCCTGGCGGGACCTGGGCTCAGTCCCTGGCACTGCAGAGCCCCTTGGGCAGTGCCTACAAGCCGGACTTGTACCCCGGGGGGCCCTGATCCCTCTGCCTGTGACCCCATTGGGCCCAGAATATGCTGGAGGGGCTGGTGGTCCCGTACATCACGGTTCTGCAGACCCCTGGGCGCTCGGGAAGAGTCCCGCCTCGCCCCCCAAAAAGGAAGCGCCTTCTCCCGCACTGGCCTGTTTCTCTGGACGGTCTCTGAGTCCCACCACGCCCTGACTATTATTTGCGCTGGAGGGGGGCTTCAGCAGTGAGGGGGCTGCTGCAGACAAATTCCGGACCTTCCTCAGCGCCAACCCTTTGAACTGTCTCCCTGGACCCAACACTTTTGCCTAGATTTTTGCAAACCGTTTTCTGAGCCTATGTCAGCGACTGGGCTGGAGCGATAGCACAGCGGGTAGGGCGTTTGCCTTGCACACGGCTGACCCGGGTTCGATTCCTCCGTCCCTCTCGGAGAGCCCGGCAAGCTCCCCGTGGCCTATTTGATATGCCAAACACAGTAACAACAAGTCTCACCATGGAGACGTGACTGGTGCCCGCTCGAGCAAATCGATGAACGCGGGGCGACAGTGCTACGACGACGGTGCACGTCAGCGACGGTGCTACTCGAGCCCCTTCCCTCTGCAGCCGGAGCGGCTGCAAGAAAACCCTCTTTGGGGCTGATGCAGGACGCGGACTCCAGCCCCGCCGCTTCCCGCTGCAACTCCGCACCTCGGGAAAGGCTCCTTCCGTGGCGGCGGCGCCCCCGCCCACCGCGGGACTACAAGTCCCAGGCTGCCCCGCGCGCGCGCTGCCTGCCGGGAGGCGCGGCCGGCGGGACGGCGGGGCCCTGTGCGCGCGGCGCCCCGCCAGGCCGCCACCATGCCCATGAAGGGCCGCTTCCCGATCCGCCGCACCCTGCAGTACCTGAGCCAGGGCGACGTGGTGTTCAAGGACTCGGTGAAGGTCATGACGGTCAACTACAACACGCGCGGGGAGCGCGGCGAGGGCGCCAGGTCAGTGCGGGCCCCGCGCGCACGCGGCGGGCACGGCGCGGGGGTCGCGGGGGTCGCGGGCAGAGGCGGCCCCGCCCCGGCAGCCGCGCAGCCCCCCGCAGCCCCCCGCAGCCCCCCGGCCCCGCGCCGCACGCTGCCCGCGCGTGGCCCTCCCGGAGGGCGGGGCTGGCCGGGGGGCGCGCGGGGTCAGGGCGGGGTAACCCTAAGGCGGTATTTCCCGGGCACCTGAGAAAGCCCCTCGCCCCAGGAAAAACCTTCCCGGTGTGCAGTGATGGGTGCGACAACTAGAATCTAAGAAACCCACGTTTTCTACTTTCCCCGCTTCTGCCCCTGTCGCCGTGGCTTACTTGGTTAAGCACCTCGGGCCGGCTCGGGGCAGCTGACTGCAGCCTGACACGTCCTCCCCGGCTGGGGTGAAGGCTGCGCCCAGCGGGGCTTGGGGGAGCCTGTGCCCAGCGCCCCGAGCCCCCAGGGAGACAGTGTCAAGTGGTGCCACACCAGCTCGCCACGTCTCTGGGCCACGACGGCCCAGTTGCAAAGTCCCGGCCGTGTCCGTGCGGGGCCCCGAGTCTGATGTCAAGCACAGCCCCACACGTGCCACGCGCCGTGCCAGCGGCACTGTCCGGGCATCCCTGCGCCTCGGATGCGTGTGGCCTGGGTCACAGTAAACGAGTGTGTGGGAGCCGGTCGCTGAAACGACAGAACGGAAGGGGAATGGGTAGAAATATTAATCACTGTCAGTCATCCCGTTGCTCGTTGATTTGCACCAGCGGGCACCAGTAACGTCTCCATTGTGAGACTTGTTACTGTTTTTTGGCATATCGAATATGCCACGGGGAGCTTGCCAGGCTGTGCTGTGTAGGCAGAATACTCGCAGTAGCTTGCCGGGCTGTCCAAGAGGGGCGGAGGTATCGAACCCGGGTTGGCCGCGTGCAAGGCAAATGCCCTACCCGCTGTGCTATTGCTCCAGCCCAGAAATAGTAATATTAAAATTTTATAATCATAAATTAGCACTGTAGCACTGTCGTCCCGTTTTTATCGATTTGCTCCAGCGGGCACCAGTTACGTCTCCATGGTGAGACTGGTTGTTACTGTGTTTGGCATATCGAATATGCCACGGGGAGCTTGCCAGGCTCTGCCGCGAGGGCGGGATACTCTTGGTAGCTTGCCGGGCTCTCCGAGAGGGGCAGAGGAATCGAACCCAGGTTGGCCGCATACAAGGCAAATGCCCTACCCGCTGTGCTATTGCTCCAGCCCATAATCATAATTTAAATAAATTAAAATTATCAATTATGTTTAATTATAAATTAAATGATTTAATGATAATTAAATATTGGTACCCCTCTAGGGGCGGGTGGGACAGGACAGCGGGGAGTGTGCTCAAGTTGCTTGCAGGCAGCCAGTGCTCAACCCCCAGCATCCCATTTGTTTCCCCCCTCCCCACCCCAGGCCCATCAGGAGTGATCCCTGAGCACTGTCAGGAGTCTCCCAACGACAAAGACCGTTGCAAGTTCAGTTTCTTGCTTTCTTCAGGAAATTCGTGTTTTTCAACGTCCCTCAGATCCAGTACAAGAACCCCTGGGTCCAGATCCTGATGTTCAAGAACATGACGCCGTCCCCCTTCCTGCGGTTCTACTTAGGTGCGTGTGGGCCAGCACTCGGGACAGAAATATCTGCTCAGATTGGTTTGCGTGGGGGCCACACCTGCTGGTGATCAAGGGTTCGGGACCACTCGGTGCTAGTGGTTAACCCGGGTCTCCTGTGCGATTCGGCCGGATTCACTCTTGGCCCCGGTGGTTTTGATAGAGATTAATTAGATCAGTTTGGGGCAGACTAACTTTTGTATTTTTGGTTTTCTCTGGCTCTAGCCGGCTGTGCTCTGGGCTCGGGGACCGTATCAGGTGCCTGGGTTGGGAGTGTGCAGGGCAAGTGCCTTACCCACCCTGCTGTGTCCCCGACACCCTGGGGTAGAATATCTTGACGGTATCTACCCATGAACATGGAATTCTTTCCCACTGCAGAGTACACTTTGGCAGCTACACCTGGTTTGTCTGCAAGCACAGCTTGCGTCTGGGTCATGCAGACAGACCCGCTCGGGGGCCGTGTGTGCTGGGGGGCTGACTCGGGCGTCAGTCCCAGCCCAGACATCGGACATCTGAATCTGCTTCTGCAGATTAAAAGGATTTGAGAGGCTGGAGCGATAGCACAGAGGGGAGGGCGTTTGCCTTGCACCCGGGTTCAGTTCATCCCATAAGCACCGCCTGGGTGCAGAGCCAGGAGGAACCCCTGTGCATTGCCGGGTGTGACCCAACAAGCAGAAAGAATAAGAATAAAATGATTTGAGAACCCAAGTCACACCACGTTGAGGACTGCATCGAGCGGCTGGATCTTTCTCCCCTGTGCTTCCCGTCTGCAGATTCCGGGGAGCAGGTGCTCGTGGACGTGGAGACCAAGAGCAATAAGGAGATCATGGCGCACATCAAAAAAATCTTGGGGAAGACAGAGTGAGTTGTTGGGGCTCCCTGAGCTGAGAGCAGGGGTGTGAGTGCCGAGACTGACCGCTCAGCAGAGCCTGGCCTCGAGGCGCCCCCCCCAGGCCTAGTTGGCCACCCCCCCCCTCCCTGCTCTGTGCCCTGCTGTGGCCCCTCTCCTTAGGGACTTCGGCTTAGCGCCAGCCTGTCCACTGTGTCGGGGTGTCTGTACCCAACGGGGCCCCGTTCGGGGGAGCACGCTGTGAGGAAGGGGCGGGGACCAGGGGAGGCCTTCCTGTCCCCCCTCCCGCGCAGGAAGGCTGCGGGCGGGCTCCCCCCCCCTGGCTGGCAGTCCCTTTCGGGAGCGTCGCCCACACCTTGTGTCTCTGCCGCAGGGAAACCCTGAAGAAGGAAGAGCAGGAGAGGATGCAGCTCTCGCACCCGGCCCATTTCGGGCCCCGGAAGTACTGTCTGCGGGAGTGTATGTGCCAGGTAGAGGGGCAGGTACCCTGCCCAGGCCTGGTGCCCTTACCCAAGGAGATGACAGGGAAGTACCGAGCCGCCCTGAGCGCCGGTGCCCAGGACTGAGGCCGCCGGCCTCCGTGTGCCTGTCAGCGCAGACTCAGGGCGCCCTCGGCGGTGGGCGGGGCCCACAGCTGGGCCGCTCATGGGAATAAAATGCTTTTTCACCGAACTCTTGGGCACGGCTGTGCGTCCCTGGTATGAGTGAGGCCCGCGGGGTGGCGAGGGCTGGGGAGGCCTTTTCCTGGGCTGCGGCTGCAGGGTGGACGCCCCCCATCAGGCTCCTGTTTTCCTGGCGAGCCTCTGAGTGGGGCTGGGTGGGCTTCGGGCCTGTCCAGGGGCCGTGCAGCGCGGGCACTTGAACAGGGCTGGCTGCGGGCGAGGAGAGTGCCTTATCCCGCGCTCACCGGCGGCCTTGCTTCCGGGGGCAGGTCTAGTGGGCAGGATGGCCCCTGTGGGACCCCCACACAGCCCCGGTGTCCACTCACGACGGGCAGGGGTGGCTGAGGGCTGCCTGGTTCTCCGGCCCAGGAGAGGTCCTCGGGCTTCAGCTCCGAGAGGCCAGAGGGTGGCTTGGTCACATGTGCGGGACTCGCAGAACCTGGGGGGCTGGCCCTGTCCCTGGGGTGTGGTTCAGTCAGTGGCCTCAAGCGGGGTGGGGGCTGTTTTGCGGGGCAGGGTGGAGGCAGAGGCCCTGCACGCCCGTGGGACAGGGTCCGGGGCGGCTGTGGATGGACACGGCGGTCATCAAGCCCAGTAAGCTGGAAGTTGGCTTTTTCACGTGGGGGCCACACAGGCGGTAACAGCCCAGGGCCTGCCTGGACCCCCTCTCTGGAGATCGGCGCCTGCAGGGGCGCCTCTAGAGGCAGAGTTTTCTCTGTTATTGGTGGTTTCTTTTTATTGGCATAATCAGGCGGGTTTCTGGACTCCTGCGCTCAGTGCTCACCCGGCGGCAGAGCCAGAGGTCAGAGACACCAACTACCTTGTTTGTGACTTCAGAGCTTGAGCGTTTCTACCACCACAGCCGCCACCCTCTCGGGAGGGTCCCCCGGCCCCTGTGCTCTGGCCCCACGTCTGCCCCCCCCCCCCCCAGCTCGGTTCAGAAAGGTGCGTGTGGCCGTGCAGGGTCCGTCCCTTGGCCAGCGAGGAGGAGCCCTCTGTGGGCTCTGGCCACTGTCACTACAGAGTGGAGGAGTGATGAGCAGGACGCACAAGTCTTTAATTCACTTTTAATAGTATAAACCTCGTTTAGGTAGTAGTATTAAGCCACAACAGTAATGCCACATTGAAACAGCATTTAATAAAATGCATAAAGCTAATTCATGCACTGCAATACTCTATATACAAACACAACAATGCAAATTCTTCTTCAGGACTGAAGACAATGATTAGATATAAAATTCAGTTTAAAAAGAACATGCTTTTTTTTTTTTTCTTTTTAAATGCCATCACATAAACAAAGCTGATTTCAAGCTACAGCTTTGAACAGATTTTAAACCTGGAATTAAAATGCAATGGCATAAACAATATATTGTGAAGGGAAAAGGTTACAGAAACGGTCCCAAGAAAATCCAACACCTGAATGAATTTTCCTTTTAACAGACATCTTTCAAAAGAGCTGTAATGCAGCTACATTTTACCAGAGGTCCCAACTACAGGTAAAAACTGGTCTGTACTATGAAAAATGTGCAGCTTTTTCTGTTATAAAACTAGTTGAACACTGGTTACGGGAGCGGGGACCAGAGAGGCTGTGAGGAGACAGCCCGGCACTTGAGCTGGGAGAGGCGGCAGCGTCTGCGTCATCAACGCTCCGGTCAGTAAAATAATTACTCTCCTAAAGGAAACCATTTTTAATGTAAAGTCTATTTATTCCCAATGTTATCCAAAGATTAAACTTTATCAAAGTCTGTCATTTGATAAATGTTGCTGAATATTTTTTCCAGCATTTAACAATGTTTCTTCTACGCCGTATGTATAAATATGGAAACACCAAAATTTCAGTTAAGGCTTCTTAACTGAACGTACAGCTGGGTCTTACAAATCCCCCCCCGCCCGCCCCCACCCCACCCAGGATGCTTTTTGTAAGCTCACAGTTTAATGCTCAGGTTGCTGTTAAGACAGAGCGCCCCAGAGGAAGAAGTCTGCGGTGCTTCCGCTTGTATTTCAGCTGGAAAGCTGTGTTCAACAGTGCGATTGTCGCGACAGGCAGGGACACGGGAAAGGTCGAACAATCACAGCTGGACGAGGCCAGAGAAACAGCTGGAGCTTTCCTTCCCATCGGGGGCGGGGAGGGCGGGAGAAGTGACCCACGTCTCACAAAGGCACTGAGTACTATGGTCTCAATGAGGCGGCTGGGAACCTTTCAATAGCTCACGGAGCACAAAAGCGACGGTGGCCGTGGGCGTCTGCAGCTCGCTCCGCGCTGGGCTTGCCGGCCAGCTCTCGCCCTCCGCTGGTCGGGCCCTGCTTACCAGGGCGGGGCCCTGCCTCCCGAGGGCCGTGTCTCAGTTTCAGCCCGATTAGGGGGAATTCATCAGAATACATCTGGACGGGGAAAATTTGGCATCTGTAGCTTTAAGGGCATACATCTTCATGTTAAAAACGCAATTTTAATTTTGGGAAAAAAAAATACCTAATTTACGGAAAGGAGTTAAGTAGTAGATTTTACTCACATGCGATACAGTTAGCAAAGTAATTTAGGATTTGTAGCTTATATGCCGTAAGTTGGCCATCCACATTCATGCTTGTTTGGAAGAATACTTGGTAGGTGACGGTTTTCAACTGGCATTAGACTTGGTTTGCTCTCAGGAGTACACGCCGCTCGGAGTCAGCGGCAGGGGGTCCCCCCAGCACACCTTCCCTGGCGGGGCAGCTCGTCGGGGCACGAGGGTATACTGCACCCCTGCAGCGCCTGGCCCGTTTAACCCCAGAGAAGAGTGTCATCCTGTTAGGGCCTTTTCTGTCTCGAGCTTTCCCTGACAGAGCGTGTGACACACGGCCTTTCCCAGCCCTGGAGCTCGGGGCCTCCACAGCATCGCCCCGCGCGACCCAATCATACACTCCACCGTGAGGGAAGTTTGGGTACATGGCTACATGTCTGTATACATAATATACACCTATGTACACATAAGTTATATACACTGTACATTCGTCGAGCTATAAACACACATACATTCATCAGTCAGGCGGCCCAGAGGTCTGTACACGGGGCCTCGGGAGGGACCCAGGGCTGGACGCGCAGACGTGCTCAAGACAGGAGGCCAGACCCTGTGGACCAAAGACTCCACCCTCTCGGCTGGGGTTGGCCGTAGAAGCCAGGCTCTGAGTCAGAGCATTCCGGAAGCCACGCAATCCAGCGCCTGGTCAAAAGTGACACTTGTCAAGACCTGGGCTAAGACACTGAGATGTCGCCCACGGCCCACCGCACACAGAACAGCTCCACTGGGAATGGGCACGCAGCTTCTGGGCAGGCTCTGGGCAGGCTCTGGCCCCTCTCAGGTCCGGGTACACGGTTCCCCCCTTTCTGCCTGGAGTGAAAGCACTCCGTCCAGCTAGAACCCCGTTTCCCAGCGGCCAAGTCTGCATGCCGGGTGGCGCCATCCCTCGGCTCCTGAGCCAGCTGCCGCCACAGTCGGGGAGCCAAGCGCTGCCCAGACCCTCCACTTAATACTGACACAAGGAGACAGGCCCTCTGAGGGCAGCCACAGAACGCGTCTTACACACAACATCACCCGAAACCAAATATGAAAACCCGAAGAAAGAAAACCCCCAACAACAGCCTCAGTCAGATAATAAATAACACAACCCTCCCCGACAGACACACACACATCTCGAATGAGGGGATGTTAAGGTACTTCCTAAAAAACTTCCCAGGAATAACAGTAAAAAAGTACTATTTGCTTAAGTAATTTGGTCGTTTTCTAAGCCTCTTCCTGTCCTAGTATCTGATTCTGTCCCATTATTTTCCACAAATTTCAACAAAAGCTGCAGCATTATCAGCGGGGGGCGGGCGTCAGCAGGGAGGCGGGGCCAGGGAGGCTACTGCCCTGGGGCAGAGGGCGAGTCTGACTTCACTGAGTGTCTGAAAAGTCGAACTGAGCACTGGTTGCGGTCCCTTGGAAGAATTTTGGACCGGGGGCCTCGCTCAGGCAGTCTGACAACAGCGGGAGGGACGGCAGTCCAAGGCGTGGGCGAGGAGGACGTGATCCTTCAGGAAAAGGTCACTTCAGAGTAAGGCCAAGAAGGATCTGGAAACTAATGGGTGTCGAGCCCGGGGAGGCCACTGAACTAGTCCCTGCCAGAGAAGGGACGCAGGGACAGGCCGCGCTAGGGCCAGCCCTCTCGGCCCGCGTGCGGGAGCCCGGCACGCCCCAGTCTGAGCCTTCTCAGCATCCTGCTGGTTATTACCTGTCCCCAGCACAGCCCGGGCCCCTGGGTGCCTGCTCAGCCCCCCGAGGCTCTGGGACTCCCCCGGAGCCTGGCGGGAAAGGCGCGGGCACGGGCCTTCGGACGTGCCGGCGGGGTGTGTGTGCGAGGGGCTGCTCGGGGCAGAGAGGGAGGACGGGAACCGCCACGCGCCCCGCTCCGGCCTCCAAGGCTCCGGCCTCCAAGCACACCGCGGCCCTGCTCCAAGCCGCCGCTCTGGCTTTTGTCTTCACTTGACATTTCAGCCACTTCAGACCTAGAAAACCACCGCTGTGAGCTGGCAGAGAGAGAAGCGTGACTTTCCCCTCGCTCACGGGCCCCCCACTCCTCCCTCTAGCTCCAAAGGGGCCTTGACCGGAGGCCCTTTCCCTTCCTCCACTCCGCCACTGACCCCATAAAGTGCTGCGCCCGGGCCTGGGCGGGCCCCTCTGGACTCTCCTCAACAGACAGGAAGCGCCCGACTGCCGCGGCCACACTGCCCCTGCCCTCTCCTCTAGCTCCTCCCTCCCCGGGGAGAGAGGGGCGGGGGGCTGTTCCAAGGAGCGGGCGTCTGCAGCTGCGCTGTCCAAAGGCTGGGCCCAAGGGACGGTGGCTTGGGGGGCTGCCGGCCAGTCACCACAAACCTGGCTCTCAGCTTCGCTGGGCGCTGGCCAGGCCGCAGCAGGTCCCTCCTGGGGGACGGGGCCCTCACACGCGCCGGCCCCGTGCCGCATTCCGCAGTTCTGTGCAAAGGCTCAGAACGCCCACCTCGCGCGCCGGCCTGAAGGTGCCGTCTCCCGGATGTGGAGGGGGTGCCTTGGGGTCTCTCCGGCGGCTGCAATCCGATCCTGGAAGCCCGTCATCAGGGGAGCCCCGGGGAGGTGGCGCCCTCCGGCCTGGCGGGAGCCGGGGCGGGTGCCGAGCGCCCGCTTCCTGCAGGCTGCAGACAGGCCGAGTTCTCCCTGCTCACGGGAACTCAGCCCAACACCGCCAGTGCGTGCGTCCCAACAGGAACGGAGCCTGCGCTCCCTCACACAGAATGATTGTCTCCTGCCCCTACTGGCTTTCACAGAGATCGTCAGCGTTTCCACAAGACAGTTTCCCCCCTGCCCTGCGCACAGGCAAGACGCTGTGACATCCCCAGCGGTAAGAAGTGCTTAGAAAGTGCTAATATCATTACCCTGGTAATTAGTAGCTATTAATTCCAAGGACATTTTTAATATATATACACACATACTGTTCTCTTAGGTTCTTTTAGTTTTAATACTAGTCTCTGATATTATAAAATTCTGTTTGCGTTTTTTGCCCTTTGAGAATTTCTAAGTACAAATTGAGTTAAAAGATTGTTCCAAAACCTGCTACTTCATCAAAAGGCATTAAAACATTTCTTACGGCAGGAAGTGATCCTACTAGTCTTTTAGTTGCTATTTTCTGGGATTAACAGAGAAGAAACCAGGCAGGAAATGGCTAACACATCGGACATATTTGCACATACCAAAGTACCATCAGTGAGTGCGCAAGGGTCCGGGCCCGAGGCTCCTGCGGCCCCGGCGAGGGCACTATAGACTGGCTCCCGTGATCTGCCCGTTGTACTCCGCGGTCTCCATCTTGAGGATGTAGGGGATGATGCTGTCTATGGACACGTTGCCGATGAGACCCGTGAAAAACAGTTCTTCCGTTATATTGGAGCTCATCAGCCTGAGTGCCGGCAGGCGGACGAGGATCCGGGCCAACCTGGAGGGGGAGGCCCATCAGAGACTGGCAGCAGCCGAGGGCCCTGTCTGCTCGGAACGGGACCGAGCAGACCCGCCAGCCGCCCGCTTAAACAACTGCTGCGTGCAGTTCATCACGGGAGAAACTGCAAAGCGCAGTCTGAAGACGTGCGTCCAAACAGATTCCCTTCACTTTTTTTAATTAAAAATTTTTGGTTTGGGGGTCACACCCAGCAATGGCTCTGCACTCAGGAATCACTCCTGGCGGTGCTTAGGGGACCAGATGGGGCACCAGGGACGGAACCCAGGTCAGCTGCAGGCTGTAGTCGCTGACCTCTCACTGCTTATAACGACGCTCCCGGTGCCCAGCAAAGAGCAACACGTAGCGATCAAAAGAGAACAGGCTACCACATGTGTCTCCAGAGCAGACCAGCCCAGGAACCACCTACAGTTGCATCAGAGGAAAAAATGATTTCCAAGAAGGAAAGTTTTGCATGTTCCTAGCCCTGGGAAATGGGTATATATGGTTACTGTAATAGGTGAAAAAATAAGTTACAAAATCGTTGGATTTTATAATTTCCATTATAAACAAAATTCTGCAAGCAAATACATAAAACAGGAACAATAGTTCTCTGGATAGTGGTAATGTAAGAACTGCCTTGTGGGGGCCCAGGGAGATTTCTCAAGGGCTCCGCCAGTGGCGGGGCGGGGGGGGGGGGGGGTGGTGGGGTGGTTTCCCTCTTGTACCTCCTGGGCTGCAGGGAGTCTACAGTGAGATCTTGCAGGATTCCAGAGCAAACTGACCCTGCTCTGGCGAACCCTGCTTTTGGGGCATAAAGCTGTGGTTTCTGGGGAGTGCTTCCAGGGACCACGTGCCGGGGACCAAGCCCACGGCCCCGGTGAACAGAGGGGGCACAGAGGAAAACCAGTGGCGAGAGTGTGGCCACCTCTGTCCCGGGGCTTATGTTGAGGGGGCGGCTGTTAAAGAATCTGCTTGGCAGGAGTCCAGACACTGCTGGAGCCTCCGGCAGGAAGCCACCAGGACTCTCTTCTGCCCCATTTCTGCAGAAATTTCCTTTCCAAATCTGCCCGCACGGCCGTTTTAACAACACGACTCAGTGCTCAGGACTGACGAGACGGCGCAGAGGGCGGGAGCTCAGGCCCAGCACGTACAAGGCTCTGGGTTCGACCCCAGGCACCGCATGGCCTCCGCGTCACCCCTTGGTGTGGCCTCGGGGAGGACACAGCTCCCAGGCACGGCCCCTGCACCACACGGTCCCTCCAGGGAGCCAGCAGCTCCTCAGCCCCACTGGGTGCTCCCCCACCCCCAAACCTCCGACCCTCACCCCAAAGAAAGGAAAAAAACCACCAGAAGCCAAAAAAGGAATTGTCAGTCAAATAAAGGGACTTTTAAAAATCAGTTTAGGGCCCCCCCCTCCGATTCGAGGGGTCCGACCTGGTTTCTGTGACTGGAAACTTCGTCTTCCCCGGGGGTGCCGCCCAGGGGGCCGAGTTTGTTCCCTGCTCTCTGGGAGCTCCCCCTACACCATGTTACTGGACGAGGGAGGGCGGGGTGCTGGCCCCGTCCCAGCCCCAGAGGGCAGGACAGGCCGCCACCCGCCCGCAGGGCCCGGGCCTCACCGGTACGTGTCTTCCGAGTAGGTCTTCTGCACGTAGTCCTGCAGCTCCATCTGTGCCTTTTCCTGGAACTTTTCAATCTGGCTGGTGCTGGTCAAGCCGGGGTGATCTGGGGAGAGAAGAATGCCCCCGGGCTCCCTTTATATCCAGAAAGCCTCGCCTGAGCATTTTTCTGGGGGGAGTCTGGAGGGTGGGGGGGGTGGCACACGAGGCAGTGCTCGGAGACCATGTTCCAGGGTCACACCCAGGGCTCCCACATGCAGAACATGCGCTCAGTCCTCCGGGCGCTCTCCGGCCCCTGCAGACGTCTCGGTACTTATTCCGCGTCAGGCTGACGGACCGGCCACTGTCAGAGCCTACAGGGTCCCCGGAGGGGAGGGCGGGCTCCTGCACGGCCACGCCGGCCTCCACAGTCTCTGGGCATCTGACTTCCTACTACTCTGGAAAATGGGTTTTCAGATGATCACATACAGCTAGAAACGACGGCTTTCCACACACTCCGTCACTCTGACGAGCGGGCCTGCCGTTCCCGTACAGAGGCCGGGAGGAGGGCGAGGGGCCAGCTGAGGAGGCCGGCCAGACCCCCCAGGCTGCAGGACACTAGTGCGCGGCAGGTCTTACTGGGTCTGATCACACATCCTGAGGATTTGCACAGGGCAAAACGATACAAAAAAGGACGAGTGGCTGCCCCTCTATTTCGTACATGCAGTGTGACACGGTCAGTGCTGTGCCCAGGACAGAGAGGCCATCTCTGGTCAACCGGGTCAGGTACGGCCGGGATTTCCTCTGCAACTCTGAAGGCAACAGAATCTCACCCAGCAGTGCCGGGAAGGAGGCCCCGCAGGCTCCGTATGTGGCGCTCACCACAGTGCCAGGACGGGCCGGGGGCTGCCCACGGGCCACGCAAGTGCTCCTCCAGCTGTGAGCATGAAAGCCCTGAAGGCAAGGACTGACGGACGCACGAATGTCACTTGTGTCGGCCTGAAAGCGCCCTGCCTGAGGAGAGCCCGGTCGCGACGCGGCGAGGCCTCTTTCCTGCGCGTGTGCTGACAACGGTAACGCTCGCATTATCAGTAGACACAGTGGGAACGCTCGTGAGTCCCCATGGCATATCTTACCCGGGCTAAAGAGAACTATAGCTTTAAGGTATGCATACTCATAGCCGTCAATATCCAGCTTGGCCATACTGTTACAGAACTCCTGAAGCTTCCAGATGTGCTCCATGACCTGCTTTATCCGGTCACCAGAAAGCTTGTCTAGGAATGAAGAACACACACCCTCATGAAAGGAACACGAGCTGCTGCGAAGGCCACGAAGATGGAATCATTTTACTTCTGAATGAAAAAAACAAAACAACAACCACCCCCAGATATCTGACAATGGCTAAGAGCTTCGTTTTCCAGCTGCAGGCAACGAACCCGAGTCCCACACCTCTTGCACTCGACCGTCTGCCTCGGTACGGAGCCCGTGGCTCGTGGCGGCACCCTGGGTCTGGGCGCGGGCAGGTGATTCCGTGCCTCTGCTCAAGACCCAGACGCCAGTTCTCATCGGCACGCAGGTCTTCTAAGCCTGCGGGCACTAATAAATGTTTGCCAACATACAAATTAAATGCCTACCTTTTCTGGTCGAGCAAACAATTTTGTATTAAACGATTTAATTCATAGGATATCTTACTAGCCTGGCAAGTTCCCCGTGGCATAGTCGATATGCCAAATACAGTAAGAATAACAGGTCCCATTCCCCTGACCCTAAAAGAGCCTCCAATCATTGGGAAAAACGAGTAAGGAGAGGCTGCTAAAATCTCAGAACCGAGATGAATGGAGAGGTTACTGGGGCCTGCTCGAGTAAATCGATGCACGACAGGATGACAGTGATACAGTGATGATATCTTACTGAAGGTGTCACAACCAGCTAAATAAAGCCTAAAACTTCGTGAGCAGAAGGGAAAAAAAAAAGAAAGAAAGAAAGCTTGTGAACAATCTAACAAATTCAATAAAGTGTTCTAGGAGTTGAAGAATCCAAAGGAATTAACTAGAAAGCAAGCCGGGCGCAGCAGCTGCGCCCTGCAGACGCCTGTGTGCCGCATCGCCCCGGGCAGCTCCCACCCTGACGTGGCCTGGACCACCAGACGCCGCCGCAGACCGTACTAGGGAAGAGTCGCTTGCCCACTCCCGAGAGAAGAGCTGAGCGGTGACTGGGCCCCGAGCCCCCAGGCCGGACTGATGCTCCAACCCTCCTACGTGTTCTTTCACTTGGCACAGACCAAGGGAACCTCAGTTTCTCCAAATGTGGTGAGAAGTTTCTCTAGGGTGTGAGAGTCGGTGAGGTCACACACAGAAGGGTCCTCTGTCGTGACGATGGACACCTAAGCTGTGATCTGGAAGCTGCCCCGGCTCTTAGCTTTCTTCTTCCTTTCCCACTCATTCTACCGAAGGCCGCAGACAGGCCCCTGGCAGCGGTGGGGGCACCGTGTGAGACCCTCCCTCGGGCGCTGTGAGGCCGCCCGCCCGGCCCCGGCCTACCTTCCTGGATGCTGTTCTGCAGGTGGTTGACGATGGCCGCCAAGATAGTGGAGAGACTCATGACCTGGGCACACTGCGCCAGGCCGAGGGTGAAGAGCTCGTTCCAGCAGGCCCGCACCAGGCTGGTGTTGCAGTCCTGCCTAGGGACACAGACACCAGGACGTTGGCACTTCTCCAAGCCCCGCGGAAACAAGTGGATCCAGAAAACGTGCCCTGCAGGTCTGGGGCCTGCACTATCCGCACACAGCTAAACTAGCAGGCCCGCGAGGGCAAACAAGTCCCGTACAAAGGAATTCCCTAGGCAAGAGCCCCCCAGAATGACTTGACCTCCTGCCCCTTTTACAGGGGAAAAATAAACCCGAGAGCATCCGAGCGGAAATCTGCGCGTTTAAGTGAACAAACAGCAAATACCCCCAAATTACACAACGCTCGACTGTTCCTGTGCCCCAGGGGGCGCTATGGCCTCCCCGAGACACTGCTTCCGATCCCAACAATCAGCAGCTTTCGAAGCCTCTCACTCGCAGCAGTGCTGGCAAGAGGCTGCAAGGAGCCCGCCCTGGGTCTCCCGGGACACTGGGCCTGCAGCCCCCTGGGGAGAAACTAGACACGCAGGCAGGAGGTAGGGGCCGGACAGGCCGGTCCTGCGCTGGGCAGTACGCGCAGCAGGACAGCTTGGCGGGCACCCTGCAGGCATCCACTTGACTGGGGCGCCCCAGCCGGCTGCAGGACGTGGGGCCGAGCGCTGGCACAGCAGGCAGGGTGCTGGCTCTGCACGTGAACCCCTGGCGCGCTATGTGGTCCCTGAGTCCCGACAGTGGTGATCCCTGAGCACAGAGCCCAGAGGAAACCCTGAGCATCGCCGGAAGTGCCCTCCCCCCTCCCCTCTCCCCCTCCAGACTTCAGGATAACTCCTGCCCTCCACTCCACTGCACGCCCAGCCTGGGTTCCAGGCGCAGAGTCAGAGGGCGGGGGGAGCCCCCCACTGCAGCCGGGGCCTCTGCCCTGGGCCACTGATCAGGCCTTCCCAGCGGAGCCCTCGGGCACCCTCCGGACCCCCGAGAAAGGAGAGGGCAGAGCACGAGATGACTCACCCAAGTGCCTGGAAGGCCGGGATGGACCTGGCCCAGTGCATGGAGAGGAAGAGCAGGCGGGACGCGGACTCGCAGATGTAGTGCACGTTGAGGTACTCCGGCATGGGGCTGGGCATGGTGAGCTGAGGGAGGGAGGGGGCGGGGGACAGGTGTTGGCGGGACAGAGAATGGCTCTGTCTGTCACCACGAGTCCCTGTGGCATTTCAACAATCGTGGCAGCACCGTCACCATCTCTGATGCTAAAATCCTGGGTTTGTTTTTCCCAGTTAGGATAGGGGTGACGACCCCGGGGACGCGGCCTGCGTGCAGAGCAGACTCTTACACTGCTTCGGGGGCCGGGAGGACAGCACAGCAGGCAGGGCGCGCACTGAGGGCCATCTGGGCACCAGTCCCGGGCTCTGGGCACTCCACTGTCTAGAAGGGCACAGAACCAAGTGCCCACGGAGCTGTTTCCTGTGCATCCCCAGGCATCTAAGAGCAGGGTTCGACCTTCCTAGGCGGCCCATCACTCTTTCGGTAGAGCTTTCTAGGGGCAAAGGAGACTCGCACTCGTAACTCGAGACTGGGAGGGCTCCAGGGAAGCCGCGAGTGTCCTGAGAGCAGGCGAGAGGAGAGCGCCGGGCCCTAGCAGCGCTCTCAAGGCTATCCGAGATCTATTCTCGCTGGGCTGCGCCATAGCACAGCGGGTAGGGCGTTTGCCGTGCACACGGCCGACCTGAGTTGACTCTCCTCCATCGCTCTCGGAGAGCCCGGCAAGCTACCGAGAGTATCCCGCCCGCACGGCAGAGCCTGGCAAGCTCCTTGTGGTGTATTCGATATGCCAAAAACAGTAACAACGAGTCTCACAATGGAGATGTTACTGGTGCCCACTCAAGCAAATCAATGAGCCACAGGACAACAGTGCTACAGCGGTATTCTTGTTGCTGAAGAGGGGAAGGGTAAGAGTGGTGGCTGGGAATGAGGCCGCTGCCTGCAAGGTGACGCTGACCGAAGACTCGCCGAGGCAGGCCCAGAAGTGCCCGTGGCCATGGGTCCTTGAGCAGGACGCCTCAGGGCTGCCTTCAGAGCCAGGTGGCACTGTGTGTGGGACAGGCTGAGGGGCAGCAGGTGCTAACAGCAGAAGGAGGGCACGTGCGGGGGTGACCTGCCGGCACGCCGGCTGTGACAGAGCCCCTCCTCCGCAGGCGGGGTGCCAGGGCAGCGGTGCGGCGCGCTCACCTTGAATGTGACGTGAGTATCCGAGAGGAGGGGGCCCTCCACCTCGATGATGGGCGTGGACTGGTCTCTGCTGATGACGTGGATGCTGCCGCCGCCGCCTGTGTCCAGCCCGTCAGCCAGGCTCGGCGGGGAGGAGCTGTCTGTGGTAGTAAGTGCTTTAGCTAAGGTGTCAAATGCCCTGAGAGCAAAAACGAAGCAAGCAGAGGTTGGGAAATGCACGGCTTCCAGGGAGAAGAGCCCTAGCCAGGCAGTGTCGAGAAACAATGCACACAGAGAGGGGGATTCACTGCATCTGTGGGGAAGGGAGAGCGAGCGTAGGAGCTCTGCGATATTTCTCTGTTGTCGGGGCACTGACGTATGTACAGCGTCAAACCGTGAGGGGCCTAGCAGGACACTCACCTTGCCTGGGGTCGACTCGGCCTCAACCCCAGCACCCGATATGATGCCCCAAGCTCCACCAGGAATGATCACTGAGCACAGAGCCAGGAGTAAGTCCTGAGCACCACTGCGTGTGGCCCCAAAACAAACACTGAAAATTATGGCAGCATTTTGCCTTGCAAGCAGCTGACCTGGGTTCAATTACTTTGTCCTTCTTGGAGAGCCCGGCAAGCTACCGAGAGTATCCCGCCTGCACGGCAGAGCCTGGCAAGCTCCCCATGGAGTATTCGATATGCCAAAAACAGTAACAAGTCTCACAGTGGAGACGTTAGTGGTGCCTGCTCGAGCAAATCGATGAGCAATGGGACGACAGTGTGACAGTGCTATGCATGTGTACACGTATACACAGACCTGTAGAGAGTACACTAGGCTTTCTGTGAGTCTGCTCTTTCCTTCACCACACAATTTATCACTTTTACCAAATTTACCCATCCCATTCCTTTTATATTATTTATTTTCACATGTAATCTTTCCCCCCAATTTTTGGGCCACAATGCTCCCACGCGCCAGAGCACATACGCTAACCTGTGAACCATCCTCTTTATCAGCGACTCTCCAGGGAGAAATTTTCTTCATTTCACAGATGTGCAAGTTAAGGCTTAAATAACTTTCCTACGAGCACCTGCCCAGTTAGGGGCAGAATCAGAATTGTGCCTAACTCAAATCCATCAGCTAATGGATCCTGAATCTTAACTTTGCTGATCAACAACTTAAGTGAACTTTAGCGCCAGCAAACTGCGTGGTCCCTAGCCATGTCCCTTCCAAGCTGACCACATGGGCAGAAATAATCTGTCCCACAAGAAAGGAGCAAATTACAAGAGTCAAGTTGTAAAGAAATGCCTGTGGCAGCCTCTCACCGATGCTGGGGTCCAGTTACTGCTCTCTCAGGGACGGTGACCCATTCTGGTGATGGCCACTCTCTCAGAGACAGACATCTACCCCAGTGATGCCGCTCTCTCAGGGACAGCATCTACCCCAGTGATGACCACTCTCTCAGGGACAGCCATCTACCCTAGTGATGGCCACTCTCTCAGGGACAGCCATCTACCCTAGTGATGGCCACTCTCTCAGGGACAGCCATCTACCCCAGTGATGGCCATGCTCTCAGGGACAGCCATCTACCCTAGTGATGGCCACTCTCTCAGGGACAGCCATCTACCCTAGTGATGGCCACTCTCTCAGGGACAGCCATCTACCCCAGTGATGGCCATTCTCTCAGGGACAGCCATCTACCCTAGTGATGGCCACTCTCTCAGGGACAGCCATCTACCCCAGTGATGGCCATTCTCTCAGGGACAGCCATCTACCCTAGTGATGGCCACTCTCTCAGGGACAGCCATCTACCCCAGTGATGGCCATTCTCTCAGGGACAGCCATCTACCCTAGTGATGGCCACTCTCTCAGGGACAGCCATCTACCCTAGTGATGGCCACTCTCTCAGGGACAGCCATCTACCCCAGTGATGGCCATTCTCTCAGGGACAGCCATCTACCCACAGTGATGGCCACTCTCTCAGGGACAGCCATCTACCCACAGTGATGGCCACTCTCTCAGGGACAGCCATCTACCCTAGTGATGGCCATTCTCTCAGGGACAGCCATCTACCCTAGTGATGGCCATTCTCTCAGGGACAGCATCTACCCTAGTGATGACCACTCTCTCAGGGACAGCCATCTACCCTAGTGATGACACTCTCTCAGGGACAGCATCTACCCCGGTGATGACCACTCTCTCAGGGACAGCCATCCACCCTAGTGATGACCATTTTCTCAGGGACAGCCATCCACCCTAGTGATGGCCACTCTCTCAGGGACAGCATCTACCCACAGTGATGACCACTCTCTCAGGGACAGCCATCTACCCTAGTGATGGCCACTCTCTCAGGGACAGCCATCTACCCACAGTGATGACCACTCTCTCAGGGACAGCCATCTACCCACAGTGATGACCACTCTCTCAGGGACAGCCATCTACCCACAGTGATGACCACTCTCTCAGGGACAGCCATCTACCCTAGTGATGGCCACTCTCTCAGGGACAGCCATCTACCCTAGTGATGGCCATTCTCTCAGGGACAGCCATCTACCCTAGTGATGACACTCTCTCAGGGACAGCCATCTACCCTAGTGATGGCCACTCTCTCAGGGACAGCCATCTACCCACAGTGATGACCACTCTCTCAGGGACAGCCATCTACCCACAGTGATGACCACTCTCTCAGGGACAGCCATCTACCCCAGTGATGACCATTCTCTCAGGGACAGCCATCTACCCACAGTGATGGCCACTCTCTCAGGGACAGCCATCTACCCCAGTGATGACCACTCTCTCAGGGACAGCCATCTACCCCAGTGATGACCACTCTCTCAGGGACAGCCATCTACCCCAGTGATGACCACTCTCTCAGGGACAGCCATCTACCCCAGTGATGGCCATTCTCTCAGGGACAGCCATCTACCCTAGTGATGGCCACTCTCTCAGGGACAGCCATCTACCCTAGTGATGACTGTGCCACACCCACAACTTGGGAAGCCACATGCAGGTTAAACTGACAGGAGAAACGTCTGCCACTGACGCGCTTGCTCCCGTGTTTCACTGAGCTACTCTCCATTTTGGGGATGAAAAGCAGTTTTGACTGTCTGATACCGTATGATGTGTCCACAGTCCCATAGTTAAAACTGAAATGAAGACAGACGTGTAGGGGGCCCGCGACAATGTTACAGCCGTAGTTAAACTGGACTGGGTGTCAGAGCGCTGTGGGGGGGTGCCGCAGCCACCCTCAGGGTACATACCGCGTGATCTCACTTGCAGACTGGTCCTCCGGCTGCATCTCCGATGTGTCGCCATTGTTAAGGGACTCGCTCAGGTTGGCAAGGGAGGTGACTACGTTCGCCAGAGTGCCCAGCGCGCCCTGGCTTGTTTCAGCCTGTTGAGCAAAAACAGGAAGACGGCCGTGAACAAAAGCGTACCCTGCCTCTGTCTCCGGTAAGCGCATGGAATGCTGGCTTGAAACTGAGCACACGGAAGATGCTTCCTATCACTGCAAGCGCTCACCAAGACCACAGTATCACTGCAGTCCACGGTAGTTAAAAACGACATACCAAGTGTCAGGTGCTGATGCAGAAAACCCTGAACCCTCCCACAATGCTGGGGAGGGTAAATGATGCC
The DNA here is from genome assembly GCF_027595985.1 of Sorex araneus. Classification (NCBI taxonomy): domain Eukaryota; kingdom Metazoa; phylum Chordata; class Mammalia; order Eulipotyphla; family Soricidae; genus Sorex; species Sorex araneus. Next base: position 9,146,131 of record NC_073305.1, read on the forward strand.
GCCGCTCCGGAGAGGGGCCCGGCAACTCCCGGGAAGCTGAGACAGTCACCCACCATCGGGACCCAGCTCTAAAGTATGCACCCAAGAGAAATCAAAACTCATGTCCACACACGAACGAAAGTGTGCCTAGGGGCTAGAGCAACAGCGGGAAGGACACTTGCCTTGCATGTGGCCCACTCGGGTTCAATCCCCAGCATTCCACATGGTCCCCCAAGTCCTGCCAGGAGTGATTCCTGAGTGCAGACCCAGGTGTAACCCCTGAGCATCGCCAGGTGTGGCCCCCAACCAAAACAAACCCAAAAGAAGCATCCTCAAAAGTTCACAGCAGCAATATTCATAATAGACAAAAAGCTGAAATAACCCATGTTTATCAGCCGACAAAATAAAATGTGATATAAACAATGACAGAAACTTGAGACAATCCACATGTTTATCAGCTGAGAGATGAATAAATAAAATCAATAAATAAATGAGACGTGTGCATGTCATCTGGCGATAAAAAGGAGCATTGACACAGACTAAGCCTGGGTGGCCTCGGAAACATCATGCTCTGGGGAAGAAGCTGGCACAAGGCACTTCCTCTGGCTGCTTTTACAGACGGCATGTCGCCCGGCAGAGCCAGCCGGAGAGCAGGTCAGCTGAGCGGGCAGCAGGTCCGGGATTCGGGAGAAGGAAAGTGACGCTTTCACAGATTCGAAGTCTTTTTGGGAGGAGCTGGTTGCAGGACCATGTGATATTAAAAACCACTGAACAATGGATTCAAAAAGGCGTGTTTGATGGGACATAGCTACACAGCTTTTAACAAGCCAAGCCACCAAGACATGTATGTACGTACAACCCCTGCTGTGTGGGTTACAGCTCTGATCCTGAGGAGCACTGCTTACTGAGTCAGAGCTGCCAGCTAACAGTCACCCTGACAGAGACTGACCTGGAAGGGAGAAAAGCAGTGATGGAAGCCACTGCGGCCACGCTCTGTCCTGCAGCCCAGCAAGGCGGAGCCTGGGGAGAACCAGGGCCCAGGTGCTGGGCTGCTGACCAGACCTGCTCTAAAGAGGTCAGCCTGCACATCGCGTTATTTTAAAGCAGAGTCCGTGCACTCGGCTTCTGAGGACAGCTACCTGTCCACGCTTTCCTTTCTTTTTCCTCTTCTCCGGTGGGTGGGGGATTACTCCCAGCTCTGTGCTCAGGGCCACGCCTGTTAGTGCCAGGGAGGGACGAGGGCTGCCCGGGCATAAAGCAATGCCTCGAACCCTGTGCTCTCTCTCCGGTCCCCAGGTGTGTTATGCGCGGCCCCTACTTCATGCCAGACATCAGGGTGGGAGCTGTCGCTTCCTCTCACAGAGGCGGCGCGGGCTCTGACACCCACCTGCCGCTGCCACTCTTCCTCTTCGCTCTTAGCTAGTTTCTGTGTTTCTGCCCTACCCAGTGCCACTGCCTGCCACCCAGTGCTCGATGGCGCTCACGGCGTGCCAAGTGCCTGACAAATCTAACTCGCTTACTTCTTCCTACCCTCCTCTCCTCAGTCACGCCCGACCCTAAGGCAGACTCCGAGGTCAGCCCAAGAGGAGTGCGGAGGCAGCTCCCGGCCGCCCTTTCTTCCCTAACGATGCTGACCGAGGCCTGGAGACGGTTCAGAGAGCCGGAGCGCCAGACTCGGCACCCACCACCGACAGGCCGGGAGCAGCACACCACAATGTGGAGCGGAGGTAGCCCACCTCGATTAGGAAACAGTAACACACAAGGCCGAACCCGTACCAACATGTCAGTGGTCGCTTATACAAGGGCTTAACGGCGCCAGGGTGAGACCCAACAATCTTCTCTTTTAAGGAAATCTTTTTTGACCATCTTAGCAAAATAATCATAACAAGCAATACAAAATAAATCACTTAGGGCCTGCTACGGGGGCAGGCTTGGGTAGGGGTTGGGAAAATTGCAATAATGGTTGTGGGAAGGTGTAATGGTGGTTGAGACTGGTGTTGGAATACTGAATGTAATAAATCACCGGGAGCAACACACACACACACACACACACACACACACACACACACACACACACACACACATCCCAAAGAGCTGGAGCTCGTGGGACTGGAGTGACGGTGCAGCGAGGAGGGCAGCTCCTTGGCATGCGACAACCCAGGCTGCATCCCAGCACCCTGAGCCCCCCTGAGACCCATGGGGAGGAACTCCCGAGGGCAGGGCCAGTAGCAAGACCTGAGCATGGCCGGGCGTGGCCTCAACCCAGGCAGAAGCAGACAGAGAGGAGCTGGCGCACACGCCCCACCGAGCAGGACAGCGCACAGCGGCGAGGGCGGCTGGCCCAGATTCGCTTCCCGGTCCACTGACTGAGCACAGGGTGTGGCACCGCCAAAACAAAACCAAAATGAAGCAACAGAAGAGCCCTGGGTCTGACCCCTGACACCGCAAGGCCCCGACTGCTGCTGGGGCACCAGTGGGCGTCGCCCCCGACAAGAAGGCGAATGGTCTGAAGGGGACGATCCTTAACACAGTGTCCCCCCAGGCGTCCTGCCATCCTTTCCATTTCCCCGTCGGCTCCGTCTTCCCCACGTCACTTCTTTCGGGCTGCGGCCCCCCCTGTCTATTATTCCCAGCTGTCCCCCGGGACTGCCCTGGGGCGCGCGAGGGGCTGACACGCTGCCGTCAGTGACGAGGACACACACTCTGCATCGGGACCGTGACGAGGGAGCGGGGAGGCCCCCCGTACCTCCGGATCAGAATCAGGACAGCGCCACGCCAGTGCCCTGCCAGCCAGCCAATCCTCCTAGAGAGAACCTGGGCCTCAGCGGTGGCCGCTGTCACTTTACTGCTCGGGCTCATCGGAAATGAGGAGAAGCCAAAGTTCTCTTGGCTGGGTAAAATCCTCTCCTCAGTCATCTTCACCGGAGTGAGCTGCTGCTTCTCTCGGCGCGACAAGCGTCTCTTCCTACAAGCTACTGGGAAACTCGCTATGGCTGACTGGCTCAAGGCAAGATTTTCCAGAATCCTGCTGGACTTCCTCCTGAAGATCATCTAATTAAAAGGAAAGTAAATTAAAAGGCAACTTGGCAAAAGGCCATAGGAGCTAAGTGGTTTTTTCTGGGGAAGCCCAGCAGTTCGCCAGGAGGGGGGATCCTGAAAAAGCCAAGGGACTTGCACCAAAATGAATGCTCGTGACACTTAGTGACGCTCAGGATCACTCCCGGCAGGGCTCGGGGGATGACAGGACAGAGGGTGCCGGGGATCAACCCTGGGCTGGCACGTGCAAGGCAAGGGCCCTACCCACTGCGGTCTGGCTCCGGCCCTGTGACCGAGGCTCCTGGAAGGCTTCTCAGTGGCACCCCTGAGACACACCGCCAGTCAACTGACCCACACGAGTCATGCTTTCGACCTGGTTTCTGGAGTCCAAGAGGAAGGCAGGTGCACACTGAGGTCAGTTCCCTGCAGGGCGCACAGGCAACAGGAAGCAGAGCACATCACCTTGGAGTCCGTGGCCAGAAGAACTGTGCCGTCCTCACGGATCAGGGGCTGCTGGATGTTCACGAGCATCCCGGGGTCGAGAAGGCCTGTTTGTCTAGGAGAGAGAAAGCCGGATGGCGCCGGCATTTGACGCTCAGCGGGATCAGGCTGCGTTCACGTCTCCTGCCTCTGCAAAGCTGTCTGAGCAGCAGGAGGGCGCTGGGCACGGCCCCCACAACTCCCACCTCGGGTAGTGAGATGGCCACGAAGCTCGGTGTAGAGCCTGCGGGTGCCAGGAGATGCCCGTATCAGGGGCGTCTCCGGTGGCCGCAGATGACACTCTCGCGACGCTGGTCTTCAGAATATCATGGAGGAGTCTCCAGCCTCACCCTCTGCACCACACAAGCCGTGGGTGCCCTCTGAAGCTCCAGAGGTCCGTTAAACAGGACTGATAAGGGAACCGTGGCACGGCCATAGGGCTCCCCTGAAATTGCTCCTCTGAGACAACTACTCTCCCGTGTGACCAACGCCTAAATACAGCACATGATCCGAGTCCCTGAAAACTGAAATTCTGACCCCACTCCTGTCCGGCGCCCCCCCCCCCCGCCCTTTTGGCACTAGGGATCGAGCCCAGGGCCTCCTCCACGGGAGCCACATACTTTACCACCGGCTCCATCTCTCATTCTCTCGAGCCCCTCAGGAATCAGCCACCTGAGGCCTGTGCAGTGAGGCGGGATGAGGCCAGACAGGTGCCCTCCGCCCAGGAAGCTCTGCATCAACTTGGACCAGTCCCAAGGCTGACTGGACAGGGTTTTGCCCTGAGCACCAACCCCCCCAAAAACAAATAAATAGAGGCCGGGGATGCAGCTCTTTTTAGCCCTTCGTGGAATCAGGGACTGACCTTGCTCCATCTTTGTCTGCCACGAACGTGGGCGTGGCTATCAGGGGGCTTCTCAGGTCCTTCCGGATATAGATCTTCTCTGTTGAAGCAGCACAATTACTTGGTTTTTCCCGCTGCACATCGAAGGGCTTCCGCTCACTCTGCACAGCTTAAATCACAACACGAGCACTCATGTTAGAGGAGAGGCCCGATCCACAAGCACTGTCCAGGGTACAGAAAGGGGCTTCCCTGGGAGTCGGGATGACCGGCTCTGGCCATGGACCCAGGGCTCAATGTTCACAGTGGGGTTTTCAGCCAAGGGAGAGGAAGGCCACGTCAAACCCAGAGGCATGCCGAGAGCTCAGACGGAGGGCCTTGCCTGGTGGGGGACACAGCAGGAGGACCCAGGCTAACAGAACGAACGAGCGTCTCGTCAGAGGGGAAGCAGGAGGCGCGGGCCCGCTCAGGGGAGGGGAGAGTCTACTCCCAGGAGACTGGGCGGCAGAGCAGAGGGGACTCGGCGCCTCTCTGTTCCAGAACCTACCGCTGTGAGCAGGGAGGCCACCGCCACCAGAGTGACCAACCCCCGCAGCTGGTGCAGAGCCGTTTACCTGGCCCAGGGGGGAAACCCAATGGGGCCTGAATGGGGTTTTCTCTTCGCTGCATAATACAGTTCTGGTGGGAGGAGTGGGAGCCGGAGGCCCACACAAGCAAACCCCGAGGACCAGAGCCGCAGGCCTGGCCTCTCCTCCTTTGGCTTTGGGGCCCAGTGGTGTTTGTGGAATACTTCTGGCTCTGTGTTCAACGACCATCCTGGCATGTTCGGGGAACCGTGTGTCGTGCCAAGGAGGGACCAGGCGCCGCCGCGTGTATGGCAAGCTTCCCTGTGCTCGCGAGTCCCCCCCCCAGCCTCTCGGAAACTGATTCTGTTTGTTCGGGGGCTAGATTTGGTGATGCCTGGGGGTCCCTCCTGCGGATGCTCGGGTACCATGAGGCACCAGGGACTGAAGCTGGGCTTCCTGTCTGTGTTTCCAGCCCCACGGTGTCTTAGAGTCCAGTACAGAAACTTCACTTTCCCCCTCCTCATTAACCCACGTTGCGATCAAATACTGCTATTCAAAAGCAAACCAATACAGAAAAATTAAATTACTCACATTCCATTTTCATGCCCATCTCTAAGCATTTTTTCAGCCGGCAAAACTGACAGCGGTTCCGATGGTGCTTATTGATTATACAGTCCTGGTTGCTCCGGCAGCTGTAGGTCAGATTTTTCCTTACGCTCCTTTTGAAGAAACCCTTGCAGCCTTCACAGCTGACAGCCCCATAGTGACGGCCTGGGCAGGCGAGAGAGCAGCACGCAGGTGAGCGAGGGGAGCAGCAAGCTGCCTGCACCCCCTTTCAGGCAGGTCTGTCTGAGTCGGCCACCAACAGCCGCGGGACAACAGGCTAAGGACCAGCTTCCAAGCAGCCCCAGGAGGGTGCAAGGAAAGACGCTCCCACAGCTAGGACAGCCAGATGACAGCCCGTCAGGCTCTGGGCACACGAGGGGCAGGGCAGCTGAACACCTGCTCCTGGCCCTGCAGGGACACGCTCCCCGTGCTGCCCAGAGCAGCCTCAGCCCACACATCTGCCCCAGCTGGGACTGGCTACGGACGTGTCCTCCGGGGTTGATCGCACATCCCCCTCTGCCTGAGCTATGTATCTGAATGAACGTTCACAGGAGTGTCATTTGTGGCCGCTGAAACGCGTCCCACTGTGCTTGGTTCTGGCCTGCACACCGCTGCCCAGTGCGCGTGCAAGGGCTCAGCAGTGTGCCTTGAAGAGCAGCTGTGTGGGGGCCGGAGCGATAGGACAGCGGGGAGGGTGTTTGCCTTGCACGTGGCGGACCTGGGTTCGATCCCCGGTGTCCCATATGGCCCCCCAGGCACTGCCAGGAGTAATTCCTGAGTGCAGAACTGGGAGTGATCTCTGAGCATTGCTGGATATGACCCAAAAAACAAAAACAAAAACAAACAAACAAAAAAAAAAGCAGCTGTTGTTAGAAAAAAGGAGGTCAAGAATTTTGTAGTCAAGTGGATGGGCATGAAAAGTTTCATGCTGAGTGAAATGAGTCAGAAAGAGAGAGACAGACATAGAAAGATTGCACTCATCTATGGTATATAGAATAACAGAGTGGGAGACTAACACCCAAGAACTGTAGAAATAAGTACCAGGAGGTTGACTCCATGGCTTCAAGGCTGGCCTCACGTTCCGGGGAAAGGGCAACTCAGAGAAGCGATCACCAACTACATTGTAGTCGAAGGCCATGTGGGGGAAGGGAGTTGCGGGCTGAATGAGGGCTAGAGACTGAGCACAGCGGCCACTCAACACCTTTATTGCAAACCACAACAGCTAATTAGAGAGAGAAAACAGAAGGGAATGCCTTGCCACAGTGGCAGGGTGGGGTGGGGGGGAGATGGGATTGGGGAGGGTGGGAGGGACACTGGGTTTACGGGTGGTGGAGAATGGGCACTGGTGAAGGGATGGGTTCCCAAACTTTGTATGAGGGAAGTATAAGCACAAAAGTGTATAAATCTGTAACTGTACCCTCACGGTGATTCTCTAATTAAAAATAAATAAATTTAAAAAAAAAAAAAGCAGCTGTGCTCCAGTTACCACAGCGACACCAGCTCTTCTCTCGGGCACGCTCTGCTGTTAAAGCGGTCTCTCCCACCCGCAGACAAGGGCAGCGAGTCTGCAAGCAGGGCATTAAGTGCTGAAGGGGACTGCCAGATGGGGACGCTAAGCGGAGACCCCCCCCCATAATGCTCATGCTTCACTTGTGTAAAAGGCTGAGAACGGGGCAGGAGTGACACACAGCGGGGAGGGCGCCCAGGCTCTATCCCTGGCACCCAAAGGGTCCCCTACACCCCTAGGAGTGATCCCTGGGTGCACACCCAGGGTTAAGCCCTGAGCACACTGGGTGTGGCCCCCAAACAAGAGACAAACAAAAAAAACCCTCCCCAAATGGAAAGACCGCAGAGCGCCGGCGTCCACCCTGTCGCGGAAGACAGCCAATGGGACTAAGGAAAGCACCTGCAGGCGGCCCAGCCGTCAGAGAGCTAAGCACAGGAGGGCGCGAGGGTGTCCGAGAAAGGGCGCGCGGGCTACATGTCCCAGGACTAGAGGCTGCAGAAGAGGGTACTCCGGCCGAGCAAACCGAGTCACAGCCTGGGGGGAGGGGGAAGGGGCAAAAGAAACCCTTTTTGGGGGTCACACTCAGCGGTACTGGGGGCTGAACTCAGACTGGCAGCCCTGCCTGCGGTACCAGAGCTCTGGTTCTCCCCTGATCCGCCATCCCAGGTGAGGGGCCTCCCGCTGGCGTCACCGGGCCTGTTCTCCGTACAGGGGTCGGGGGAGGGGGGCTTCCCAGCAGCCTCCGCACTCGACCTGAACCATGTTAAAGGCCCATCCACAACCCCGGAAGCTGAGCCGCACAGAACAGCCTACGAGCACAGACGCTGCTCACAGCTGAGCCTCCTGCTGCTGCGAGGATGGGCGGGACAGACAACCCCCGGGAACCCGGGAACCCACCGGGGAAGCCCGAGCAGCCCCCCAGCTGAGTGAGTCAGATGGCCTCGCTGGAGGGGTCCACACCGGGCATCCCCACCGTCTGCGGGACACCACGAGGAGGGTGTTCCATGAGCGCACAGGGGCTCCCAGCGCGCCAAGCACGAGAGAGGAAGCGAATAGCCCACTCCAGCCACGGGACAGAAACGAAGAACGCGGTGGGGGATACAAAAAACCGGTTAACAGGAGCCCGACAGGAGGAAGAAGCCACAGGAAACAGGGCGGGAAATGGCCTGGAAAGAAGTAACAGCGGCCAGGGGGCTACAGGGCGGGCTCGAGGGCAGCGAACTAAGACCCAGAGGGGCCCTGAAGAGCAGGAAGGCAAATGGGATGACGAAACGTTCGATAAATCATCAAGGGGCCGGAGTGACAGTACAGAGGTAAGGTGCTGGCCTAGCATGGCCTAGTCCCAGCCTGGGGGAGGGAAGACTGATCCCTGGCATTGCATATAGTCCCCATACACTGCCAGAAGTGATTCCTAAGTGCAGAGACAGGAATAATCCCTGAGCATTGCCGGGTGTGGCCCCAAAAGCAAAAGTAAATATAATAATAACAACAACAACAACAACAACAATAATAAAATAATTGAGAAGAACTTCCCAGAGCTAAGGATTATTGGCACCAAGATCCAAGAAGCCACAGGGTGCCAGTGAAAACAGACCAAATTAGGAAAACTGCAAGCCACATGGCACTCAAAATGACAAAATCCAAAGATAGAGACAATACTGAGTGCAGCGAGACCAAAAAAGGACTTATACACAAAAGAAAGCCCAGGAGATGCACAGCAGATTTATTAAATGAGACTCGATGAGCCAGAAGAACAGCACTACCACACTGTCGTCCTGTTCCTCGATTTGCTCGAGTGGGCACCAGTAACGTCTCCATTGTGAGATTTGTTGTTACTGTTTTTGGCATATCGAGTATGCCACGGGGAGCTTGCCAGGCTTTGCCATGCGGGCAGGATACTTTCAGTAGCATCCCAGACGGGACGGAGAGGGACGGAGGAATCGAACCCGGGTTGGCCGTGTGCAAGGCAAACGTCCTACCCGCTGTGCCAGAAGAACAGAGAACAAAAATTCAATAGAACGAGCAGTTTAAGAATACTCTACCCAGGGGCTGAAGCGATAGCACAGCGGGGAGGGCGTTTGTCTTGCATGCGGCCGACCTGGGTTCGATTCCCAGCATCCCATATGGTCCCCCGAGCACCACCAGGAGTAATTCCTGAGTGCAGAGCCAGGAGTAACCCCTGAGCATTGCTGGGTGTGACCCAAAAAAATCAATAAAAATAAAAACATTTCTTAAAAAAAAAAAAAAAAAAGAATACCCTACCCAGCTAGACTGTCACTCAGACTCGAAGGAACTATACGGAGCTTCATGGACAGGAACAGCTTAGGGAATTCGTAGCCTCGAAACCAGTTTTGTAAGAAGCATTAAGAAGCTGCTTTAGGGGCTGGAGCAATAAGCACAGCGGGTAGGCATATGGTCCCCCGAGCACCGCCAGGAGTAATCAGGAGTAATTCCTGAGTGCAGAGCCAGGGCATTGCTGGGAGTGACCCAAAAGGCAAAAAAAAAAAGCTGCTTTAAAGAGCAGGAAGAACTTCCCATCACGTGGCCCTGAGTACGGCACTCATTCAGAAAGGTTAAAAACAAACAGCAATTCATCACCACAAGCTGACTTTTGTTGATATCTGATCATTCTACCTGCCATTCCGTTAAGTTTTATTGGGCCAAGTAATATGAAATAAATTTGTTACATGTGTGCTAAGGGGCAGGCTGGGGGGTAGGAGCGAACGTGGGGGTATTGGTGGAGGGGCGGGAAGGTGGTGGTGGGAGTGGTGTTGGAATGTTATCTGTCTGCAACAACTTCATTCGGAACAACTCTCTAAATTAGTGCTTCAATAAACATTCCAAAACATAAGAAGAAAAGAAGATCATGGTTCAACCAAAAAAAAAAAAAAAAGAAAAAGAAAAAAGAAAAGAGCACAAAGTGCCTCGGATGGCTGAGCCTGAAGACCCACCACGCAGCAGCCGTCGGGGCTCTGGGGCTGCCCCGGCCACGGCTCAGAGACGGGACTCGGGCTGGGGACCCCTGACCAGACAGACAGTGTGCTCCCTACCGCCCGTCACAGCCACTTCTCAGGCTGCTGTAACCAGGGAGGCAGAGACAGTGACAGTCGGGATACAGGGGAAGAGGCGAACTACGCGGGTGTGAAATCACGAAGCTCAGTGCAAGCCGCGCCTCAAGAGCACTTTCTCAGAGCGCAGAAAGGCTTGACGTGCGAACGTGGCTTATGAATCACGGAGAACACTTTTCCTTCTGAATCTGGCAACTGAACAAACTGGCCTGCTCACAGCTAACTCAGCCAGGAAGTGCAGTTCCTATTCCGCAGCCGACACCCACGCAGCGTCTCTCCACGAACGCGCCCCCCGCCCCCCAGTCCAGCTCGTGCTACTGCTCCGTGATACAAGCGCAGCGGAGCCAAGAAAGGGTCACTCACCAGAGGCTTTGTCTCCGCAAACCACACAGTACTCCACCACCTGGGGCCGCTGGACATCAGTCTTCCCCAGCAGACGCTCCACGGAAGCAGAATCAGTGACAATCTACAAAGAATCGGGAGAAGCAGGTGCAGGTTAAAAACCACACCCCGGGACAAGAGTGGTTAACTGTCAATTCCTAACTCTGGACCTGGGACAGCAATGGGGAAAGCCCACCTGACAACGGACCCCAGAACTGCACCCTTCTGTGTGCTGGGGTGCCACTGCCCTCCCCTCCCTGGCTGGCCTCACAACCCAGGTTTGGGGACGACGTGGGGAACCAATACAGATCAACACAAAGAGGCAAGGTAGTTTTGGCTGCCTCTCTTGTTCCAGGAAACGGCTCACAAATATGCAACATGGGCTATTTGCCAGGGAAATAATCAAGCTACTAACTAGGTCTTTCCTTGCGAGAGAACAGGGGACCTGAAGCCTATCTGCCCTTCGTATGGGGGAGACAACGGTTCCCATCTCAAAGAAAACGGACACTAACATGAGAAAATGGAAAAAGTATGCTATTTTTAGATGGCCAGAACAAACTCTGGGGAAGAAAAGCGGCCCTTACTGTACTCAGTGTCCTAAAAGAAAAGCTGTGAAAGTTGAGCATGTTGGGAGTCTGACCCCTATTCCATTAGAAGAAAATAAAATCCTCTCCTTAATTTTCTCATAGCTGCATCCCCTCCCCGCCAAAACAACAACAAAATACACCCCCACAGGCACTTGCATTATTTGCAGCAAGTGACCCAAAGCAGAGCAACGCTGAGAACCCACCCGTAAGTGGCGGGTATGGTTTCTACCCACGATGGAAGCCCATTCTGCCTTAAAAGAGGATGTTCACCGCGTGCTGCAACACAGAGACACCGCAAGATTATGCGAGTAGAATGCGCCAGTTACAGAAAGAGTAACACTCTCTCGTGCTACAGGAGCGTTCTTCTCAGCAGCCAGAGGGAGAAAGGTGAAGGCAGAAAGGTGCTGCTGGGGGCCGGAGGGGGGGAGGGGGAGAGCCTCCCCGGGCAGCGCCTGCTCTGGGAAGAGAAAGGAATTCTGGAGACGAGGCCGTGGACGGTCGCACGACAATGTGAGCATGGGACACCACTGAGGCGCAGAGAGATGATTAAGACGGCCACCTTCATGTTCTACTGTAACACGAACTAAAAAGCAAAACACACCAGACACACGGGCTCTCCCTTGATCCCGACTAGACGAACACGCTCCAGGCCTGGAGTCTCCGTCACCCACTGTCGGACTCGGGAATCAGTACTCCGAGGGAGCCCTGCATCCTTCAAGCCCTCACTCTTCTTCCTGTACCTGCCTCAAGCCCATCCCCTGCCAGAGCAGGGAGAGACAGCAGAGGAGGAGACGAGAACTCAGACAGAGGCAGGACTTCAGGGAGGACGGGAGGGGCCGGGGCCAAGTTTGCCGACACGGAGCTACGGAGACTTATGCACAACTCCTGACTGCAGGCCGCCGACTGCCCGGGCTCCACTTCATTCCCTCTGGGCACAGTCCTGGCCGGCTTCCGGACTAGGCTGCCCGTTTGCCGACTGTCTTAGCGGAAGTAGCAACCTGCTGGATTTATTTACAGGTTTCTGAAGGTCTGATGAGGGACAAAATCAACCTCTAAGACAGTTAAAAATCAGAAACACGGGGTCAGAGAGTACCGCGGGCAGGGTGCTTGCCTTGCACTCGGCTGCCCCGGGGTTGGGTCCCCGAGCACCCCGGGGTCATTCCTGAGTACAGACCCAGGAGTGACCTGAGTTACTGCCAGGTGTGGCCCCCAAGCAAAAAAAAAACAAAAAAACAACAACAAAAAAAAGCACCACAAAAATAAATGGGAAACATGTTCGTGCTCAACCTGCCGGGAAGCTCCGCAACCAGCACCGGGCACCGCGACAGTCTCACCTGGATCCTGCCAGGGACGAGGCTGTCCGAGGTGGTGAATATGAGCTGCTTGGCACTGGAGGTCTCCGGAGAAGCCAGGATCACCTTGCCAGCTCCAGCTCCATCGGGGCTGGTCAGGATGAACTGCTGCTTGGGGGAACCGGAGGCGTCCACCGCGGTGACTATCTGGATTTTCTGTCCTGTCTGCTGGTCTGTCACAATCTACAAGACACAACACGAAGGCTGCTCTCACGGAGCACCGGGTGACCTGTCGTCCTCTCCGGGAACTACAGGACACAACAGTGAGCTTCGCAGAACCGGTGTGCACAAGACGGATGTGACTGGGGGGCAGCTCCCCTGCTCTGCGCAGGCCCAGAGTGACCTGTCTCTGATGAAAGACACTGAACGGAAGAGGACGGACTTAAAAACACATCCCCGCCTTGGTATCACAAAAAGTGCTGTCACAAGCTTTTCTGAAAGGCCACCAATGAACAAAATGGAAAAACCCGGGAAGGACGGTTTTAAACAAACGCTCTTCTTCGTTTCTGTCCTGAACCATTTTGTTTCCTGGGCCACCTGCTGCTGTGCTCAGCAGTCACTCCTCGTGGGGCGTGGGGACCAGGGACCAGCCCCGTCCGCCGTGTGCAAGGCAAGCACCTGACCTGCTACACTCTCTCTCCAGCCCGGACAATGGTGATTTCTAATAGGAAGGTCCTAAAAATAATCTTGCCACGGGTGGCATAAGTCCGGAGCCCTCTACTACCCCACTGCTGAGATCGTTAGGGCTTGCCCTGTGTCACGAGGGTCCCTGCCCAGACAGAGAAGAGCCGTCTGACAGGCAGTGTTGGTTCCGGAAGTCCTGACCCCACCCACCAGGCAGGGGGCAAAGTCACCAGAGCCCTGTTCCCTCCCCGAAGGGAAGCGGCCCTGCCCGGCTGGGCACTGCTGGAGGAGGCCCCTGAAGCAAAGCTGTCGCTCTGGCAACAGTGAATCTCCCTCCTTCCCCCAGTCACCGCTCTACTTTCTATCTTCATCCTTCTGACTAGTCCAGATGCCACATTTCAAAGGAGCTTCTGCTCTTTCTCAGGAAGTTCTTGGGAGCTACTTGGTTCCTGTCCTGCCTCTTCTAGGCCAAGTGCCCCAGCACGGAGCCCGCCCCTCCTGCCCCCGAGAACACCCAGAGGGCGCTGCCAACAGGACTGGGGGAGCCGGACTCCATCTCTGGCTGCAGGTCAGCTCCCCAAAGCCTGCTGGCGGGTGCACCGCCTCTTACTAAATGTTGCTGTGCTGTGGGATTCCCAGGGTCACACAGCAAATACGGCCTAACACAACAGCTCTGTAACGTCCAGTAAGATGGAAAGAATCGAACAAGGTTGGCTGCTTCAAAAGAAAAGGACAAGTCAGAGCAACAGTACATACGGCAGGCAGGGCATGTGGGGGACCCGGGTGGGGTCCCCGGCACTACATATAGGTCCCAGAGCCCTGCCAGCAGCTAGTCCTGCCCCGAGCACAGAGCCAGGAGTAAGGCGTGAGCATTGCTGGGTGTGGCCCCAAAGTCACAAATTCGAAACAGAATACAAACCAAACAGAAAATAACACAGGCACAACAGAGAAGTAGGTCCGAAGGGGCAAAGAGGCTGGAGCAGTGGCACAGCGGGTGGGGGCTGCCTTGCCTGGGTTCGATCCCTGGCACCCCCAATGGTCCCAGACTCCCACCAGCAATGAGCCTTGAAAATCAACCAACTAAACGAATGAAACAAAGGAGGGGAACAGATAAGAAACGACCTGTCCCGCGTGTGGGAGGTACTGAGCACCACGGCAGGGAAACAGCAAACGGCCAGAAGTAGCAGGCGCGGAGACCGGGCCTCAGAGCTGCCCCTGTGTGCGGGGAGGGCGGGTGCGGACATGGGGCCCTCTGGTCTCCACTGTCCGGCGGAGACGCTGCACCTGGGCAGCTGTCGTTCACAGAAGTGGCAATCACGGTGCCCAGAAGAAAGGACAGAAGAACACGGAACGACGAACGAGTGATGATGCAAAGTACTCCTGGTGGCGTGGCGAACAGGACACGGTTCCATGGAGGTCCAGCTTCACGGAGCCACGCTCCGGCCGGGCCACAGACCGTGCAGAGACAGGGCAAACGAAGGGAGAAGAACCTGGGGCAGGGGCAGGAAGGAAGGCACCTCCGAGGGCCCAAGGGAGCGACCTCGGCAGGGACCAGCCACGCAGGAGTGGAAGGCAGAGAGCAGGAGGCCAGGCTGCAGGCCGGGAGAGGGCAGGCAAGGGGAAGAGGGAGAGCAGAGCCACGCGGAACAGGGACGAAGGAGAAGCCCTGACTGTCGGCCGGGCCACAATTTCCAACTGCAGGGTCCAGAGATCTTTAAGGGCTGAAGAGAAAAGAGACGGACGGGACCTGCTTTTCATGGCAATCCACCCCACACATTCTCCTAGAAGAGCAGGCGCGGGCGGAAGCCCCGAGAGGGCCGAAGTCTGGGGCAGGAAGAAGGCTCGCCGCCCCAGTGCTCGTGGCCCCAGTGGCCTGCCCAAAGCAGCAGGCCGGCACTGCAGGGGCAGCACTGGGCTCCTTCTGCCAACTTCCCTGCCGATTCCCAACCCCCAGCCAGCACACGCGCTGCCCAGCTGCCACGGAGACCCTGGGAGACCGTCTTAGGAGGGGGCCGGGAGGGCCCCGAAGGCTCGCCCCGCCGTGGGACGCCTGACTTCTTTCCCGGATCTACCAACTCCCATTTCCGTCCTAAACCAATTTCCAAGTCCAGAAACAGAATGTGGGGGGCATGGGGTGGCTTCAGTGGCAAAAAGCTCCTGTCCCGCAAACAGGAGGCTCCAAGTCTGTGGCCCACGAGTGCCCCGGTGAATCTGCTCCAACAGGAAGTGCGCGGCCTCCTGTGGGGCAGGTGTGAGCAAGCCCCAGTGAGCAGCGCCAGCAAGAGGAACAGTGACCGGGCACGGGGTCGCGTTCCTGAGCGGTCTCCAAGAACAATCTATGGAGACAGGTTGTTTTTTTTTTTTTTTTTTGTGACCTTTCTTTTTCCCTGGTGTTGGGGATCAAACCCAGGACCCCTGCTACTAAACTACACGCCAGGGACCTTAACCCCACAGGCTGGTCACACAGCCGGTATTCCTATAAAGGCAGGAAGTGCGGGTCCATCCCCAGGTGATTAATGTAGGAGAGAATAACCTTCATTGGTTTGTATCTCCTTTCCTCCCTGAGTAATCCAGGTGAACAGACAGTGACACCCGGGGCGAGGCCGTGTGCCGGGGGGCGGCGGCAGCTCAGGCCTGCGGCGAGCAGCAGTGTCCTGCCGGGAAAGCGCCGTGTGCTGTGGCCATTCCACATCTCCTGACCAACTCGACAGATACATAACCTCAGTGGTGGATTCTGTTGTATTTTGGGGGTGGGATGAACGGACGGGGGGAGGGAATGATGCCACGATTAAGCCCAGGCCCTCAGACACATTGCTATGGGATTAGGTTATACTCTGGCGGCTACAACGATAGTTTTTATTAAATTCATTCTGGTTTCTGCAACTTCGGAGTGACAAGGCACTAACATCAATTTCCTGTGGTCTTCCCTGCACTCACCAGAGCTTCTGGAAATGCGTCACATTGTAACAGAACTGACTGTATCCTAACAAAGCCTTAATTTTACCAAAAAGGAGTTCATTGCTGCTCGGCTCTGCGCTGTGGGAAGGTCAGCCGCTGGGGAACTTTTTTTTTGTTTTTTTTTTTTTGCTTTTTGGGTCACACCTGGCGATGCACAGGGGTCACTCCTGGCTCATGCACTCAGGAATCACCCCTGACGGTGCTCAGGGGACCATATGGGATGCTGGGATTCGAACCCGGGTTGGCCGCGTGCAAGGCAAACGCCCTACCCGCTGTGCTATCGCTCCAGCCCCAACTGCTGGGGAACTTTTGACTCATCAACATGACGATTCTTTAAAGACTGATTGCCCACATCTAAATGCGTATTCTCTAGGAAAAACAGTCCCTTGATACAATGGAAGCACTGGCCCTCCGTTTCTCCGTGGCACTGGCGAGCTGGGTGTGACTGTCTTTTTTCTCTGGTGCACCTCGATGCCCGCCTTCTCCACTGCCATCTGGTCATGCAAACACTTTGTCCGTGACTCTGAGCTGGAGCTTTGCAGCTCAGCTCAGAAAGACATGCCTGCTCCACGCCTTCCCAGCTCGCTCAGGGTGGCGGCAGTTCCACGACCTCGAGACCTATTTACACAGCTACAGAAAAGACCATCGGGACAGCGAAAGGATATGATGGATGTCAAAGTTCTTCCTATACCACCAATACGATGGGACCTTGGTAAAAGTATTTCCTCCCGCTAAGCGCTCACATACTTCTCCCCTCGCCTGGCCAGTCTCGTGGACCCTTTCCACCTCCCCAATTCCTTCCAGTGAGAAAACCAGCACTTTGCACAGTGCTCACTCACATATTCACTCTTCAGGAGAAAGGAAAATGGTGTGAGTGTAACAAACAATGACCTGAGTGGAAAAGAATTTATAACACCATTTTTTAAAAACTATATTCCCTTACACAGAAATTACAGAGCTTAATAATCAGATCCGTGATACATGACTGTTCGGTTTATAAGGAAATGGCAATGGTTCCAAGTAAACATTTATAGGTCAGAGGCATGCAGGGCAAGCACCCTGCCCACTGCACTCTCTCTCTCGCCTCAAAATGCTTCATGTCCCCAAAATATTAAACTTTTAAAAATCAAGATAAAGAAGGACTGGAGAGATAGTGGCCCAAAACTAAACAACTAAACAGCGGTGCATTTGAGACACTAAGAGATGAGATAAATGGGATCTTATAAGTTACTTAATCAAACAATAAAAGACAGGGAAAGAAGCTACTAGCAACAAATAGAAAAGAACTATACACCTGGTTGATTTTACCTAAATAATAATTTAAGTGTGAGTGGTGTACATTACACCAATGAAAAGACAGAGACTTCAATTTGAATAAAAAGAAAACCCAACAATGAAAAGGAATGAAAGCAATTAAACGAAGCCCTAGACACAGATGTACCAAAAATAATGGGCTGAAGAAAATACACTGTCCCAATACTAATCAAAAGACAACTATGACAACTATATTAACTTAAAGACAAAACAAACGTGCAATCTAAAAGGTTATCTGGCATAACACATCAGACATGGTGCCTGGGGACGGCCCGGCAGCAAAAACACCGACGTGGCAAGCACCAAACGCGACCGCTGGTGCCATCGATACGAAAAAGCACCATCCCAGCGGCTTTGCTGTCTGAGACCTCCCGCGTACCATGCCAAGAACGCAATCCGGGAAAGACAACTCGTCGAACGCAAGCCCCACGAGCACGCCTGTGAGGGAGCAGTACGACCTGGGGTGCGCGACCCCTGGTCATCCGTCAACGGCAGCGACAAGAAGCAAGGATGGGGGAAACTCACACACAAACCTTTCATGATGTTAACAGACAGCACAGGGGCGGGGGCTCGCCTCGCGTGTGGCCAACTGAAAGGTCCGTCACCCCCGATATAGCCTCCTAAGGGCAGCCAGGAGTGAGCCCTGAGCACTGCTGGTGTGGCTCAAAAACGGAAAGAAAAAAAGGGGACATAACCATCTTAAATGTGATTTGCCTAACAACGAAGCATCATAAGGAGAATCCTGACAGAAGTGCAAGGAGAAAGAGAAATCAGCTATTATCATGTGGATGTAGACCCTGTCAGTAATTGGCAGATCAAACAAAGGCAGAAAACCAAAAAGGATACAGGTAATCTGAATAGCACTACCAGCCAACTGACTGTAATTAACATTCATAAAACAATACATGTCATAAAAGTAGAATCCATATTCTTCAAGCTGGCATAGAACACGCACTAAGACAATCCGTACTGTGTCAGGAACACACCTTGAAGAATAAAAACCAGACAGGGGATGTGGCTCAGCGGCAGTGCACTTGCCCTGTAAGTGGGAGGCCCTGGGTTCAACCCCCAGCACTAGGAAAAACAAATCCTGCAAAGAAACTACCTAGATTAAAAAAAAAAGAAAGAAACCAGCGATAGCTAGAAAGCCTCCAAAATATTTGTAAATTAAGCAACACACAGGTCAGTTCAATGCAGTAATCTAGGGGAAGGTAAAAAAAAGATCCTTTCGCTGGTACAGAAAGACATTTTCCTCCCTTCCCTTCTCATCTGTTGTGACGATCAGGGTTTCACACACTTGGTTGTGGTGTTTACACACTTTCTGTTTTACTTTATTTTGGGGGGCCAATCCAGTGATGCTCAGGAGCTGTTCCTGACTCCGTGTTAGGGAGATATCCCTGGTGAGGCATGGGGACCACAGCAGTGCCCGGGATTCAACTGGGGTAGGCCACATGCAAGGCAAGCGCCTTACCTCCCGTACTAGCTCTGCGGCCCTCCTGTTTGCACACCTGGTTGTGGTGCTTACACACTCAGGGACAATGCTCACCACGGGCGGTACTCTCTAGTTGCTGCGCCTGCACATGTGCTCACCAGGGGCTGCACTCTTAGCTCTGCTGTTCATGCAGTCTGTTGCAGTGCTCACCAAGGGCTGTAATCCTGGTCGTGGTACTTGCATGTCTTTTAGTGGTGGCTGCTGAGGGCCGCACACTCTTATTGCAATGCTCACACACACGTAGTTGTGCACCAGAGACTACATACTCGGCTGTGGCACTGTGGGGGGAAGGGGAGTGTGTCTTAGCAAAGTTGCAGGGACGGAGTCTAGCATATATAGCGGGAGGCACTCCTGGCCACTGGTCACCCCTGGCCCCTGCCAAAAAGCATTTCAACTCGTGGGCTCAGCCGGAGAGTTGAGAACTACAGCCAATACCCAAACCAGCCTGGAATTCCAGTTTCATAAATGGTATACTGAATATCCTGAATACCCATTCTCCTGTAAACCAAGGGCTTAGCAGACTGACTTCTCTGTGCCAGTTCAGAGCAGCGATTATGGAAACATCCATCTTAACGTACGCTGTATCCTTAAGTCCTAGAGTAAACTTAAACAAAACTATCGAATTACAATAAGGGTACAATTTTCAGAAAAATCTCTTGGAGTGTGTGGGTAGGGAAACTGGGAAGAACAGGGAAGAGTATTTTCTGATTTATAATGATATAAAACTTGACTATCAGCTTTGATAGTGAAAAATACAACGTATTCATTAAACACATATGCCTGGGTAAATGTAAAAATGCAAACTGTACATAGCGGTAACGTGATCTAGCAGGCGGAGGCGCCAGGGGAGGCTGCAGGTGCCTTCGCAGGTGGGTGCAGCGGGGACAGGAGGCAGACACTCACACTGGCCCTGTGCGAATACACCCGTGCAGAACCTCTCTGAAAGGCAGTTCTGGCAAGAGCGGTAACATTTTCCAAGAAACGAGGCTGGAGGGCGAGTACGGTGGGTGTGGCACTTGCCTTGCATGCACCTAACCCAGGGTCACCCCAGCATCCCATACGGCCCCCTTCCCGGCAGGAAGAGATCCCGGAGCACAGAGCCAGGAAGGAGTGATCCCTGAGCACCCTGGGTGTGGTCCCTGAACAAAAACAAAATTTTTCAAGGACACACCCCTTCTCCCAGCAATCTTCCTTCGATGTGAAGTGAGCGCCTGTGGCCAGCCCGATCATGCTTTTATTGAATCTACTCTTTCAAGAAGTGACTACTTGAGTTCCAAGCATTGTTACTTGTTGAAACACCAGGGAATTCATTCTCCTCCCAGGTGTGAAGGGGCTGGAGATTACCTGGAAGGGGGAGCTTCATTTAGGCCATCAGCACCAAGAATCAAGAAGTTATCCTATTGCTCCATTTTCCTTAAAAATACACAAAAATCCCCACACTTTGGAATATAGTCAACTTAACTATATGAGGCATAAGCATCTTATTGACAATATGCAATGAAAGTTATTCTCAACTCTGCTTACTCTACAGAAGGCTCCTGCCAAGTGCTACTGGCCTGGAGAGAGTCAAGGCTCAACAACAGCGTCTCTGCAAGACCTCTAGTTCCCAGGATTCCAGCCAGGACCTTGGGGCTGTCACTGGCCGAGCACCAGGGGCAGGGAAATGGCCCCAGAAAAGAATACTCAAAAGGCTCTTAAGGAAACAATACACCAGCACCGGGGAGGTGCGCCCTCCCCGCGATGGCTCGGGATACGGCTCAGGAGTGTGAGGCCGAGTTTCACACCCAGCGACATAAAGGTATTTTTAGCAAGACATGAAGAATCTCAGAAGTCTATCTGTTCTCCTCTTCCTCAGATGGGTCTATGACCACGGTGCAACAGCCGTGGTGAAGCACAGGTAAGTTTCCAGAGTCAGGAGAATTGTAGGAAGAACGCTAGTATCTATTACGTAAAACAAAGCAAAGCAAATGTACCCTACTTTTAATTCAGCACCAGCAAATAATAACAGAAAATGAACTGAGCTAAAGTTATACATTCTGAGGAATAATAAAAACTCATTCATGTTGGACTTAGGACTTATTGGATATCCGAATACTTAACTGTTTCTCACTTGGTACGAATTTAAAAGAATGACAAATAGGTGGAGTGATAGCTCAGAGGGCTAGAGAAGCAGGAAGTCCAAGTTCAATCCCTGGTAATGCATGGTACCCTGAGCACTGAGCTGGGAGTAGTTCCTGAGCACTAACAACTATGGCCCCAAAACAAAACAAAAATTCAAGTAAACGGACCTTTGCACTTAGGTAAAGTATTGCACAATACAGAAAGAGAGAAAGAGTGGAAATCCAACTTCTTAATTCCGTCTTCCAAGCAGCGTCAAGGAGGTTCAGGGACACCATCTACTTGGGCTACCTTGGTGGTGACTGGGGACAACCAGGGCTGCACCCAGCGATGGCTGGGGGGTGCTACAGACTGAATCAGGGTTGGCTGCTTCGAGGCAGGCACCTTAACCCCTTAGATTATCTCTCTTGCTGGGAATCTAATTTTTTTCCTTCTGAGTCATACCATGCGGCACTCAGGGCTTGCACTCAGGAGCACTCCTGGCAGGGCTGGAGACCATACGGGGTACTGGAGATCGACCTCATCAGGTCAGTTACTTACCAGGCAAAGGCCTCCCCACTTTACTATGGCTCTGGGCCCATGAGTCCATACTCTTACGAGGACACACTGTCTGTAGCACTGCCATCCCATTGCTCATCGATTTGCTCGAGCGGGCACCAATAACATCTCCATGTGAGTCTCTCCATGTGAGACTTGTTACTGTTTTTGGCGTATCGAATACGCCACAGGGAGCTTGCCAGGCTCTGCTCTGCAGGCGGGATAATCTTGGTAACTTGCCGGGCTCTCCAAAAGGGACGAAGGAATCAAACCTGGGTCGGCCACGTGCAAGGCAAAGGCCCTACCCGCTGTGCTATCGCTCCAGCCCACAATGCCTCTTAATTTGGAAGCACATAATAAGGCAGTACACCATCACGACAGTTTGGAAAAAGCTTAGATTTCTGCAGTTCAGTAAGTTTTATATCTCTTCTTGCTGTGTGTGTGTGTGTGTGTTGGGGCGACATCACTTCTGGATGAGTTCAAGGGATCATATGTGGTGCCAGGGATCGAATCCAGGCTGGCTGCGTGTGAGGCAAGCATTGTATTTGGCCCTTGTTTTATTATACACGCATATATGTATATGTTTTGTATATGTATGTATGTAATTTTTCAGGGATGGGGGTTGCATGTGGCTGTGCTCTGGAGCCAAACTGGATGCCGAGGATCAAACCTGGGTCAGCAATGTGCCAGGCAAGTGCCTTAACTGCTGTATTCTTTTTCTGGCTTTTCTTTCATTCTTTTATTTTTTAAAGATAAAAATAAAAACGAGGCTATTGTGTACTTGGATGTCCAAGAGGTACAACTCCTTAGTGAAACCACTCGGTTAGGGGCTCTGGCTGGGGCTCGGGGACGGTCGCAGAACTGAAACCAAGTAGGACAGGTGCCAGTACCTGAATGCGCTGAGGTGAAGCTACCGCAGAGTCGGTGGAAATTATCTGGATGCGTGGAGAGGGGCTGGTCATCCCTGGAGATTCCGGCCGAGAGGTCTGTGTACGCGGTACCTGTGGGTGAGGAGTGAACCGGATCAGAGCGGGTTCAGAAAGACATCCAGAGGTGCCCTGGGGATCGGGCCTCTCGCTTTCACTAAAGCTTTGCACAATCAATCTGGACTTAGACCCAGGCCAACAAAGGAACTGATGAGACATGACCACGGCAGGACCCCAAGAAAATACAAACTTCTGAGAGTGTGCGCGAGGGACTGAACTCTGGGCTTCACAAACGTGAAGGGTTTCTAACTGCTGGGGCCTAAAAACAAAGTCTAATAATAGCTGCTTCTAACTTTAAAAACACAAGAGGGAGGGCAAAATCAAGGGATTTTCAGGACTGTTTTACACAGCTTCAATAAAATACTAAACTACCAAACTAACTTTTTAGCAATGATCTTGAATTTCTTGGTTTTTTTGCTCTCCCCCAAGTCGGTTACACAACCTCCATGTACGAAGACAACGTGCAGAAGAAAGGCTCTTACAACACTGCAGGGCACAGCACACAGACCTGGCATCGCGCTGAAAACTGCTGAGATTAAAGCTATTTACAGAACCCTGGCAACCTCCCCGTCCCAGAGGGATGTCACTGGAAAAAGCCCACGGGAAACAGATGGGTCAAGGATGTAGCCAATTATCACCAAACACAGGGGAAGTTCTGAGTGGTCACCTGGGCACTGAAATCAAGCATGTTTCCCCATCAGCAGAACATTCTGGGCCAGAGAGACAGTACAGGGGTGAAGGCCTGGCCTTGCATGTGCCCATCCATGGCTTGACCACTGCCACCACATGGTCCCCTGAGCACAGAGCCAAGTAGTAGTCCACAAAGTCATGAGGTGTGGCCCCCAAACCAATACAAAACAGAAAATGTGTACTGTGAGCCAACACTCCACAGACATTCCTAAAAATACGTAAGAAAAGGGGCCAGAGAGAGTACTGTGGCTTGGGGGCTTGCCTTGCACGCAGCACACCCAGGTTCGATTCTCTGGACCCTGCTAGGATGTTCATTTTAACGGTGCTCCTTGTAAGTCCTGGCAACATGTATGTGTGCATGCGTACACACGTACACACAAACACACAGTTTGCAATTCTAAGAGATCAACATTACCGGATACCACAACCAAAAAAAAAAAAAACACAAGAAAACTCAAACCAGTATTTCTTTTATAAAATCACTGTCACTGCATCACTGTCATCCCGCTGATTGTCAATCTGCTCAAGAGGGCCCAGTAACGTCTCCATTCATCCCAGCCTGAGATTTTAGCAGCCTCTCTTTACTCGTCCTTCCCAACGGTGCCACATTAGAGGCTCTTCAGGATCAGGGGAATGAGACCTATCATTGTTACTGGTTTTGGCATATGAACACGCCATGGGGAGCTTCCCAGGCTCTCCCGACTTGTAAAAACAGATGCAAAACCCCCTCAAACACTACCAAACCTAACCCAGCAGCACGTACAGGCTTATACAGCATGGCTAGAGGGGTTTATTACAGGAATGAAGGGCTGGTTCAGAACAAGTAAATATATACATGTATGATACCACATTAAAAGGAAAGTCAGATGGTCATCTGAATAAAAGCAGAAAAGGCAGTTGACAAAATTTAACATCCTTCCATGATAAAATACTTAAACTAGGAATAGAAGGAAGTTCTAAATGAAGGGAACTTACTAATGAAGGGAACCTGGAAAAGACTCAAAGCTACCATAATATGGAATGATGAAAGACTAAAAGATGTTATCCCTAAGATCAAGACCAAGACAGCCTCTTTAATCACTTCTACTTTATATTGTATTGGAGGTTCTAACAAGGGTAATCAGTCAAAAAAATAAATAAAGGCACACAGATCTAGAAAGAAAAAATTAAAACTAGCTATTATTTAAACATGATATGAACTTGAATTCAAAAAATCCCAAGAAAGCCACAGAAAACTATTATAGCTGATACAGTTCTAGATCAACATACACAATCACATATAATTATTTTTCAATAGTCTAAAAGTAACATTCAGAGAACCACTGCCTATGCTATTAAAAAAATACACAGAAGTAAATCTGACGAAGTGCAACACTTATACACTGAAAACTCTGAAACACCAGTGAAATAGAAGCTAGGAAAGTATGAAGACATCCATATTTATGGATCAGAAGAATAGTGTCAAGCTGTCAATACAACTCACTTTGATTCACCAGATTCAATGTAATCCCTGTCAAAATTCCAACCGCCTTACCTGTATAAACTGACAAGCCAATCCTTCATGTTATCAGGAGGAGCCAGAGTGACAGCACAGGGGTAGGGCATCTGCCTTGCACACGGCCAACCAGGGTTCATTTTCCAACCACATACAGTCCCTAAGTCTGCCAGGAGTAGTTCCCTGAACACAGAACCAGAAGTATGCCCTGCACACTGCCGGGTGTGACTACCCCCTCCAAAAACACTCAAACCCCCCAAAATAAAATAATAATAAACCCTAAAATTCACAGGGAAACAAGAGACCAGATAGTACAGTGGGTAGGCAATTGCCTTGCATGCAGATGACCCGGGTCTGATCCCTGAGCCCTGCCAGAAATGATGCCAGAGTGGAGAGCCAGGAACAACCTCCCAGCACTGCCTGCATGGTGGTTTTTGAGCATGGCCCAAAAACCAATAGTTTATTCTTTATTTATAAACACAAGAGACCCAGAATAGCCAATCTCAAAGAAGTAAGTTGGAAACTCATACTTCCTGATTTTGAAATATATTACAAAGCTACAGTAATCAAAGTGTTACAATGATATAAACACCGGCAAATAAATGAATAAAATGGAATACCGTGCCCAGAAATAGACCTTCATATGGTTGAATGACCTTTCACAAAAAGGTCATGACAACACAATGGAAAAAGAACAGTTTTTTTCAGGCTGAAACTCAATTATGAACAACTTTGTAACTGTGTATCTCACAGTGAATTAAAATAGAAAAAGTTTTTTCAATGATGGGCCAAGTGGACACAGCATGCAAGAGAATGAATGAAGCTGGATCCATCCCTCAAAGAAAATAGGAAAAATTAACCCAAAAAAGAGGATCCTAATGTTCAATATCAGTCACGAGGAGAATGCAAATCAAAGCCACATTAAGATACGCCACGCCCAATGAATGGGGTGGTCAGGAGCTAAGGAAGGGAACGACCATCGGTCATGATGTGAGGACGCTGGAACACTAATATACTAGGGTGTATAAATATAAAATGATGAAAACGCTAAAAAAATGAGTTTTCAAACGATTAATAGAGTTGCCATATGATTCACCATTCTATTTCACGTTTTATATGCAAAAGAAACAAAAATTATGCCCATGAAAACTGGACACAATTCAATGACGATCAACTGATCTATTCATACTATGGACTGTTATTCTGCGATTAAAAGGAATGAAGTACTGTTACTTGCTACACCAAGGATAAAAACCTTGGAAACATTTAACTGAGTTAAAGAAGAAAGACCCACAGCCAGAAGGGCCACATATGGTATGGTTCCAAACAGCAAATCAAGTATCAAGTCAATCCATACAGAAAGGAAATCAGTGTTTGCCTATGACTGTTGGTTAGAGAAATGGTGTGTGAGTGTGTGGGGGGAGGGGACGATGGGTGTGACAACTAATGGACAAGGATTTTGAGAAAATCAAAATTGTTCTTGGAACTACGTAATAGTTATGGCTATAAAGCCATGCGAATAAATCAAAGTACAGGATTGTATACTTTAAGTAGGTGAATTGTGCTGTGAATTAAACTTCAGAAAACCTCTTTAAAAGGTTTTGGGAAGAATGAACAGATAAAAAATTCCATGTGAGGCAGAGAGGTAGCCAAAGGCTGGACAGCCCATTCTGCCTGCTCCCTGGTCCTGATGGTCCTTAGAGCAGAGAGAGGAATGAGCCCTGGACACTGCCAGGTGTGGCTCAAAAACCAAAACGAACCAAACAGAACATTTTAACCCAGGGTTGAAGGAGTCAGAACAGAGGTATCTTTAGAGAGTAAAGATGGAGCAGGGACTGCTAAGGGGACTGCTTTGTGGACCGCAGGATATTCTATTTTATTATTTATTTATTTTTGTGCTTTTTGGGTCACACCCGGCGATGCACAGGGGTCACTCCTGGCTCCGCACTCAGGAATTACTCCTGGCAGTGCCCAGGGGACCATGTGGGATGCTGGGAATCGGACCCGGATCAGCCGTGTGCAAGGCAAATGCCCTTCCCTGCTGTGCTATCACTCCAGCCCCATTTTCTATTCTATTTTAACCTGGGTGGTGGTACCATGAAAATTTTTGTTATGACTTAGTGTTATATATTTAGGAACTGTGAAGTTATGTACATTGCTACAAAAAAAAAATTTACTTAAAAGAACGAGTCTCCTGGGCCAGAGAGTACAGCTAGGGGCGGGCGCAGCCCACCCACATGGGGTCCCATATGTGACCCCTTGGTTCCTGTCAGGAGAGGTCCTTGGGCACACAGCTGAGAGTGATCTTGGAGTAAGCTCTGAGCACCACTCACAAAATGAATTGGGCCAGCGAGACAGTACAGGAGGTGAGGCACGTGCCTGACTTGCGTCGAATAGCCAGGGGTCATTCCTGAGGACCAAAAGTGGGGTCCAGAAACAAAAAAGAGTGAGTGCGCATGGGCCAGAGTGAAAGCACAGCGGGTAGGGCGTTTGCCTTGCACGCGGCCGACCTGAGTTCAACCCCCGGCATCCCACATGGTCCCCCAAGCACCGCCAGGAGTGATTCCTGAGTGCAGAGCCAGGAGGAAACCCTGAGCAACGCTGGGTGTGATCCAAAAAGAAAAAAAAAAGGAAAAAAGAGTGAGTGCTCAGAAGGAAGCTTTCCCAATGGCTAAACACAAGGGTATCCTGCCTGTACTTCACTCGGACCAGCTGAGCACTGGCCCTGTGCCACCTGGTTGCTTCGAGCAGAGTCATCAAAATTGCCTGGGGGGTGGAGGAGGAAAGATCGGGGATGACAATGGGGTGATTTAAACTTGGAGCTGATTTGGCCACTGGCCAGCTCTGTGACCATGCCTCAGCCATAGCTCTGACTCCCTGACCTATTAAGGGGTGCGTCTCCAAGTTTCACGGTTTCTGAATATAAGGAGCCCAAATCCCCGATACAATCTCCTTGGGGCGGGGGGGGGGGGCAGTCATGTCTGCAATGGGATCCCTCTTGCTCTGTAAGAAATTCAGACTAGGTGAACTCTGAGAAAGTGACGTGTTAACTGGGAAATATTTGGGATAAGAATCCTACTCCAGGGGCTGGAGCGATAGCACAGCGGGGAGGGCCTTTGCCTTACACACAGCCGACCTGGGTTCGATTCCCAGCATCCCATATGGTCCCCTGAGCACCGCCAGGAGTAATTCCTGAGCGCAGAGCAAGGAGTAACCCCTGAGCATCGCCAGGTGTGACCCAAAAAGAAAAAAAAAATCATCCTACTCCAAAGGGGGAATTTAGATATAATTTGGGGAAAGGCAAAGTAGTGGCAGGATGGAATCTCTAAGAAAGTCTTGTGGTCTGTGAATTTAAACCCTAGCAGACATCAGGTGGAAACCGACTTTTTCCCCAGGGCACCTGCTGCATATTACCACAGAGAGAAAGGATCAGCCTGGTAATAGGGTAAGAACATATCAGACACTGGAGAACATATTAGCACTGTTGTCCCGGTGTTCATCGATTTGCTCAAGCTGGACCAGTAACGCTCCATTGTGAGACCTGTTACTATTTTTGGCATATCGAATACGTCACAGGTAGCTTGCCAGGCAGGCGGGATGAAGGAATTGAACCTGAGCCGGCTGTGTGCAAGGCAAACGTCCTACCCACTGTGCTATCGCTCCAGTCACATATCAGACACATTCTGACATACTGAAGCATTTCTTTTTGGTCCTATCATGCCTACTTTTTTTTTTTTTTAAATTTATTTATTTTTAATTAGAGAATCACCGTGAGGGTACAGTTACAGATTTATACACTTTTGTGCTTATACTTCCCTCATACAAAGTTTGGGAACCCATCCCTTCACCAGTGCCCATTCTCCACCACCCGTAAACCCAGTGTCCCTCCCACCCTCCCCAATCCCATCTCCCCCCCACCCCACCCTGCCACTGTGGCAAGGCATTCCCTTCTGTTTTCTCTCTCTAATTAGCTGTTGTGGTTTGCAATAAAGGTGTTGAGTGGCCGCTGTGCTCAGTCTCTAGCCCTCATTCAGCCCGCAACTCCCTTCCCCCACATGGCCTTCGACTACAATGTAGTTGGTGATCGCTTCTCTGAGTTGACCTTTCCCCGGAACGTGAGGCCAGCCTCGAAGCCATGGAGTCAACCTCCTGGTACTTATTTCTACAGTTCTTGGGTGTTAGTCTCCCACTCTGTTATTCTATATACCATAGATGAGTGCAATCTTTCTATGTCTGTCTCTCTCTTTCTGACTCATTTCACTCAGCATGAAACTTTTCATGCCCATCCACTTGACTACAAAATTCTTGACCTCCTTTTTTCTAACAGCTGCATAGTATTCCATTGTATAGATGTACCAAAGTTTCCTCAACCAGTCATCTGTTCTGGGGCATTCGGGTTTTTTCCAGATTCTGGCTATTGTAAACAGTGCTGCGATGAACATACATGTGCAGATGTTGTTTCGATTGTACTTTTTTGCCTCTCTGGGATATATTCCCAGCAGTGGTATTGCTGGGTCAAATGGGAATTCAATATCTAATTTTTTGAGAGTCGTCCAAATTGTTTTCCAGAAGGGCTGAACCAGTCGGCATTCCCACCAGCAGTGAAGAAGGGTCCCTTTCTCCCCACATCCTCTCCAACAGCGGTTGCTTTTGTTCTTTTGGATATCATGCCTACTTTTTAAACACTAATCTTGGCCTTTGGCCTCAGCTACTTCCTGAAAACCCCCTTTCAAGCTGCTTGAGCAGCACAGGTCAGGATTTAGTGTACAGGAACGAATAAACGCCTGACAACACCCAGGTCTACGTCTGAGACCAAACACTTGCACTTTCACAAGCAAACCACTGGTTTAAAGGACTGGTTATTAGACTGCTACTCTAAAGGACTCTGCGCACAAAGGACTCAATTAAGCCCTGGGCAGGCAGGATGTGAAAGCAAGAACGGACAAAGGTCCTCCAGGTCATGATCTCTGACTCACACGGAGGGTGCGTCAGCTGCTCCGTTCCGCATCCTGTCTGAAGTTAGCCATGCACGCAGCACAGATGTCTACTGTCTGAGCGTCAGTAAAACCCCTGCTCCTCTGCCTCTGCCTGACCCTGAGGTTCGTGGACAAACCCGTTCTGGGCTCCCAGGGCTCCCACACCTTAGCCCCGTCCACACCGCGTGAAGCGAACTTCCAGCCTACCACCTATTTCTCCTCCCCACGAGGCACATACTAGGTCACTGTGGCTGTTTGGTGACGAAGCACTTAAGTTGGGAACAAGAAAGAAGTCTGACTCAGTCCTCGCCCCTGGGGCTCACTGAGGCTCCTCAGTTCCGCTCCGCTGCCAGCCGCCTGCTCAGTAGCCCAGTAGCCGCCCCGCAGGTACCACCTACCTTGGAGGTTTGGCATCCAAGCCCAGGAGCTCTGCCTACCACTGACACCGCGGGTTTACGAAGCCGAAGATGGATTCCTACACACATTTGCCCCCTGCAACGAGACCCTCCTGTACTCCACCACAACCTGACCCTGCTTGGCAATGCGCTCGAGGGGATAATTAGGAGGAAACGCTTCTACAGGGCACTGCGGCCACCGGACAAGGATGGACACCTAGGTGGGGAGATGCCCAGAGCACAGAACTAAAGAACCCTCTGTAGGTTTCTGAAACCTACGTTTATTCTGGGGTTTGGGCTGCAACATTCCCTTCCCTTATAAATAGGCAACAAAGTCCACACCCTGTGAGAAAAAAGAGGTCATGAAAACATGTTACAAATGGAAAGCAGGAACTTCCTACTTGTTAACACCTTAGCATTCCACACGAAATAATGAACAAAGTAAATCCTCAAATAGGGTAAAGGCAGGGGATGCCCCGAGCTTGCACTGAAACGTACCAAAGGCTCGCTTTTATTTCAAAGAGCTATTAGAGAGGGTCAGCTGGTCAAGAGTTAACTACCCTTTGGGTTGGCCGCCTGCAGCAGAGAGAATTCCATAGGAAGCCGCTGTTCCAAAGTGCTTATTCCAATCTCAAACAAAGAATTAAACCTTTCATTGCGAAGGTGCCATGGTTAGAAAGAATCACTTTTTTGATGACCTACCAGTAAATCCGGTTCTTTATACTGAAGTCAGTGAAGAATTGAAACCTGAGTTTTATAAACCAACCTCATCTGAACCAGAATTGATTAGTTTTTAATTTTTCCTGTTGATAGATACTGTTAAAGATAACTTATAGTTCTAACATTATTGGCACAAAAACAAAGATCCAAAGTCAAGAGCTAGTAGCAGCTGATATGGAAAACAACAAGGTGTTAAGCGGTTAAGGATAACAGGGTTCAGAAACTCTTTAGGCAGATAAATTAGCTGCAAGCAACAGCTTTTGCTTTGTTGAATTTACCCAGTAAACACAAATACAAGTTTCTCTGAAAAAATGCTAATTGCTAAGCACAGCAAGGCACTATGCTGAATTCCTTTAAAGTATGTTAACAGGTAACTAAATTTACTGCTCTTTTATCAACTTCTCCAAGAACAAATACCCACAAAACACAAAGCGCTCAAAGGAGGCTTCCCTGCAAACAAAGGAGAAAGAGAACAGGTTCCAGTGCCGCAGCACTGTTGAACTCCAGTCACTTACATTTGCAGGCCAGTGGCTCCGGGAAGCTTCATGGACATTGTCCTGAGCAACTGGCCAGGCCCGAGGAGGGTGGGTCAACTCCGGGGCTTTGCTTCCAAACTGCCAGTGAGACTCCAGTCACCAAAACCAGACAGAGCGGTTAGAGATGCCCTCTCGGTGACCCTGCTCTGCTGAAGGTCAAGTACACTATCACTCTGTAACTAAGGAAGCAAAATGGCTATGTTCCTGCTGTTCTGCCAGCTATTGAGGCAGTTTGTCTAACAACATGACTGATTGCTTCACAGGAAGATGTGCTTCGCTTAGGAGGTTTTCCGTTGCCTTGATTGTTGCATTTGTGAAATGCAACTTGCTTCCCCTTAAAGACCACCTTTCCAGGAGAGTTCGCCAGAATGTTCCCAGATCAGGCAACTCAAGAGGCTTTACGACCTCTGAGGGGTGGAGGGGAGACCTGGAAAACCCAGAAGTATCACATTCTGCATATAGTGTCAATCTCACTGTTTGAACACAGAGTCACCACACCTGGTGATGCTTGAGGGCCCCGAGGGGTGCCGGGGGAGCCCCCGCCAGGCCCTGTGCAAGTGCCCTACCTGCTACACAATCTCCAGCCTCCGAATCAGTATCCTTGGAGATAAGGCAACAGTTTGCTTATACCCAAAGAGTCCTGCGGAAATAGCAGCCCTGCATTCAGTTCACAAAATTATTTTGCCCGTTTCAAAGACGCCAGGCAAGCGAACACAGGCCAGTTCTAGATGCAGAGCCTCCCATTCAGAGCTGACGGAGAACAAGCTGCCAGCGCAAATGAGGGCATACCGGGCCAGAGAAGACTTCAAAACTGAAGCCCCCACTACCCTGAAGCTACAGAGGAAAGGAGTTCACATTTCTCCTGTGTGATATGGAAGACGCACCACCTGATTTATTTATTTTGGCCACACACTTCAGTGTCTGTGGGACCCCGTGGGGGCGGGGGTGTCCGGGCGTCTGCGTGTAAAAAGCACGCTCTCAGGCTCTTTGGGCCAACTCCCCGGTCCTCACTACCTGCTTAACACCCTGACAGAGACAAGCATAAGCGAATGACGGCCTCTCCCCAAAACCAACCAAAAGGAAACAGACACAAACTCAGGAGAAGAATAAAAGGAGAGCTTACGGATATTTACATTTATACAGCATGAGCAAAGAGAGAAAGGAAATTTTATTATTTTGGGGGGGGGGAGCTCACACCCAAAGGTAGGTGCTCAGTGCCTACTTCTGGCTCTGCACTCAGGGACCACTCCTAGTGGGCTAAGGGGACGAGGTGCCAGGGATGGAACCTGGGTCGGCTGTGTCCAAAGCAAGTGCCGTTACTCGCTGCACTAGCTTTCCACACCCCAAAGGAGGAATCAGCATTAATTCCTTTTATCATCATTATTTTGTTAATTATTATTAAATTATTTTATTTAATAATCTAGTAAAATTTAATTTTAATTAAATGTCTATGAATAATTATTAATTAGTATATAAATTATTAGTTAAAAGAATAATTTCATATTGTTGTAAAAAATGAATTTCCATGTCACAACTTTTTGAGCGTACTATCTTACAACAATCTAAGTTACAGGAAAATGTCATCATTTTTCTGATCTGCATACAAACTTAGGCAACCCAATTCAAAAGGGAAAAATCATCATATTCCTTAAAAAAGAGAGAGAGCGAGAGAGAGACAGAAGATAGAGAGAAAATATAGCAGGTAATAACATTTTGGAATAAAATTTAAATTAAAAAAAAAATCCCAGAGCAGTTAAGATAGAGAGGGGACCAGTATGACGATGAGAATGGGAAATGATCACTCTGGACAAAAACTAAGTGCTGATAGTAGGTAAAGGGATAATAAATGATAACTTATTAGTACCCGTACTGGAAACCATAATGCCCAGAAGGGGGGAGGGGGGAAGAGGAAGAGAGGGACGGGGGAGAGGGAGGGGGAAAGAAAGAAGGGGGAAGAGGGAGGGAGGGAGAGAAGGAGAGAGGGAGAGGGAGAGGGAGAGAGAGAGAGAGACAGAGAGAGAGAGAGAGAGACAGAGACAGAGACAGAGAGAGACAGAGACAGAGAGAGACAGAGAGACAGAGAGACAGAGAGACAGAGAGCCTGCTGCTGGGACAGGAGAGGTGAAGAGGGTGCTGGGAGGGAGGGAACTTGGGGTCACTGGTGGTGGGAA
The DNA here is from genome assembly GCF_027595985.1 of Sorex araneus. Taxonomy (NCBI): domain Eukaryota; kingdom Metazoa; phylum Chordata; class Mammalia; order Eulipotyphla; family Soricidae; genus Sorex; species Sorex araneus. The sequence continues at coordinate 9,179,543 of NC_073305.1, forward strand.
ATGTGAGCTGGCGAAGGGACAGGGACGGGAACATTGTATGACTGAAACCCAAACATGAACAACCTTGTGACTGTGGATCTCACAGAGATTCAATTAAAAAAATAAAAGGTCCAGAATACTGAGGCAAAACTTTCAGCTTAGATTTCTACACCCAAACTATCCAAACACTGAAATAAAGACACTGAAATACGGAAGATCTAAAAACAATTCCCCAGGATGTATCCTTTCCCGGTAAGCCAGTGGAGCACCAGAACAAAAGGACACACATACGCTCGCTCAAGGGAAGAATCCAAACAGAGGGGACAGGTCACAGCTGTGCGGGGCACCGAGCACCCAGGGCAAGCGCCAGCCGGGCCGCCAGAGCCTTCTAGAAGGAATGTCTGTACAGGCCAAACACAGGAAGCCAGAAATGCCCCCAATGCCTCTGACACGGAGAAGAGTGCTCAGATGATTCTATGCCCACCGTGGAGAGGCGAGAAGAATCCGTGACCCAGCTGGGCACAGATCACACGGACACACTTGCACTGTAGGAAGGGAGGGAGCTGGGGAGTGGGAAACACAGAATCTAAACTCTCTTTGTTCGCAACGTTCAGTTAAAAAGCATCAGGGTGAGCGAGAGAGCTGTGAGGGCTGAGCAGAGACGCTGCATGCGGAGAGAGACCCCTCAGGACAGCGCCGGGCACAGCCCCCAGCCCCCACACATCAGCAGACACCCTGCTCTTCACGCCCGCGCCCTCCCGTGAACACGGATCCCACGCGCTTGCTCTGCGCTGACTTGCTCTTTGCTCGAGCAGGCACCAGTAACGTCTCCATTGTGAGACTTGTTACTGTTTTTGGCATACAGAATACGCCATGGGGGCTGGAGCGATAGCACAGCGGGTAGGGCGTTTGCCTTGCACGCAGCCAACCGGGTTCGAATCCCAGCATCCCATATGGTCCCCTGAGCACTGCCAGGAGTAATTCCTGAGTGCAGAGCCAGGAGTCACCCCTGTGCATCGCCAGGTGTGACCCAAAAAGCAAAAAAAAAAAAACAAAAAAAACTAAAAACTATCAAAGGGCACTATTAAGAGAATGAGAAAGTAACCCACAGAATGGGAAAGAATATTTGCAATTCACCTATCTGATGAGAACTTAATATCCAGAATATATAGAGAACTCCTGCAATTTGGGGCTGTAGTAATATAGTAGGTAGGGCACTTGCCCTGCTCAAGGCAGACCTGGGTTTGATCCCTTGGCACCCCACATGGTCCCCCAGGCCCACTAGTAGTGATCTCTAAGCACTGCCAGGGTGTGGTCTTTAAAATAAAAAAACCAATGCTCTCTACCACCCCACCCCCCCAAATTTTAAAAACTAAGTAACAACTAGGCAAGGAACTTGTCACATTTGCAAATATTTATGAATGAGTTAATAAACTCATGAAAAATTGCTGCACCATTTATTATTAGGGAAATATAAATTTGAAATTACAGTAAGACCAGAAAGATAGTCCAGTGGGCAGGCTGCTTGGCCCTTGAGCCCACCAGGAGTTACCCCTGGGTGCCGAGCCAGGAATAAGCCCAGAGAGTAAGTGTGGCCCCAACACCCCTCTCCCCAACAGATGCTAAAAAAATCACTTGACCTTAATGGATATTCAAAGAAAGGACCGCTGTCTTTTTGGTTGGTGGTTACAGCACTTCTCCCTCCTCCCTGACGTTCCCTCCCCTCACGGCATAGGATTCTCTCCTCCTTTCTCCCCAGTGCAGTCTGAGCTCTTCCCTAGTAGCATAATAATTTCTCTCCTTTTCTCCATCGTAGTCCTAGTCTGTAGTCACAATCCCATCTCTCCCCTTTTCCCTAGCCTTCTTCGTACGAGCATTTTTAAAACAGAACAAAAACAGGGCTTGCAGATGACTCCCGAGGCCAGAGCACACGCCTTGCACACGCTAGGTCCCCATTTCCACGCCCGCGGGCCGCCGGGCCTAGCACTGAGCCATCAGCCCCGACGACAGGGCTGAGTGTGCTGGGAGTGACCCCTAAACCTCTGAGCACTGCCTGGGAGGCGCGCGTGCACACACACACCAAAAAATAACAAGTGCTAGTAAAAATGTAGATAAACTGGAACCCTGCGTACTACTATTAGAATGTAAAATGGCGAAGCTGCTAGGAGAAGCAGTTCGGAGGTTTCTCAAATAATTCAATGCAGCATCACCACAAGATCCAGGAATTCCACTCTCGGGGGTGCTCCCTGGGGAAGCAGGGCGCTGCTGAGGGGGTCAAAGGGCCAGAGTGTATGTCTGTGTGCAGGAGATCCAGGTTGTCCCTGGTACCTAACAGTCCCCTGAATAATGCCTGGTGTGGCCTGAATCCCTCCTCGTCTAAACACACGCACCTGAAAGCAGGGCCACGGAGAGACTACTTGAAGAAACTGCAACGTACTGTGATGTCACAGCATCATTAATCACAGTAGCTAAGAGGTGGAACCCCAAAACAACAGGTGAACTAATAAACATACACATGGCCAGGACGTCACTCAGTGGTAGAGTACTTGCCTGCACTGCAATAAAGCAAACAACAACAAAAAGCCCCAAAGTACACAAAAGCCCATGTACTTGGTATGTGTTTTTGGCTTTTTTGGGGGGGGCCACATTCAGCAGTGTTCAGGGCTTACTCCTGGAGCGGTTAAAGGACCCCATATATGGTGCCGAGGATAGAATTTGGGTAGGCCGCATGCAAGACAAATGCCCTACCTGCTGTACTATCATCGCTCTGGTCCCTGTTTATTTATTCTTTTGTTTTGGGGTCACACCTGGTGGTGTTCAGGACTTAATCCTGGCTCTGTGTGGAAGGATCACTCCTGCTCGTGTTTGGAAACCACGTGTGGTGTGGGATTAAAACCCGGTTGGTCACGTGCAAGGTGAATATCCTACTGATATACTATCACCGCAGCCCAGGCCCTTGTTTTGTTAAAACATGTAACATATATGATAAATACAAATAATTATTTTTCAGTCGTAAGAGAATTCTGACACAAGATACAACATGGATGAACCCTGGAAACATTATGCAAAGTGAAACAAGAAAAATCACGAAAGGACATATAGTAAAATGGACAATATGAATTATGAAGACTACATGAGGCCATCAAATTCGTAGAGAAAGAGAGAATGGTGATTGCTGGGGACCAAGGGTGGGGCTGAACGGAAGTACAGACTTTCAATTTAGGAAGATAAAGATGACTGTTCTGCTCTGGTTTGGTCTTGGGGCCATATCTGGATGTGCTCAGGGCCCTGGGGATCATGTACAGTGTCAAGGGTCTGTCTAAGCAAGGCTGACTGCAAAGTGCCTGACCTGCTAATACTCTCAGTCCCTGCCGAATATGTTACAGTGAATGATGGCAATGGTTACATAATGAGTATATTTAATGGCAGAAAGGTATACTTAAAAGTGGTTTTAGTGATACATTTTGTATTTCAACAGTTTTTTAAAATCTCCCTCCTACAAAAGGATAGTGTAATAATGATGAATCAAAACCACCAGGTAAAGATACTTTTAGACATCAGGAGTTGGGGCTGGAGAGACAGCACTGCCAGGAGGGTGCCTGCCTTGCACACAACCTACCTGGGTTCAATCCCCAGCATTCCATACAGTGCCCCCAAGGACTGCCAGGGGTAATCCCCTAATGCAGAACCAGGAGTAAGTCCTGAGTATCACCAGGTATAGCCCAAAAACAAGCAAAAAAAAAAAAAAAGAGTTAAATACTGAAAAACAGAACTTGGAGAAGACAAGGATCAATAAAGGGTAGTGGTGACTGCCAAGTTTGATAGTTTGTTTGAAGACACACTTTATATTGGCCTGCCTTTAAAGAGGTGATTTCTGGGGCTGGAGCAATAGCACAATGGGTAGGGTGTTTGCCTTGTACGTGCCGACCCGGGTTTGATTCCCAGCATCCCATATGGTCCCCTGAGCACCGCCAGGAGTAATTCCTGAGTGCAGAGCCAGAAGCAATCCCTGTGCATTGCCAGGTGTGACCCAAAAAGCAAAAATAAATAAATAAATAAATAAACAAACAAATAAAGAGGTGCATTTGACAGAAACTTGAACCGTCTAGAAGCAGACACGAGGCTCTGCATTCATCTGCTACAGGAGCAGGGTTTTCAAGGACACTGTAAACCGAAAACCCGAGCTCGGAAATGACAGCTTCCCCCTTTGTGATGCAGTCTCCCGATCGAGTTTTACTCAAGAACTGGAGAGTCTGAGGATTTTAAACATTCCCTTACATGGAAGCATTAAGATTTCTTTTCTTTTTTGGTTTTTGGACCAGACCCGATAGTGCGAAGGACTGACTCCTGGCTCTGCACTCAGCGGTCACTGCTGGTGGGCGTGGTGGGCCTTCTGGGTGCTGGTGACTGACTCCAGGTCAGCCACGTACGAGGTAAACCACCCCAAGCACTGGGTTATCTCTCTGGCCCGTAAGAGTAGCTTTTGACATTAGAAGAAAGAAAACCAGTTTAGAAAATGAAGTTATAAAGACAACAGTCCACAAAACTGAAAAACCAATATTCTACTGGTATTTCGGATATTTTTGAAAAATGAACCTATTGTGTTTGGTCTAAGCCTGCACTCCGGAACTGTGGCTCCCAGGTTCTATGCCTGGCACTGTTTGAAAAAATGAAACGTGCTTTTCTAAAAATAAACTGAGCTTGAAGTCCTCAGGAAAGGAGTTTGATGCCTGATAAACTAACCTTCCTACTCTCTCAGTTTCCAGTAATTTATTTATTCACTGGTTGGGGGTCACATCAGGCAATGTTCAGGGGTTACTCCTGGTTCTGTATTCAGGAATTCCTTCCGATGGTGCCCAGGGGACCATAAGGGATGCAGGGAATCAAAGTCAGGTCAGCCACATGCAAGGCGAGCGCCCTTCCCACTTGCTACTGCTTGGATCCCAGATTCTTATTTTAAATGGCGGAGGGGCCAGAACAATAAAATAGTGGGTGGGGAGTTTGCCTTGCAGCTGGCTGACTCAGGTTCGATTCCTGGAATCCCATATGGTCCCCCGAGCACCGCCAGTGGAGAGTCAGAAGTAACCCCTGAACACTGCCAGGTACGACCCAAAAAGCCAAAATAAAAAAATAAAATAAAATGGGAAACAATTAATTATGCTTGCTTATAGTGCTAATTGGAAGTGTTAAAAGAGACAATGAGCTCCAGGTAGTATCTGGTACACTGTATTATATAATAGCACACGGTTATAGATATACCTTATAAAAGGAATCAAAGTATATATCATATCTATAATTATCGACTATATAACTCATCTATTTAAAATATATAATAGTTTTTAACATATTCAGATATGTACAGTATCATCAACCATTTTTAGAACACTTCAGCAACTCAAAAGAAACCGTATCTGGGGCTAGAGAGAGAGCACAGCAGGGTCGGGCATCTGCCTTGCATACAGCCGTCCGGGTTTGACACCTGCCTTCCCAACCACTCATGATTCCTGGGGGCAGAGCCAGAAGCAACTCCTGAGCATTGCTGGGTGTGGCTGAAAAACCAAATCAAAACAAAAACGAAACAAAAAGGTACCTGCTTTGCATAGCATGGCTGACTCCCCATCCATTTCTAAGAAGGCAATTCTGTATTCTCTGTTTTCCTTTTCTACATGGATACCTCCTAGGAATGCATAATAAATGGTCTTTTCTGGCTGGCTTCCTTCACTTAGTGTGATGTTTTCAAGGTTCATACATGTTAGAGCATGTCAGAACGGTGCTTCATTTTTATCTGAGTGATATTCCAGACAAAAATGACATACTGCTTTTGTCATCCTTCTATCACACAAAGGATACTTGGCTGATGCCATCTTTAGGCTATTTTGAATAATGTTGCAATAAACATTTATGCACCTCGTGTATGAGGTTTCACGTGGCTCTATAGGTTTTATCTTCATTTTCATGTTTTCACTCACTGACACACTTATACCCGAGAGGAACTGCTGTGGCAAGTGTAGATCTTACCTTTCTGAGGACTTTTGGACTGTTTTCCAAAGTAGATGCACTGTTTCATATTCCCACCTGCAGTATTATTCCCGCCTTTTAATTTCTCCAGGAATCTGGCAACGTTTGTTAGCGGACTTGCTATTTCTAGCCATGGTAGCAGATGAGAACTGGCATCTCACTGTGGCTCTAAGAGTGGAAACTGATGAAATAAAAATGGGACTCAAAAGAACAGAGAGCCAGCTCAAGGGGTACGAGCACAGACTTCCCCTGCGGGAGCCCTGAATTCTACCTGCAGCACCTCCTTGTGCCCTAAGACACTGGAGGTGACCCTGAGTACTGAGCTGAAAATAGTCTCTGAGCACTGCTGGGTATGGCCCCAGACAACAATCCTGACTCAGTGAGAAAGAAGGACACAGACCAGCAACGATGGACCAGACTGACCTGTAACCAACCAAAGCCCGGCTGGGCAGCCTCTGTTTAAAGGGTCCAACGGGCTGAGCACAAGCTCTGCACTCGGAGGCTGGGCTTGGACCCTGTCGCTGCAGCATTCCCCGTCCCCACCCCCCTAATCTAGACAGGAGCAGCCCCTGACTAATGCCAAGGGTCCCCCTCCCAAATAAAGAATTCATGCCAATTCTTCAAAAACAAGCAGAGAGGACACACAGCTTGAGAAGGGCAGGCAGGACTGAGACCCAGGTAAGCGGGCTCTGGAGTCTGCTCTCTTCACTGCTGTATGAAACTCCTTCTCCCGACAACGCAGCACACTTAATTAAGTACATCACAGGATCTCAGGCTAGCTCATATTTCCAACTTTTTCGGTTTACTGCGGAATTCGTGATCTGCCTACAGAAAAAAAGGTTTACCCCAGGGAACTGGAGAACCGCCGACATGGTTGGCAACGTTATACCATTCACCGGACAAAAACATAGCATCTACTAAAACACTTGAAGTTTCTTATTTATTGGCGCCTCACATAACCCCAGGAGCTAACTAAGTACGATAATTATACCCATTTTCTAGAAGGGGGAAGGGAGGCACCAGACACTCACACGGATAGCAAAACAGGAGGGCCTGGACTGACAGCCGGCCTGAGGGCAGCGTTAGCTCCGCTGATGGCGAAACAGGCTCTGCAGGCGTGAGGCTGGGCACCTGCTCTCCTAGACCACCCACTAGGTCAAGTGTGACCCCGGAAGTTGCTGTTCGGGACCATCAGCACCACAACAGAGCGTGCAGTGTCCAGCACGCTGCAGGCAGGGCGCACCATCACCAAAACACAGGTACGCGAGCACTGCAAACCAGCTATGCACTCCTGGTCACTGCAATGACCAGGAAAACTGTAAGAGGGAAAGGGGGGAAACTAAACCAAACTGAAAACACCAACCCTCATCTACTACGGCCCTCTAATGGGTAGTTTCAGGCTTGACACCACTGACAGTTTTTAGTGAGCAGATTATGCAATTATCCCCATCACAACATGAAGTGATATAGAACCTGAATGCTTAATTCCCAGTCCCTTTGCAGCTTTTACAGCCCTTTCAAAAACACAATGTTAAAATATAAGATCTGCTTTCAGCTTCTGTTAATATGCATCGGAGGCAAGGTAGGGAATGATTAACTGTAACTGTCACCTTAAAGTAAATGGCTGATCTACAAATTGAAAAAAATTATTCACCATCACTGGCTGAAATCAGCATGTAGGAACTTTAAAAAAAAAAATTCTTTCTTTAAATGTCACGTTTTTGGTAAATTTGTCTTTGCGAGAAGCATGATTTTAAAAATGTAATTCTTCTAATGTCTCCTGGTTGCAGTTGGACACAAGATTTACTGGAGGAGCTTTGGGGGAAGTGAAACAGAACCGGGACAGAATCTCAGTTCCATCACTGTTGCCCCTGGTAATTACTTCTCTTTGAGCTCTGGTTTCCTCACTTACGTAACGGGAATACTGACATGTCAACCTCAAACTGGAGCTGCGAGAGCTGGAGGGAGGGTTTCAATGGCCGGAGCACAAGGTCTGCGCGTGGGAATCCCGGGTTTGCACCCTCCACTGCAGAGCTCAGGGTTCCACGGGAAGGCAGCCTCGGGAACTGAGTCAAGGCTGAACCCCAGGTGTAGCCCAAACCCTACCCCACAACAGTGTGTGTGTAAGAGAAAGAGAGAGGGGGGGAGGGAGAGAGGGAGAGGGAGGGAAGAAGGTGGGGTCAGGTACTCAGGGCTTACTCCTGGCTCTGTGTGGGGGTGGGGGGGCGAGGCAGCAAATACGGTGCTGGGGATGGAAGCTGGGTCGTCCGCATGCAAGGCAGCACCTTACTGCCATACTCTCACCCAGACGGTCAGCCACGTTACACGCACAGTAAGAGAACCACCGGCTGGCTGGCTGGCTGGCAGCCCCTCACAGGCGCAGAGCCTGGTACAGTGGGAAGATTTCAGACCTGGCTCTGCTTCCTTTTCTCCCCCTCATGTTGCCTGAACATGCCAAGCTAACTGCTGCCTGTCAAGCCTCCAGTTTCTGGCTTAGGATGCTCTCTGCGGCATATGCCAAAGGTCCCGCCTTACTTCCTCGTGTGAGAATGCTGACTTCCGGCCCTGAGGATCACCTTCCTTACCAGAGGTTCCGCTCCTCACACCTGTTCAAGACTCCCCCGGAACCAGGCTCTGAGGAAGCTACGGAAGGACCCCTTGTTCATTTACCTTTGTACTTCTCAGTACTTATCTCAGTTGGCGATACGTTCTGACGGCCAGTTAGGACTCAGACACAGAACCAGGCTTCCCACCATACCACCATAATAACAAAGGAAGAAGTGACCAGGAGGGCTGGAGTGATAGCACAGTGGGGAGGGCGTTTGCCTTGCACGCGGCCGACCCAGGTTCGATTCCCAGCATCCCATATGGTCCCCTGAGCACCGCCAGGGGTGATTCCTGAGTGCATGAGCCAGGAGTAACCACTGAGCATCACTGGGTGTGACCCAAAAAGAAAAAAAAAGTGACCAGGAAACTAGCGCAGAGCCTTGGAGTTAAAACCACATTCATAAGGTTTGTTAAGCATCAGTCTTTGGTTTCAAATCACCTTATAGAATGAAGTGAGGCCACCCCGAAGATGTGGAATAAACGGTCTGGTCACTGTTGTTTCCTCTTGCATGGCAGGCTACTGCTTGACTTGCGACTGACTAGTTTGAAACAACAAAGCACATTGATGTACTTTTCCTTTCAAAAGCAAGGGTGCCGGCTATTGTGCATCACTCACCTCCGCCACCTGCTGGGTCCCCACTCTGTGCTGAACCAGCCCCTCCACATGTGTGGCCATGATGAAGCAAGATCATTAGAGAACCTGTTTGGAAAGATGCAGCAACTTCCATCAGGCAAAGAGAAACCAGGCTACTTGGAAACTACTAAGAGTCATCTTGGATAAGACTCGACCCTTCCTGTTCAGTCAGATTTGGTTCTCTCTAGAACACAGCATACCTGGGTATGCAGCACCAGCTTCTTCAATTACAAGTGCCAAAATTAATCAGAAGAAATATCTCAGTGCAGAAACAAGACTTCCTCTGTAACTACAAAGATGAATTTGGAACTTTAATTCTCAGGTCTGTTGGGTTTGTAACAGCTTGGTTCAGGCCCCATGGAGAAAGTGATCACACCTTTCTGGAGTGTTTCTCGTCACAGTGAGCTGAACAGAATGTGGCTCTCTGAGAAAGGTGTGAGAGCAACCCTGGACGCAGAATGGTAGGCTGCTATCATTAACTACACTTCTGTTACTTGGGTCAATGAAAAGCAGGAAAGCCTTGCCCTGTCACTAACACAACTCACACATAAATTGAAAAGCCAACAGCTGTCACTAACAAAGAAAAAGAAATAGAGACTATTACGTGTGTGTCAAAAAAAAAAAAAGCTATCTATTTAAATATGTTGAAGTTCCCAGCAAACAAGATGAATGATGCTATCTAAAGACTGAGAACAGGGGCTGGAGCAATAGCACAGCGGGGAGGGCATTTGCCTTGCACGTGGCCAACCAGGTTCAATTCCCAGCATCCCATATGGTCCCCCGAGCGCCGCCAGGGGTGATTCCTGAGTGCAGAGTCAGGAGTAACCCCTGTGCATCGCCGGGTGTGACCCAAAAAGCAAAAAAAAAAAAAAAAAAAAAAAAAAACCGACTGAGAACAGTGCCGAGCTCTGTGGGGTCAAGTATGCCAGGACCATTAAGAAACCGATTCCCCAGTCTCTTAATAACATGACACAGCTCCCCAGAGGGCCAAGGGAATCTTTCCAATAACTCACAGAAAGTTTAGACTAGGGCCCATGACAGTACAGGGGTTAAGGTGTATGCACTGAACGCAGTCGACGCCAACTCGATCCCCAGCACTGCCATGAGTGATGCCTGAGCACGGAACCAGGAGTGGTCACTGAGTACTGCAGAGCGTGGCCCCTCAACCAATAAACAAGGACGCTGCTCAGGGGGACAGGGCATGGAAGAGGCCCCGTGTTTGGCCCTTGTCTCATTCTCGGCATCCAACTTCTGGATAAACGAGAAAGACTTCACTACCGCACAGCCCGTGGAACCAGAACAACAAAGCTCTCGTGTCTTTTATTCCCAGAGAAAATCACCTGGCGCTATTTTGTGGGGGAGAGGGGAGCACCTGGCAGCGCGCGTGGCTTACTCCTGCCGGAGCACAGGGAAGAAACCTGGGTCATCTGCAGGAGGAGGACCCGCCTGTCCTCTCTCCCGACACCGCGTAACTACAGAGCGTGCAGTTCATCGCTGGGTCCCTTCCCCAGCACGAACGGACTGTTCTTCAACGCAATTTTACATAACACTTTCTTACTTCAGGTTTTATACTTAAGCACTGATCTCTATAGTTTTTTACTCCGGTAACTTCCTGTCTTCCCTCCACTATTAGCGACTTTTATTATCCTAATTTCCCTTCAGATTATCTTGTTAAGAAAGTAAGAAGACGGAAAAGGGTGTGTGACATCATGACTGACAGAAAAGAACTGGCCTGTCTTTAAAAAAATGAAACCAAAAAGCCGTCAGAAGCACGTGCAGACAGCAGTAGTCAGTGCGGTACCAGGCCACTATCAGGGATCTGTCTTCACATGACGGAAGCAGGTGGGAAACTGGGAGGGGTAGCATTATTGTTGAAAATACCTATTTAGCTAGAGAGAACACAGGGGTAAGGTGTTGCCTGGCACGTGTCTGACCCAGCTCTGGTCCCAAGCCCTGGGCAGAGGGATCGCTGAGCACTCAACCTGACGCCAACAGGAAAGAGACAAACACAGCAACAGCAGTCGAGAGATTTACCTTTTGTTCACTTGTATTTCTAGAAGAAAAAGCATAGACGCTTTTTCCTTTGCTACAGTTTAGTTTCAGTAACAGAAATGGAGGGGGGAAACCCAAGTTCCCTTGTACCAGAACAGCCAACTGGCAGTTGTTGACACAATTATTACACGCGGAAAGCCTGGCATTCTGATTTCTCAAAACAGTATCTAAGCGCTCTCCCAGGAACCAAACAGGCTATTTATTTTAAGAAATAAAATAAATTTTATTTCTTAAATAAAATTTAAGAAATTTTATTTAAATTTCTTTAAATAAAACGCCAGAGAGGGCGCAGAGGGTTCAGTGCGTACTTGGGGCATGCAGGCACGACACAGTCCCCGGAGAACCCCAGAGGGGACCCCCACCAACCAGCACAGAGCTGGGAGCAGCACCTAAGCACAGCGGGGTACGGCCCTTTCCCCTCAAAAGCCCTAGAGTGGGCAGAGCACATCTCGCAAATGTTGAGTCACATTTCCAGTGCCCACACCAACCCCATCCCCACACCATCAAATGTGGGCCCCAAATTAAAAGAATTACTAGGATGGGGAGGGAGAGAAGAGGAGGGAGAAAGAGAGGGGAGGAAGGAGGAAGAAGAAAATCCAAATAGGCAACTGTAAGTCATAATTTCATTATTTTTAGGTGTTCACAGAAATATTGTTAGGGAATTATTACTGGTTCGACATATGAAGTAGAGGAGAAACAGGTTTATCTTTTTATCTCTTTGTTGGGTTTCCCTATATGATCTTTAAATTTTGAGTTGAAGTGGATTTCATTTTTATTCACTGGGGAGGGGGGTTGTGCCGACCTGCTGTTACTCAGGGGCCACTCCTGGCTGTGCTCAGAGCGATCTGGGCGCACCTGAGGGCCACATGTGGTGCTGGGGCTCTGAGCCAGGCTGGCGGGGTCAAGGCACGCACCTAACCCTGTCCTAGTTCTCTGACTGCGGGGGTTATGGAGTCTGTTTTCTTAGTATCTCAGAGAACTTTACATAATCAATTAATTTACAGGACCGACTGGACAGAGGAGGAGGTTCCAAGATACTGCTCACGACTGGAAATTCAAGGTCTCAGGGAGAGCAGCGGCAGTACACCCGTTTAGCTAGGGAAAACAAAACAAAACATTCCGGACATTATTACGCAAGTTATAAATATCATCATTTCACACTGTGAAACTGATTTATATTTATTTTTGCTAGTCTGAATTCTATAAGATTCTTCTATTTTGTGAGGTGAATTTATCAATAGTCTCAGTTTGTCTTCTTATCTACTATTCTAAAATCCCAGGGGCCAGAGAGGTAGAAGAGGGGTTCAGGTGCTTGCCTGGCATGTGGCCAACCCCAGTTCAATCCCCGGTACCACGTATGGTGCCCTGAGCACCTCCAGGAGTGATCCCTGAACACAAAGCCAGTTAAGTCCTGAGCACTATCAGGTGTGACCCAAAAAACAGAACAAAATACAATTTTGTCTTACCCCAGGGACAAAAGTTTAATTTTGTGTTTATATATAAATGTTAAATGGGTTTGTCCTTATATTTCAGCACTCAATTCAGCAGGAAATTGGTTCTTGAGTCTAACAGAGTAAAGATCCAATAAAATTTCTTTCCAGATGAATAATCTATTTTCCAGCAGTGTTTACAGAACAACTTACCCACTACTCAGCACTGCCTCTTCTCTTCTTCTGTAACTCAGTTTCCCTTTATGTGTGGGTGTAACTCTGGTTCTCTATCCTATTCCATTACTGTTTTATTTCTCTAGGCTACTGCTGCCTCTTGAACACAGCTGAGTAAGTCTTGCTTTCGAATAGGGCAAGCGCCGCCCCCCTGCCCTCCCCCAGCGGGATGTTTCTTTAGACACCCAAATTCTTACACCTCTTCAGTGTTGGATTTCTGCCTCCAATGCAGCTTCAGGAATGATCAACAGCAGCAATGGAAGTGGCTGGAAAAAGAACAAGGAGGAATGCCCCTTCCTCCCGGAAAAACAAGCAGAGACAAAGTGTGAGAACAAGAGTGAGAGAGACCAACGGAAAGAAATACAATGTAAGCAAGTGGCTCCAAGAAATATTTTAAGCCCAGTTCATGCAGATAAGTGAGAGGGCAAGTTGGAAAGCTGTTTCCTGCGTCACTCTATTGTTCTGGTTCGTGGGTCACACGGGCAGTGCCCAGCGGGGAGCTGCCGCGTGGTGCTGGGAGTCCAAGGGAGCCCTCGCGCGCAAGGACTGTGCTCCAGCCCTCCGGAGCCATCAGCCGGCCCCACTGCACTATTTCTGAAAACATACTAAAGCCAGAAACCATATCCTAGTCTCATATATAAAGACAGAGGCCGCCTACCATATCACGGTACAAGAAATGAAAGAAATCCACAGGTGCTAACAGGATCAGAGGGAAAAACACTAAACTCAGAGGCACCCACAAAAGAAGAGAAGATGGCAGGGTCACGACTCCGGAGAGCGTCTCTCCGGGCCATCGGCCGACCTACAGACAGAAAGGTCACGGTGAGAAGGAAGGGCAGAGCGCTTCGGAAAGGGCAGTGGACAATGCTTAGCAACTATGGGATGTTCCTCTCTAGAATAAGACGTTCCTCCCAAGGAACACAGTTTGCATCTACATGTAGTTTGAAAAACCATATTCACTAGTACAATATTCTTTTGCATCTGAAATGTGAAGAACAAAACTTTGTTTTGATACTACAAGAAAGACAGAACATTCAAAACAAGAGGGTGGGAAAACAGTGCGTGCAGAGGCCCTAGGTTTCTTCCTGGTACTGCATGGTCCTCCAAGTACCACTGTACACAGCCCTGGTCACCTGAGTACTGCCGGGATGGAATTAGTGGCCACTCAACACCTACAGGTCTGAGTACTGAACCGACAAGTCAGCACACAGGCCAAGCATCACCTGGAGTGACCCTGGGTTCCATGAGTATTTGTGATGCTCCCCCAACCCCGTCAGGAAAATTAAACAGGGCCAGAGAGATAGTCAAGTAGGTAGTGCTCTTGCCTTGCATGCAGCCAACCCTTGGCATCCCACATGTTCCCTCTGAGCACTGCCAGGACAATTCCTGAGTGCAGAGCCAGAAGTGACCACTGACCACTGGGTGTAGCCCAAATGTCCTCCATCCACCCCCCCCAAAAAAGAGAAAATTAACTAGGCATAGCAGTTAACACTAAATATGACACCGTGAGCTTACTATAAATTAGGCACTGTTTTAATAAGCACTGTTCCTAGAGCTACTCTTGGCATAGAAGCATTGACTTAAAAGGCTGGTTCTTGACCCACTCAGCTCCCGACCCTTAAGACTGCCCTTTCCCCCGACCCCCAGAGTTTCCAGAGAAGAACCTGATCAGTTGTCAAAGGAGTTATATGATCAAGTATCTCATTTTAAAATAACCAAACAAGGGTCAGAGCAATAGTACAGCAGGCAGGGTGCTTGCCTTGCAAGTGGATGACCCAGATTTGATCCCCGGAACCTCACATGGTCCCCTGAGCACTGCCAGAAGTGATCCCCAAGTGCAGAGCCAGTTGTAAGCCCTGCACATCACCAGGTGTGGCCCAAAACCAAAATAATACAACTGGCTTTTTGTATTATTATTTGAAGGAAAAGTGGAAATTCAGCATGCAGAGAGAGGGAAAATGGTTAAGACAGCTCAAACTAAACGGCAGACATGAAGAATGGCAAGTGGGGGTGAAATCTGCTGACACTGAGGACGAGGGAAAGCGATCTGACGTTTGGAAGAGAAGATCATTTCACATGGGTCTTTTAAAAAAAAAAGATCTTTTGGTCAACAGTGTGGGATAATAGAAAGCCTTGTGGATGGGTAGCAGTAAGGATATGGTGACTTGACTAGAACGAAGGCAGGCTTTTAACGTCAGTGAATTTCTGTATAGAAGACAAATGACAACAGGCACAGTCTCTGTAAACTGCAATTTCACAGAATGATGTTACTGCTTGGTCTTATGTAGCAGGCTCTAAAACACAGTGAAAAATACAAGGCGATCAATATCTACTCTTTTAACAATGAAGCGGCCAAGGACACGTGGTGGCTCTGAACCATTATCGGGGCATTCGCAAAGTGCAGCTACAGCAGGAGCGGTCAGACGGCAGGGAGGGCGCCTGCCTTGCACACAGCGGGCCTGAGTTCGATCCCAGGGACCCCTTGGGCCACCCATGCCTACCAGGAATGATCGCTGAGTGCAGAGCCAGGAATAAGCCCTGAGCACAACCAGGTGTGGCCCCCAAACCAAACAACCTAACAAAAAAAGTGCACATACAGTCGACTGCACTCTGCAAGCAGGGACTCGGACACGGCTGCAGAGCAAGATGCACTGCTCCCCTCACCCCCCCCCCCAAAAAAAAAACAATGGCATTCCCAGTCAGCCTCCAAAGCCCAGCCAAGCTCTCCCAGGGCAACTTAAGAAGCCAGTCCTGTCTCAAGCGACAGCAAATAGGTCTGAGGACAAGGAAACGGTCTTCACAGGACCCGGTGAGCTGCCTGTTCCTTCACAATCAAGACTCACATGATCTGTTTAGGAACTGCATGGCTCATCACTGCGAAGCATTTAAAACACCGACTGTCTTGGTATCTTCTCATCTAAACAGGCTGGATGCACCTTCCCAAGGGCCCAATCCAGGGAGTGAAGGGCTTCTCTCCGTATTAGTGTGAGCCGGTGACTGTCACACTGTCATCCCATTGTTCATCGATTTGCTTGAGCAGGCACCAATAACGTCTCCATTGTGAGACTTCTTGTTACTGTTTTGGGCATATTGAATACGCCACGGGGAGCTTGCCGGGCTCTCCGAGAGGGGCAGAGAAATTGAACCTAGGTCGGCCCAGTGCAAGGCAAACAGCCCTCCCCGCTGTGCTACCGCTCCAGCCAGTGACAGAGGAATCATTTCCTGAACAGCCTCAACATTCCTTCTACCGACAGGCGTCTTTTGACCCTGAGTACACCTCCTGAGAAGTTTTCACTAGCCCACCACTACGAACAGAAAAAACAGAAGCCCACGATGCTCAGAGGTACAAGGGAATTGTTTCAAGTCATCCAGGTAGTAAAAGATGGACCTTGGAGTGGAACTCAGGCCTCTCAGGCTCTTGAGAGATTACAAAAGCTCCTCTATGCCACAGTGCTCTTCAAAATAGTTCTCAGGAATAGGGAAAGCTGTACATCAATAAGTCATGCTTACAAACGCTAATTCCTCAGTAGGAGAGATGCGCTTCTGTGCTGGCTCACAGATTCCCCACCCAGCTCTCCCCCAGATAACAACAGGTCAGTATTTTTCAAATTTGACAGACTTGCCCTTAGAAACAGGCTTTACAGTGGGAGCCCGGGACACAGTACAAGGGGCTAAGGCTCTTGCCTTCCTTTTATTTTTTTCTTTTTAGGTCACACCCAGCATTGCTCAGGTGTTACTCCTGGCTGTGCTGGGGAACGAACCTGGGTCAACCAGGTGCAAAGCAAATGTCCTCACTGCGGTACTATTGCTACTGCCCGGCACACAGTCAACCCAAGTTCGATCCCTGTCTGTCAGGAGTGATCCCTGAGCACAGAGCCAGGAGTTTAAGCCCTGGACACTTCTGGGTGTGGTCCAAAACAAACAAACAAAAAAACCTGTTTAACCTACATCCAGTAATCATATTGACTGATTTTAATTTAAATAAAAATAATTTTTATAATCTTTTAGAAAAGAAAATTTTTTTAGGCGCATATGCTGCCTGAGCCCATGTGCTGCTTGTGCCCACGTGGCCGAGCACATGTGGTGCCCAAGCACATGTGTCGCCCGCATCTCCCCCCTTGAGATGTGTACTTTCATGCTTTCGTGTCCAGTGCTAGGGTGTGTGTAGAGCTCTCTCCACCCTTGGAGAAGGCTGCGTTCTCTCTTGAGCGCGTTATTCTTACTATTCTCTCTCCCACTTATCCTTCCTCCTTCCCTCAGAAACCTCTAAATAAAATCTGTTACTTCAAAAAAAAAAAAAGAAAATTTTTTTTAGCGAAACAAAATAGTTTTTATTGAAAGAAATTTGGAGTTGGGGCGGGATGGGAGAGAAGACATCTCCAGAGTGGAAAAAGTGTTGAGAGAAATGTGTTCAAGAGAGCACAGTTTGGTAAATGCTCAAGAAAACACAGGCTTGTAAGAAAAAGCCCCTTAACTAAAAAATTTCACTGAAGAGCATGTAAAAACAAAAGTACCAAATCATAAAACAGCTCAAACAATTTTCCCTAAGAGGATGAATACATATAAATGCCACTCGGGTCAGAAAAAACTTCTAACAGCACTCAACTCTCCCTCAGATATCCTCAGAGTCATTAACTTCCATTATCATGAATTAAGTTTTGTTTTAAACTATATGTTTGCAGAATTTACCTGATTTTCCCCCCTCATTTTGAGGGGGTTAGTTCAGAAGAGATTTTATTTAAAAGGCTAGAAGGAAGGGGAGGTGGGCAGGGAATATCCCTTTGTTATATGCGATCTCCTGGGCAGGGAGTCTGGAGAAAGACAGAAATGTTTCTCCTTCTACACATTTTCTTTTTAGGGTTGTGAGGTGTCAGCCCCAGCCCTGCTCAGGGCTCGCTCCTCCTGGGGCCCCGGGGGCATATGGGACGCTGCGGATCGAGCCTAGGTTGGCTTGCGTGCAAAGCCAGTGCCCAGACGTACACGGTGAGCTACTCCCCGGCTCCGCTCCTCGTACACTCAGGGGATGGGCTGGGGGGACACACTGATGCCAGCACATACCGCGGTGGCTCACACTTGCATGTCCCACAGATAGCATGTGCCATTGGTGGCTCACACACTCATGTCCCATCAGACAGACCGACACCAAACACGTACAAAAGTCCATTAAATTGGTTTGTAAATAGAAAAACTGCCACATAGTTGAATATTAACTTACCCATCATTTCAAATATTTATATTGACAAGATAGTAGGGTTTACTTAATGAAGGTGTCAGGTGGCAAGAAACAACAATGGCAGCATTGGTCCAGACAAGTTCAATTATGCAGGACAGAAAGGGCGCAGGCTGAGACCGTCTCCGGGTCAGCCCAGGTTACTGGGCCCAGCCTGCGACAGCCACCCTCATCTACTGGTCTAAATGACTCTATCGCCCACATCAGACACACCTTAATCTCCATAATTTGGGCTTTGTGTGTCCAACCGCACACACATTCACAATTCAACTAGATCTATCGTGGTGAGATCCGCTCCCTTGCCAGACTGGAGGTTAATCTCTACCTCTGACATGTATGTATGTTCAGATCTGCAGAAGCGTCACTGGGGGAGCGGTGTGGGGTGGGGGGAGTACAATGGGGGCGGAGAGAAGGATGAAGAGAAGACTCATTTGCTCATTTTTGAGCCAGTCTACAGCTGCTGACCATTTAAATCCTTTTAGCTTCTAGATCCTACGCATGCTTTGCATTACTGTGTATTGTTCATTTGAACATTTTAAAAATGGATTTTTACTCCAGAAAAAAAGATTTAATTTTATTACAGAGGATTATATTAAGTCATTGAACTGATTCTTCAAGTTTCCTTTTTGCCACACAAGGAGACTCAGGGGCCACCCTTTGGAGTGCCTGAGGCAGTGCTGGGGAGGGACCTGGGGCTCCCTCGTGTGAGCCATCTCCCAACATTTATTTCAGCCACTGGCTAGGATGTATTCTATGATATGTTTTTAAGCCTGATGAAAGGTGACTTTTTCCCCCTAGCAAATACAAAATGGTTTACCAACTCAATCTAGTAAAAAGATGCGATATTGCAAAAGCTATGGGAGAGGGTGAAAGAGAATCGGGCTGGTACAAATTATACTTCTGAAACGTTCTATGGAACAGTACGTCATCAAATTCACTGCCCAACAAACACCACCAGGGAACTGCATCAAGAAACCGGCTGCCATCGCGTGAACCGAAGACCACAGCATCAGTCTCAGCTGAGTATCCTTCTCGGCAGAGACCTGCCCCTGCTGAGGTTTGCAACAGGCATGTATGTGGTCATGTGTTCACAACCAGTTAACTCTGGGGAGGGGGCAGGGCAGGCACGGTTTCTATCAATATACGAACAATAAAGGTAAAGAAAGTGGCTCTTGGTAAAATCACAGTTTTCAACTTTGAGTCTAGCCTCTCATTTCTTCTTACTCTACAGTGGCATTCATTTCATTTCCATGCCCCAAGACTAATCCAGAAGCAAATAAAAACAAGTAAATCTTTTTTTTTTTTTTTTTTTGCTTTTTGGGTCACACCTGGTGATGCTCAGGGGTAACTCCTGGCTCTGTACTCAGAAATTACTCGGGGTGGTGCAAGGGGGACTATGGGATGCCAGGGATCAAACCTGGGTCAGCCACATGCAAGGCAAACGCACTACCTGCTGTACTGTCATCCGGCCCTGCACACAACACCTTTTAATTCTTGTTTATCATTCCAAGCAATCAGAATCTTTGGGATTATTATGAACAATCATGGACTGAAAGGTTTCAACTTCTACTTAAGGAATTTTAGGTTTCTCTGCACCAGAGGTAATTGTTTTTTTTCTTTTTTGGGTCATACCCGGAAATGCACAGGGGTTGCTTCTGGCTCCTGCACAAGCACTCAGGAATGACTCCTGGCAGTGCTAGGGGGACCATGTGGGATGCTGGGGATCAACCTGGGGCAGCCGCAGGCAAGGCAAACTCCAGAGGTACTTTTTATTGTCTCTAAAAGAATCACACGGTGCCTGAGGATGGCTTTCATCACCACAGGCTAACCCTATTCCTCATCCCGTACAGAAGCTGAGGGGATGGGTCCGTCCTCACTGGCCCTCCTCCTGCCCCGAAGCTGAAGCCCAGATACGGTCTTTGTCCTCGGCACTACTTGGTACAGTTCCAGAGCGGTCCTGCCTTTTGGGCTTCATTTATTTGAGTTTTGTTTTGGGTTTAAGTACCCAAGGTGCTCAGCAGCTAGTTCTGGTTCTGTGCTTGTGGCTTGGTCCCAGCGGTGCTTGGGGACCAAAGGGTGCTGGGGACTGAACCTGGGGCGCCAGCACGTAAAGCGAGAGCTCTAACCCGGTGAACTCTCTGGCCAGCCCAGTCCCGCCTTTGCAGGAGAGCTGTTGTGGCTTAGCGATCTGGAGGCCACACCTGAGGAGAGGACAGGAGCAGCAGCAGGGGACAAGGGATATGGGAAGGAATTACAAAAACAATCCCAACCGCAGGCACACTGGTCTGGGGCCAACTGAAATTTTAGCAAATGAGGAAGAGATGCCTTTTCCATGTGAATAGGTATATAAATGTGTCCATCAAGTAAGGATCATAAAAAGCAGAAATCACAGGTAAAGAAAAACAGGGCATTGTTCAAGTTCCTCATAAACAACTGAGAGCACAGAGACGTTCCTTCACAGAGTCTCCCCACGGGGTGTTAATAAGGAGGGCTCCTGCAGTTACCTCCAGAATAAAGAAGGAGGCAGGCGGGGCAACTCACACTCAGCAGGTGGTGCTGAGGTTCAAGGGGGCTAGAGTGTCCAGGTCCCAACTCCTGGTCAATCTCAGTCTGGGCTCCTGGCGCCCCCGCTGGTGACTGGGGGATAGGAAAGTCTCAGGACACCCCTGAGGCACTGTGGTCAGGCCCTGCCCTGTCTTAGGACTGTCCCTAGACACACACCTCAAGTTCCCAGAGAGGTCTCCTTTCTGTTCATTTGTGGGGGCACGACTGGACCTTGAAGTTATAAACAATAAATAATTTTTTGATGTTAAGACAAACTTTTTTTTCCATAAAACCTTGTTGAGTCAAAAATTACTGAATTGAATAATACAAAAAATCATCAAGGATAAAAATGAAGTCTCAAAGGATAATCAAATAAAAGTAACTGTTTTTCAAATACTATTAACGTCTTATTTTACAGATCTCTGGTTACATAAAATAAGTCAACAAAAATTTTCTATTTACCAGACTTTCCAGCAGAAGCTTGACATACTTTGCAAAATCTGCTTTTAACCTTGGTGAAGCAAATAAAAGGTGATTTTCTGGAAAAAATAGAGAGATAAAGAGTTTTTCCAGATAAGCAAAAACTAAGATAGTTAATCACTACTAATCAGCGTTATAAGTCTTAAAGGGATTTTTTCCAAAATAAAAAGGTAGAGTGCTAATCAGCAACAAGAACACATACAAAATAAATTTCGGGGTCAGAGATAGTACAGCAGGTAAGGTGCTTACTTTGCACACATCGGACCCAGGTTTAACCCCCGGCACCACATCTGATCCCCAAGCCTAGCAGGAGGAGTAAGGCCTGAGTGCCGCCAAGTGCGGCCCCAAATCAAAATAAATAAAGAATAAGTTTCAGGTCAGAGTGCTAACTCAACGGCTGAGCAGAGCAGGCCCAGTTCAATCCTGGCACCACCTGGTCCTGTGGGCACTGCTGGGTGTGGCTGAAAAAAATCCAACAATTGAAAAAAAGGGATATACTTCACTGGAAACATACATATGAAGTTAGTGAACAACTCACGATGTTAGTGAGCTCAGGAGTCAAAAGAAGCAAAAAGTGCAAAATGTGGTATCAGACACATAAAAACATGACGGGAGCAATAAAACTGTTCAGCTTTAGAATGTGATCTACTTGTTATCAACTTTAATGACTGTTACAGATATGAATTGTTATATCACAAAGCAAAACCTGTAATAAATTGAGAAAAGAAAGAGAAAGGAATCTAAGCATACCACTGAAGAAAGTCATCAAACCAGAGAACACGAAAATAGTACAGAACAACCAGAAAACTACAAAATGGCAATAAGTATATACCCGTCAAAAATTACTTTAAAAATAGATAAAATTTCAAATCAAAGACACAGAGAAGCCAATGGATTGACAAATCATTTGTCTATAAATTTCCTGCAAGAAACTAACTTTAAATATAAGGAAGGTTGCAAAAAGACCGGAAGAAAAGGAATGTAAAAGATATTCCATGCCAACACTCCCCCCCCCAAAAAAAAAGCAGAAGAAAGCTGGAATATCTATCTATCTATCTATCTATCTATCTATCTATCTACCTACCTACCTATCTATCTATCTATCTATCTATCTATGTGGGAATCAAACAAGATAGACTTAATATGGGAGTGCGGTGTGGGTGAGAATCTTTATATTCTATTTACATCAGTGGATGTATCACACGGTCAGTAAGGAAACAGCCATACATGACAAACAGAATCAACATGTACATACAAGGACAGGGTGTGTAACTCAGTGGTGGAGCAGACACGAGGGCTGGATCCCAAGCAACAACCACCAGCAAAATAAAGGGAACAATGAACATGATAATATACCGTAATTTGTAGGTACAACAACAAAAAAAATTCTTTCTTGGGAGGAGAGGGGTCGCCTAGCAGTGCTCAGGGCTTACTCCTGGCTATGCTCAGGTCACTCCTGGCAGTGCTCGGGAACATTCGGGGTGCCAGTGGTTGAATCCGGGTGGCAGTATACAGGGCAAGCGCCTACCGGCTTTACTACTGCTCCCGCCCGCGAAATACACTTTCACAAGGGAAGTTAAGCAGCAATATCTGCCCACCCTCAATGAACAAGAAAAATCTCTAATAACTGAACTTTCACTGTGGACATAGCAAAACAAACAAATGAAACAAAGAGAAAAAAAAGGAAAATAAAGATTAGAGATACATAAGACACTGGAAAGACAACAAAGAAAAATGAAACAGGAGTTGGTTCTCTGAGATGAGAGTAAGCAGGCAGGCCTGGCATGGGCTCTCCTGCATTCTGACCCTGGTACTCCACATGGTCCCTCGAGCCGGCCAGGAATAACCCTGAGCTCAGAGTCAGGAGCACTGCAGGGTGACGCCCCAAGACAAACCAAAGAAACCCTCAGTGAACTGGCCTTTAGCTGACTCACCAAAAGGGAAAAAAATAGGGTGTGAGTGTGCAAAAATGAAGGGAATGATACACAAACACTGAACAGCAAAGGACCACAAAGAGTCCTGTAATTATTTATCAACAACCGAGCAGCACAAGAAATGGATGGATTCCTAGGAATACACAACCACCAAGTCTGAATTAAGTTCAAACAAAATTTGAATAGACTGACTGCTTTATAAGGAAACCAACGACCCAAACCGTGGGCTGGAGAGCCAACTGAACAGGCTGGGGCTCGCGCTTGGCTCACACAAGTTCTGGGTCAAGTATAGCACCACGTGGCCCCCCAGCACCTCTCACAGTCATCTCTGAGCACCAGTCCAGGAGCCAAACACTGCTAGCTGTGGCCCAAAACACAAACACTGGTCAAAATCTAGGACCAGATGGCTTCATTAGTGAATCCTATCAAAGAATTAACACCAATCCCCAAACTCTTAAAGAAACAAACAAAAAATTACTGCCCAATATCTAAGACTAGTAGATGAAAAACTATCCTCAATAAGATATTAGCAAAGCAAATTCAACAACGAATTAAAAGATAAACCATCAAGTGGAGTTTTATTTCAGAATAAGAAAAAGGAATTGTTCAACAACTGCAAATCACTCAATGAAATAACACGTTAACAAAATGATGAAAATCATGTAACATCTCAATAGATGCAGAAAATTCAACATCATGCATGATGAAATTTAAAAAAAACCTTCAACTGAGAGTATATTGAGGGAATGTATCTCAATGTAACAAAAGTCATACATATATAATAAACCCATAGCTAACATCCATACTTAACAGTGCAAATTTACAAGTTTTTCCTAGAAGATCTGGAATTAGACAGGGATACCCTTGATTACTTTTTAAAAAGCATGTAATTATTTTATTTTATTGACTCACCATGAGAGCATTACACAAAGCTGTTAACATTCAGTGATATAATATTCCAATACCCATCCTCTATCAGTGTAATTCTTGCTCACTTTTATTCAGTTAGTATTTAAAGTCCAATAGGCAGAGGGGCTAGAGAGATAGAGAGGCAGTAGAGCAGGAAGGTTCAATCCCTGGCATCCCATATGAACCCGCCAAGTTTTCGAGGAGTGATTCCTGAGTGCAGATTCAGGAGTAATCTGAGCATAGCTTGAGTGTACCTCCCCCCACAGCCCCCCCCATCCTCCAATAAAGTCCTAATTAGAGTAATTAGACAAGAAAAAGAAGCCAAACTGACAAGGCAGAAGTAAAACTATTTATAGGTAAAATTAGTTAGAAAACAAAATCATAGAAGAATTCAATCAGGGCTGGAGTGATAGTACACTGAGTAGGGCACTTGCCTGCACTGGGCCAATCTGGATTCAATCTGCAGCATCCCATATGGTCCCCTGAGCACTGCCAGGAGTAATTCCTGAGCGCAGAGCCAGGAGTAACCTCTGAGCATAGCTGGGTGTGGCCCGAATACCAAAATCAAAGCAAAACAGGACATTTCCATCAACTTCTGGAACTATTTTTCAGTACAGGTGCAGGATACAAATTCCAAAACCAAAAATCTGTTGCACTTGTGTAAACAACACACCATCAAAAAAGATAAACTATTTTAAGAGTAGTAAGACAGTAGAGTAGGTAAGGTGCCTGCCTTGCATGTAGCCAACCCTGGTTCAAATCCTGACACTGCATAAGGTCCCCTGACCACAGAGCCAGGAGTAAGCCATGAGCACAGCCAGGTATGATCCCCCAAAACCAAACAAAAAATTAACTCAAAATAGATTAAAGACCTGAACCAAAAAGCAAAACAAAAAAGTGATAGTAAGCTCCTTGATAGGTGTTGATGGATTTTTTAAATCCGAAACTTAAAGCAAGTAAGCAAATAAACAAGTGTGACTGTAAACATCAAACTAAAAATCTGATGTGTGGCGAAGGAAGCCATCAACAAAATGAAAAGTCGACCTGCTTAATGGGGGAAAAAATCTGCAAAGTAAATGTCTGATAGAGGGTCACTGTCACCCTGTTGCTCATTGATTTGCTTGAGCGGGCACCAGTAACATCCTTGTTGTTAGTGGTGAGACTTGTTGCTACTGTTTTTGCCGTATCAAATACGTTATGAGTAGCTTGCCAGGCTCTGCCACGCAGGCGAGATACCCTCAGTAGCTTGCCAGGCTCTCTGAGAGGGATGGAGGAATTGAACCCAGGTCGGCCGCGTGCAAGGCAAACGCCCTACCCGCTGTGCTATTGCTCCAAAAATACTCAAACCATCACTTTTTTGTTTTTGGGACACTCCCAGTGGTGCTCAGGATCTATTACTCCTACTACTGGCTTGAATCAGGGATCATTCCTTGTGGGCTTGGGGGATCATATGTATTGGGGAATTGAATTTGGGTGGGCCGTGTGCAAGGCAAGTGCCCTATCCGCTGTACTATTGCTCTGACACTTAAACCATCGCTTTTTTATTTTATTTTATTGAATCACCATGTGGAAATTTACAATGCTTTCAGGCTTAAGTCTCAGTTATACAATGCTGAAACAACCATCCCTCACCAGTGCCCATAATCCACCACCAAAAGAAAAAAAAACCAGTATACCTCCCATCCCTTCCCCCCTATCCCCCTCATCCCCCCCACCTGATAAATTTCACTTTACTTTCTCTTTACTTTGGTTACATTCAATATTTCAACAAAAAACTCACTATTATTGTTAGGAGTTCCCCACTAGAGTCAGACCTGTTGTGAAGAGATATGAGGTTGTGTGGCCGCGATAGTAAACCATCATTTTTATCATCACAGTTTAGTCAACAGGGAGATGCAAATAAAAACCACAACCAAATATCCCACACCACTATGAGAATAGTAATTATCAATAACAAGCAGGGGCCCTGGAACCGTTCAGCCGTGGACTGACCTGCCCTGAGAACATACGCCACAAGGTCAATCAGAAAAATATAGTCCTCTGGTACTGCTGCTTGCATGGCCCTCATGAGCACATACAGGTGTGAGCACTGCAACCTGGTACCCCAGCAAGCCCCATTCCTGTGCACACCAGGTCATTGCACAAACAAACAAAAATGGAAGAGAAGGCATACGAAAGTTGAAAAAAGGAGTTAAAATGATGACGCAGAAGAGGAAAGCTTTGTGCACTGCTGATGGTAGTAACAATTTATGAAGTCACTATGGAAAAGCAGCATGGAGTTCATTTAAAAAAAAGAAAGAGGGGCCAGAGTGATAGCACAGCGGGTAGGGCATTTGCCTTGCACGCGGCCGACCCAGGTTCGATCCCTGGCATCCCATATGGTCCCCCAAGCACTGCCAGGAGTAATTCCTGAGTGCAAAGCCAGGAGTAACCCCTGAGCATCGCTGGGTGTGACCCAAAAAGCAAAAAAAAAAAAAAAAGAAAAGAAAGAAAGAAAAAGATAGGGCCAGAAGCGGTAGTAGAGCAGGTAGGCACTTGCCGCTCATGCAGCCGACCAGGGCTTGATCCCCAACACCCCATACGGTCCCCTGAGCACCGCCAGCGGTGATCCCCGAGTGTGAAGCCAGAAGTGAGCCCTGAGCACTCCTGCAAGTGGTCCCAAAACAAAACAAACAAGAACAGAAAACCTACCAATGATCTTGCAAGTCTATTTCTGGCTATTTACCTGACGGAAACAAAACGCTATCTCAGACATTCACAATCCCATATCCAGTGCAGCATTACTTACAGTGACTGAGAAACAGAAACAACCCATGTTTGCTGATGTGTGAAAGAGTAAAGATGTGGTAACATAAATAATTCAGTTGTGAAAAAAGGGAAATCCTACCCTAGTGAAAACATGGATAGAATTTGAGAGCATTAAAACCAACTGAAGCCATACATATACATATAGTGTATGATCTTACACATTAAATCTTAGACTGGTGGTTGCCAAATATGAGTTGGGGAGTGGATGAGTGAAGGGGAGGGTCAAAAGTCAAAAGAAGGGACCAGAGTGACAGTACAGCGGGGAGGGCATTTGCCTTGCACGCAGCTGACCAGAGTTCGATCCCCAGCATCCCATATGGTCCCCTGAGTACCACCAGGAGTAATTCCTAAGTGCAGAGTCAGGAATGACACCTGAGCATTGCTGGGTGTGACCCCAAAAAGCAAAGGGGAAAAAATCAAAAGAAAAAATATAAAAAAGACAATTATATATTATGTATGATCACACTGAAATAAAAATTTAAGAAAATTATTTGCTATGTCTATCATATGTTTACAAAGGAGTGTATTACTCTTTGTGTTAAGTAGTCTGAAATGAAGCACACATAAAATGTTGATGGAAATATTAATTTATTAAAATTTTCTAGAGCCAGAGAGGTCCGGTAAGAGGTAAGGCATTTCTCTTGCATGTACCTGACCCAGGTTTAGTACCCTAGCACCCCTTATGACCTCCCAAGCCCCACCAGGAGTGATCCCTGAATACAGAGCCAGGAGTCAACCCTGAGCATTGCCTAGTGTGGCCCCAAAACAAAATATTATCGGGCCAGAGATACAGTACAGCAGGTAGGGCACTTACCTTGCACACAACCAACTTGGGTTCTATCCCTGGCACCCTACACGGTCTACCAAGCCCTGCCATGAGTGACCCCCGAGTATACAGCCAGGAAGTGGCCCCTGGTAGTGACAGCATGTGGTGCTGGGGAGCAAATGGGTTAGAATACAAATGCCTCACCCTGTGTACTCTCTCTCCAGGCCGAAAATGGATTTATGACTTACCCCAGTAACGATTTGATGTGTATACTTATTCAGGGGTGCAGCCTCCCGAGCAGTGCTGGGGAAACCAGGGCTGTCAACCAGGCCAGCAGTTCAATGCCCTGGCCTGGGCCTGTGCTGCTGGGGATGCAAGTGACACTCCAGAGACGACAGGGGTCCCATGACTGCACCCTCGCTGCTTAGGGAGCTATGTGGTGCCGTGGTCGGGGGTATGCAGGCATATGCCTTATCCAATGGATATCTCCCTATGCTTGCATGTTAACTTTCTATACCTATGTATCTGGGGTTTCCTAAAAATGTCCTGAGCAACAAGGGACTCTTCATATTCAAATCTGAGCCCATACTTATTGCTCCAGGCAGTACCATACCTCAGGAACTTCTTCACTCAACCAAATACCACAACAGGCATTTTCTTACTGGAACTGACATCAGAATTGCCAGATAAGCCAACAAATAAAGACATACTATGAACAACTTAGGTTATAAAAAATATGAGAGGCTGAAGCGATAGGACAGCAGGCAGGCCTTGCATACAGGTGACCCGGGTTCAATCCCCAGCATCCCATATGGTCATCTGAGCACCTCAGGAGTAATTCCTGAGTGTAGAGCCAGGAGTAACCCAAAAAGTGTCCATAGTTAATTTACTCAGCAAATAGTGTCAGGTAAGTGGTGTAAACTGTTATGGCGAGCAGCATCATTTCTGCTTTCATATGTAAGGGGACAACAGGAAGAGTAATGAAACCTGAGACTGGAGCATAAAGGGAACAGTGTCAAGTCCAAGAAGCTACCGTGTCAGGCATCAGAGCTCCCGTGAAGAGACCGCTGCCATGCGCAGGTCTGGAGGTGAGTAGGCTGCAAGGATTGCAGCCGCAGAGAACAGCATGTCAAGGGACCCTAGAGGTACAGGCGAGTCACCTGGTCAAGGAAAGCAATCCACTGTGCTCTGAGCACGGGTATAAGAGAATGGTGGAAAATCTTGGGTTTTGGTTTTTGGTTTTGGCTCAAGGATCATTCCCGGCAGTGCTGGGTGGGGAGCTGGGGAGGCTATATGTGGCAGGAATGGAGTCCAGGCCGTCTGCGTGCAAGACAAATGACTGACCCACAGCCCCACCTTCCCGCTCCTTATTTTAAACAGAAAACAAGGGGCTGAAAAAAACGAGGGAAGGAACTGCAGGCGCGTGAGTTCCTGCCGGGCCTTCATGACAGAGACCCTTCCAAGTCTTGGGGCAGCGAGGGCACAAGGCGTCCTGTGCATCTTCAGGGGGGCCCCAGCACCCCAGCACCGAACTGCCAGCCCGGATGGTTGAGTATCCCAGGAGGGGCCCTTGGAGCCCCTGAGCACTGCCTGGGACAGGGCTCTCCCTCCGAATTCAAATTCTAAAAAATCAATATATTAGGGAGGAAGCTGATGGCGTCAGTGTCGATGTCCAGCCAGGGATGCGGCAGAGGAATACTTCACCCCGGATCAGATCCTAGCAGGAGTGCCTTGGGGGGGAGCGGGGAGTCCCCAAGGCCTACGGATACATCACACTCTGTGCCCAATCCCCTGTGTGTCCCGCCCAGTTAGGTGGGACTCACTCTAACTGCAAATGGCGAC
This sequence comes from Sorex araneus, assembly GCF_027595985.1. Classification (NCBI taxonomy): domain Eukaryota; kingdom Metazoa; phylum Chordata; class Mammalia; order Eulipotyphla; family Soricidae; genus Sorex; species Sorex araneus. Next base: position 9,209,010 of record NC_073305.1, read on the forward strand.
AGGGAACAAAAAAGGGTCTGAATCCGGAAGTAAAATTATTTTCTGGGGGAAGAGCCGGTGGGATTTAGATCTGCGGCATCACATTCGTTCCCCTCGCCCCGCCCCCACCAGGCGCAATTCCAGGGGTGCAGAGCCAGGAGCAGCCGCGGAGCATCGCGGGTGTGGCACAAACACAAAAGCACATGAAAAGGACTTTCTGAGGCTCGTCCCCAGCCTCATGCGAAGTCTCTTCCCCGGCCCCGACTGCCCGATTTAGTGGCCGGACCCGCTGACAGGCTTCCAACTCACAGGGAAGTTCCTGCCCTCTCCGGCCGGGCCGTGCCCGGGGACCCCGCCGGCCGGCCGGCCTCCGCTTCGGTTCCTCAAGGACGCCTCCCCCAGGCCGCCCCCTCGAGCCAGCCGGACCCCCGGGCTCCACGGCCATCCCTTTGTCTGTCTGCGCACCCCCAACTCCGGGGGCGGGGCCGCCCGGCAGACGCTCCACGCGGGCCTCCGGGGCCCCCAGGGCGCCAGAACGCCCGAAACCGCAGGAGGACGCCCCGGGCCGCCCGCTGTCCCGGGCCGTGCGCGTCCCCGAGCAGCCCGGGCTCGCCGGGGGAGGCCGGCCGGGCACGAACGCCCGTTCTCCGCACCGGACAGTCCGCGCGGCCGCGCGGGAAGCCCAGGCCGGCGCCCCGAGGGGCGTCCGGACCCCAAAGGGCCCTTCCCACAAGCCGGCGCCGGGCAGTCAGCCAGCCGCGTCGCCTCTACCACTGCCGTCCCGCGGGGCTCGGCGGGGCGCTGGAAGGGCGGCCCCGGCCCGCTCGACCCCGGCCCTCTCCCGGGCAGCCGCCCCGGCCCCACGCCGCGCCCTGCCCTCTGCTCCCCGCGCGCAGGGCTTCCGCGCCCGAGGGGCCCGCCCCTCTGACCCCAGCCAATCGGCAGAGGGCCGGGGGGCGGGGCTAGGGCGCCCGGGCCCGCCTCCCCGGCCTCCGGTTCGCCGGCCCGGCCGTCGCTCACGGGGTCGCGCCCCGCTCCCGCCTTCGCCTTTTCCCTTCTCCCCTCCCCTTGAGGGAAAACGGCGGTTGGGCCGCGGCAGCCGCCAACGACCCGCGGGCCGCCGAGGGGCGAGCCGCCGCGGAGCGAGGGAAGGAGGGACCGCGGGGCGGAGGCAGCGGCGGCGGCGCCGGCGGGGCGGGCGGAGGGGAGGCCGGCCCCGCCGCAGCCCGCGCCGCGCGGGGACAAGATGGCGGCGCTGGCGGAGGGCCAGCGGCGAGGCGGGGCCGCGGCCATGCCCCCTCCGCCCCCGCCCGCGCGCGGCCCGGCCGCTCAGGGGGAGCCCGCTCGCTCGGGCCGGCCGCGGGCGGGGAGGGGAGGGAGCGGGCCGGCCCACTATGCAAAGCGTCCGGCCGCGCCGCCGCCGCCGCGCCCCGTGGCAAAGGTAAAAGGGTCGAGTTCAGCCGCGGCGCCTCCATGTCCGCGCGCCAGGCCCGCCCCCTCCGCCGCCGCCGCCGCCGCCGCCGGCCCGAGCCCGCCCCGGCCCGCCGCCCGCCCCCCCCGCCCGTGCCATTTTACCTCCGGCTCGGGCGCCAAAGCGGCCGCGGCGCGGGTCCCGTGTCGGCGGCGGGCGGCCCCCGGCGCGGAGGGCAGGCGCGGGGCGGCCGGGCTCCCGGCGTCGGCGCGGCTGGCGGGAGCCCGGGGGCGGGGGGGGGCCGCGGGCGAGCGACGAGACGCCGAGGGGGGGCGCGGGGGCGGGCCCGGAGGCGCCGCCGGGGTCGCGGGGCGGGGGGGCCTTGTTATTGTTTTTGTCAGTGAAAGGTCAGAGTTCGTGACCCCGGTGCCGCCGCCGCCGCCGCCCGCGCGCTGGGAGGAGGAGGGCGAATGTTCTTCTTCCTCTTCCCGGCGCCAGCCTCGTCGCGGCCGCGGGGGGCGGGCGAGCTCGCGATTGGCTGAGGCGCGTGCGCGCACCGGAACGCCGGCCGTGCGGGCCCATCCGGCGGCGGCGGCGGCGGCGGCGCGGCCCGCGGGCCCGGCCGCCCGGGCTCGGCTCCCCGCGCGCCGCCCCCCGCCGGGCCGCGCAGGGCCGGGCAGGGCAGGGCCGGGCCGGGCCGGGCCGGGCTCGCTGTGGCGCGGGGCTCGGCCCGGGGCCGGCCGCGGCGTCAGGCCCCGGCGGGCGGGATCGCCCCTCGCTCCCGCGCTGCGGCGCCGGCGCAGGCTCACCGGAACGGGAGGCGACGTTGTGCAAAATGACCAACTGCGATTCCTTTTCTTTTCTTTTCTTTTTTGGTCACACCCGGCGATGCTCGGGGGTCGCTCCTGGCTCTGCACTCAGGAATTACTCCTGCCAGTGCTTCGGGGACCCGATGGGGTGCCGGGGATCGAACCCGGGTCGGCCGCGGGCAGGGCAAACGTCCTACCCGCTGTGCTATCGCTCCGGGGCCCCCCCCCCATTGAAATTTTAAGTAGATAAAATTCATTTTCTTTTTCCCTTCGGCGACTCTTGACTTCTTTTCTTTTTTTTGATTTTTTTTTTTTTTTTGCGTTTTGTAAAAGCAAATCAGAATATAACTGTTAGAAGCCCGCGGGGGTCTTGCACGCCGCGCCTGGGCGGGGGCGGGCCGGACTGCAGAACCGAGTTTATTCAATAAAATACGCATTTGCCGGCTACCACGCTTGCCGCCCCTTTCTTTAGGCCCGAAATGACCCTGCCTGGTGGGGAGGAGAGAGCCGTCTGTGCGGTGGGGAAAGTTCTTCTGGGGGTCGGGCAGAGAATAAAAAGCCGAATAACCACGTGCTGGTCGGAGGGAGCCTCTTGAGGGGCGGACACAACAGCTGCGGGGTCCTGGAGCCCAGGGGGGGCTGCGGCAGGATGGGGTGGGGGCAAGAAGATCCTGGGTGGGCCTCAGGTCAAAAATATGAGCAAGCAAAGGGGAGAGGAGCCCCCCTAAATTGAGAGTTCCGATGGGACCCTGCAGTCCCCGAGGGGCGGGGGCACGGGGTGGCGGGCACGGCTGTTTTTATTTGTAAATAAGACTTAAATTTAGAGCTACATGAACGTTACGAGGAAGGTCCAAGAAAATCTCGACCTTGTGAGTTGGGGTGCCGATTTTCCTCCGCTATTTATTTTTGGGCTTGGGGTGGGAGCGGTGATACGGCGGGTGGGGCACATGCCTTGCGTGTGGCCGACCTGGGTTCCATCCCTGGCGTTCCTAGGGACCTGTGAGCTCCCAAGTGTGGTTCCTGAGTGCAGAGCCAGCCGGGCTCCTGAGCATTGATGGTTAGCTCAGGAAGAAACCTTTTCGGGTTTGCATGTGGGCCACACCGAGTCGGGTTCGCGGGGGCAGGGCAGGGTCACCAGGACCATCCCCAGCAGGGCCCGGACTAGAACGTGGAACTCTTCCCACGTGTGAAACCGACCCACGTTTCTGCCCCCTTTTTCTTGCTTAAGTTTTGACCTCTCCAGAAGGATTGATCTAGATGACTGGAATCATTTTGGCGCAGGTACCTGCCTGGTATTTATCCTGCACCCTTCCTGGGAATAAACGCTCAGAGACGGAGAGGTTCTTCTTTTCCCTTACATTCAAAAAATCCTCTTGGGCTTTTATCAGGACGAACCCAGCTTTTAGTTCATTTCTCCATACTTTTAAAATGTATCCTAAATTTGTTTTTATTTTCTCTCACTGAATGCTCAGCAGTTCGTGAACCAGACACTTTGCATTCACAAGGCACAGTTGTTAAGTGACCTGCCCTGAGCCATGTGCCATAAGGGTCACCAGGACTCAGATTTTAAGGTTTCTGCTGTAAATCAAGCTGCATTAGCTGGGTGCTTAGAGCATAGTCAGTAAATTTTCAGTGAAGGCCAGTTTATTATTAAAAGGAGCAGCAAGTTAACCGTGCCTTGATGGGGCTGCGCAACTTCCCCCAGCCCCCAAACCAGATCTATGCTTCGCAGGTGAGCAGTCGGGACCACCGCTGGCTGTGGTTCCATTGCTGTGGTGTCATTTTCTCTAAATTTTTGCTCTAAGTCTTTCTGGTGACTTTAAGTTTGTAACATTCGATAGATTTGTATAGGTAAAATTCAAGTTCCTTTTACATGGGTGATTCTTGAGTGCCTGTTCATAAGAACCGTCATTGTGCGCAGGAAACAGTGCTCTTAAGATTGCATCAGTCTTTAAAATAAAGGGCTTCACAGAATTTCCTGGACATTATATTCTGTCCATACCAAGCAATACAAAACAAATGGTCTAGCATTGCCTTTCAGCAGGTTTGGGTGGCGGTGAGACTGGTGTTGAAATATTGAATATAACCAACGTAGAGAGAAAGTGTGGGGGAAATTGTCTGCCACACAGGCAGGGGAAGGGTTGGAACAGGGGTAAGGGGGGCGTATTGGGGATTTTGGTGGTGGAAAATGTGCACTGGTGAGGGGATGGGAATTTTTGATGATTGTATGACAGAAGCTCAAACATGAAAACCTTGTACCTGTATCGCACGGTGAATCAAAAAAAGGGGGAAATAAAATAAACATTCAGAATAGAACAAAAAAAAAAACATAATGTGGAGTTCATGCCCAATTCAATCCGCTTAATCAATGGCTAAATAAATAGCAATAATGTACTCCTACATAATTATAAAAAAATAAAATAAAGGGCTTTTCACTTGAGCATTTCGGAATGGGCAGGTTCCCAGTGGTTCTGAAGTTTTGGGTTGGGCCTGGCATTAGTGCTTGTTCTGAGCATAACAAGTAATTCTGCACATACCAGACCGGGAGAAATACGTATTTCTTCTGAAGTGCAGTTTCAGGGATTTCTTTCCTTTTTTTTCTTTTTGGGTCACACCCAGCAATGCAGAGGAGTTACTCCTGGCTCTGCACTCAGGAATTACTCCTGGCGGTGCTCAGGGGACCCTATGGGATGCTGGGGATCGAACCCGGGTCAGCCATGTGCAAGGCAAACGCCCTACCCGCTGTGCTGTCGCTCCAGACCCCTTCTTTTTGTTTTGACCATTAAGTTGGCTCACTCACAGAGCCAGGGGCCTCAGTGGGAGTGGAGGTGTGTGTGCGTGTGTGTGTGTGTGTGTGTGTGTGTGTGTGTGTGTTCATATCTGCCCAGGGAGTGGAGTGGGGTGTGTGTGTGGGGAGGGGTGTGGAGGGATGTGTGTGTGTGTTCACATCTGCCCAGGGAGTGGAGTGGTGTGTGTGTGTGTGTGTGTGTGTGTGTGTGTGTGTGTGTGTGCGCACGTGTGTGTGTGCACTTCTACCCAGGGAGTGGAATGGGGGTGTGTGTGTATGGTCACACCTGCCCAGGGAGTGGTGAGTTGGGGGGGGTTGTCTGGAGGTATGTGTGTGTGTGTGTGTGTTCACATCTGCTCAGGCACCAAGACTGTGGGTCGATACAGGGAAGGCTGTCTCTACTGCAGCCTCACAGGACCTGGGACTCCTGCCCCACTACACAGTGCTCTGTGCAATTCAGGGAGCCTCCATCAGGCCCTGCACCTGTATGTGGTTGGGGGCCTCTGAGCAGGTCCTTTGTGGTTAGCAGCCATTCTGCAGTCAATCATTGACTTCTCTGTGATGTGAGAACAGAAACTTGAACATGAAGTTTTGTTTGGTACCGAGGCAATCGAACATGTATCTTGTCATCTAAAAGTATTGTAAATTTGCATGTAAATCTACATATTGACTGAGTGGAAGTCAAATCTTACAAAACAGTTTTAGATGTGCTGTCATTACTATTATTAAACAGAGATATTTTTACTTGTAAGGGTAGTTCTTTTATGATGGCATAATTGGTTTTTTTTATATTCTAGACTACGAAGGCTTAATTATCCTCGTGTACCATACATCTTTATATCAATTATTCTGTAATAGCTTTAATGCTATATATAGTTGTGTGACACTTCTGTTTATCTTTTGTATATTATGACATGTTTATAAAATAAACTTTTGAGCCTCATACATGTTATTACCCCAATTTTGACTGTGGAATCATAACATGCATTTGCTGAAAACCAGATAGCATGTTTCTTATACTTATGCATTATCCTCTTTAATCTTCACAATAACCTGTCAAGTAGATGGAATTATCTTGTTACAGCTGAAGAGGCTGCGGCTTTAAACGGAAAGATAGTTTCTCCAAAGTCATGTGGCGAGAAAGCAAGGGGACATGATTTCTGGGGAGGGGGGACATGGTAGAGAAAAAAATAAGTAGAACAATTCGTAGTGATTCCTTCTTTGGGGGGCACAGGGGGGCACACCCAGCCCTGCTCAGGGTTTACTTCCAGTGCAGAGCTTTAGGGATTACTCCTGGTAGGGCTTGGGAACCGTATGGGGTGACGGGGATCAGATATAGGTTGGCTGCATGCAAGGCGAGTGCCCTGCCCACTGTACTCTCCAGCCTCTGTGACTCTTTTGCTTATTTCTTCTCTTCTGTCCTTGAGAAGTTGGAGAGGAAGAAAATCCTCTGGTCCCCTCCTTGTTTCTGTCGAAGTCAATCTCTGTCAGTTTGGAAGACTCCGTGGAGCTGTCTCGCCTCCTGCACACGTGACCCTTGTTATTCCCAAGAAGGAAAGAGAGCGGCTGAGCCTGTGACCTGTTGGCGGTGCTGGAACGCAGGAACAGGTGACACCATCCAGGGGACTTCCTGAGGTGCTCCAGAACGACCCACTGAGAATTATCTACATTTGGCTTTTCCTCCGGGGCTTACTGGGCCTTGCAAAGGTGTGGTCTCCAGTTGCACTTTGCTCAAACTCCTTGGGACATAATGTAAAACTAGATTTTTCTTTTCTATTTGAAAAAAAACATGGCTGTCCGTAGGCCCCGAGGGTTCCTGGGAAAGGCGGTTTTTGTTGGTTTGTTTTTAAAGAGTCACCTACATAAAACTCTTGAATTTTGAGACCTAGAAGCTCTTCTCCAGACTGCTGGCCTTTCCACATGGGAAGTCTGAGAGTCAGCAGTGGCACTCCTTGAATGAAGAGGCTATTTCGACCCCCCAGCCTTCTCACTGTGTCCCAGGAAGTGTTTGAAGCCGAAGGTGCCTTCCCTTCCGCGCTCTGCCATGGCTTTGGCCTTTCTCCTTTGGGGCCCAGTGGGGAGAGGAGGTGCTCCCCTGAGACTTATGGCTTTTTCAGACTCGGGGTACACTTAGGAATGAGGGTCTGAAAACAGCTAAAATTATCTTGGTTCTGGGCCTGGAGCGATAGCACAGCCAGGAGGGCGTTGGCCTTGCATGCGGCCGACCCAGGTTTGATCCCCAGCATCCCATAGGGTCCCCCACGCACTGCCAGGAGTAATCCCTGAGTGCAGAGCCAGGAGTAACCCTTGTGCATCGCTGGGTGTGACCCAAAAAGAAAAAAAAAAAAGCAAAAAAGATCCAGGAAGCCGAAAGTCCCTGTCTCAGTTCTGACCTGTACGTGTGGGGTCCTCCTTTGGAGGCTGCAGGGTGTTTCACAGGGTTCAGCAACCCGCTGGAGGGCGGGAGTCCTGTAAACTGCGCTCAGCTCTGCCTGCTGCCACTGAGGCAGTTCTTTTGTTTTGCTTTGTTTTAGGTTTTTGGTTTTTTTTTTTTTTTTTTTGGCTTATTTTTGGCCACACTGAAGATGCTCAGGAGCCATTACTCCTGGCTCCACACTCAGGAATTACTCCTGGGGGTGCTTGGGGGACGTATGGGATGCCGAGGATCAAACCCAGGTCTTAGCCGCTGTGCTATCACTCTGGCCCCTCTTCTGGTTCTTTCTAGAATAAAATTCCTGTCTCCTGCCAGGGTGGAGCTTGGGGATCTGAGGACTCTCCCAGAAACTAGCCAGCACTTCTGTCCTCAGCATACCCGGGGCCCCTGACTATCACCAGTTCCTCTAACAGGTGCCGTGCTGTTCCCCTTCTCTGCAAATCAGTGGCCGCTGTCCATGCATGCTCGGTCTTTCTTCTAAACAGGAACCAAACCGTTTCCGTACTATTCGCTTCACCTCGCGTTTTCTTTCATCTGTAGATGAATCCTTTGATTCACTTATTGTTCTTTCAGTGGGTTTCGGGAGGGGAGTGATGAAATGCTTATTTCCTGGTTATCTTTGGCTGCATAGTCACAGTCACTGCAAGACTCAAGGACTCTCTCTCCCTCTCCTTCCCTCCCTCTCCCTCTAACCCCTCTCACCCCCTCTCCCCCTCCTCAGGGCCTCATAACTGCCTCCAGACAGTGATTGGAGCTGGAATCCTCTGGAAGTTTCCTTGAGTGTTCAGTAGTTGGCACTGGCTAGTAGCATGAGTGCTGACAAGGGGACTCTTGCTGTGACCTGGGCTTCCGGACAGTGCGGGGGAAGCATTCCAAGGTCAAGTGTCATACGAGAACAAAGTGGCATTTTATATAGTCACTTCCTCTGTTTGCTGTTCATTTTGCTGACAAAAAAAGGGCTGTGTGGGTTCCGGGGGAGGGGACTGCGCCTCCGGCACTCTGGAGTCACACTGTGAGGGGAGCGTGCAGTTCTTGGGGTGCCCTTACGTTTTCACCCTGACCGTCTTCAGGTGGGAGAGCAGATGGACTCTCTGGAACTTGGATCGGAGCTTGTCACTCTGCTGTCTGGAGCTGACGGTCTCCGAGCCTCTGTAGCGCGCGGTGACCCTCGCACCCAGACAGCTGCCTCGTCTTACCCGCCCTCCTGACTTCCTCCCCACGCTCGGGCCGCTCTGAACGGCCCCATCCTCACACGCCTTTGTCATCCTGCTCTTCTGCTCGGGTGCCTCCCCCGCCACCTGCCTCTGGGGAACAACCTCTCCCGCAGGCACACACCGACCCTTGTCCTGCACCCTTCCTCAGTGCTCTCTCACGCTCCCCCTGAGCACCTGACCTCCTAACCTGTGGGTGCTGAGAAGGAAACTGCCATGGGTTTCCGTGCCAAGACTGCATGAGGTGTCAAGACACCCCGCCAAGCCTGCCGTCACTGGCCAGCTAGGACCTGGCTGTTACAGTGCTTCCGAGGTCCCGGCCATTCTCCTCAGAGCGCACACACAGCACTCAGCCCCTTTCCTTGCTCTCTTATGCTGACCGGGTTAATAGAAAATTCCTAGATCTGGGGCCAGAGCTATAGCACAGTGCGGAGGGCATTTGCCTCGCATGCAGCAGACCCCGGTTCAATCCCCAGCATCCCATATGGTCCCCCGAGCACCTCTGGGAATAATTCCTGAGCGCAAGTACTAGCCCTGGCAATGCATAGGGTAACGTGTTTCTGGGGACCACAGTTTGATTTGCTGATCGATGCGTCAGACCTTCGATAATCAACATCTCGGTACTAAGAAAATCAGTATTTATCAGGCACTGGACGTGTGAGAGTTTAGGCAGCCACCAGAATAAGAGGGTATTCATAATCTTCGAGCTGAGGGAGGTGGTGGGGGCCGTGGGGAGAAGGCCTCGCCGGCTTACCATGTTCCACATTTGCCACTGTCTGGGACTGCCCACTGAGAGCCCACCCCGGGTCAGGGAGAAGCTGCCCCACCTAACGGGCCAGTGGGTGGGAGGGAGCCCAGGGTGACAGCGTTGTAACAGAGCTGCGGAATCAACGCTCCCCACTGAACTCTGAATTAAATGCCTTACGTGAGGGAGATAGAAACCTTCCATATTTTTAATGGTACATGTACTTTGAAGTGTGCCAATGAGCAAATGCTTTAGCATGATTTTTTTTTGTTTGTTTTCTCCAAAAGAGAACATTTAAGAAACACTTTTGTGGGCCCGGGAGCTCGCCCAATAGACATGCTTTGAGATCTGAGGCCCGGGTTCGATGCCTGGCGCTGCTCGATCGCCTGAGCACACTGGGAGAGAGCGCCAAGCTGGGGCTAGTCTCAGCACTGCTGGGGGCCCCAGTTACCCCATGTAACCAAATGAAACACTGTGCTATGTCCTTCCCCTTCAGCTCCCCTAAATAAAAGACAATAAAGTTTTCGCAGGAAAAAACTTAATAAAGTGGAGACTTATCTGAAAGCCGAAAAACTAGAAAAGGGGGGCGGAGCGACACTACAGCGGGGAGGGTGTTTTCCTTGCATGGGGCTGACCTGGGTTCGATCTCCGGCATCCCGTAAGCACCACCCGCAGTGATTTCTGAGTGCAGAGCCAGGAGTAACCCCTGAGCGTCGCTGAGTGTGACCCAAAGCGCAAAAATGAAAAAAATAACTAGAAAAAGCCTTTTTAAAATGTTTTTTATAACATCTGGGGGCCGGGGAGCTAGCTCAAAGGCCGGGAGCACTTGCTTTGCATGTGGGAGTTCCAGGTTCTGCTCCTGGCACACAAGGTCCGCCGAGCACCTCAGTATAGCTCCTGAGCACAGAGCTAGGATAACCCTGGGTACCCCACCAAAACAAATTAATAAGAAGAGAATCTTATCTACGGCTTTTTGTTAGGAGACTAATCTGTTTCATACCCACAGAACGGGGCTGGAGCTATAGCACAGTGGTTGGGTGTTCGCCTTTCATGCGGCCGACCCGTGTTCAATTCCTCTGCCCCTCTCGGAGAGCCCGGCAAGCTACCGAGAGTATCGTGCCCACACGGTAGAGCCTGGCAAGCTACCCGTGGCATATTGGATATGCCACAAACAGTAACAACAAGTCTCACAATGAGAGACATTACTGGTGCCCGCTCGAACAAATAGATGAGCCACGGGATGACAGTGAACAGTGAACCCACAGAACGAGACAGTGATAGCTTGATGGATAACATGGAGACTCTTTGTTGGGCGGGTAAAACGTTGAGACTTAAGTCAAATTGCCATAGTGAAACCATGGTCATATTTCACTGTGCCCCATAAAGGAAGGTTCAGGGTCATACCGAACGATGGTAGGGCTGTATCTGCCAGAGAGATGCCTAATTGTATGCCGATAATAACTTTCGTAATTATCCATGTTGGAATAATCAAGTCTTGCACTTTGGGGCAGAGACAATTACTGCAGCGATCAAGAAGTAATTGATTTTCCCTTGTACGCTGTTCACAGCGGGCGGCTCCATTGCACAGTCATGAATTCTGGGCCAGCGCTGCCAGGGGCTGTTAAGTACAGGCCAGTAGATTTGTGGGGCCACGGGTTTTACTGGCGATGACAATTCATCTAAATCCTGACCTCCTGTTTTCCTGCTACAGGAGAACACGTAAGGAACGTGTGTCTTTGCCTGCACTCACCACAGCTGGAGCACAGCTGTTGGTACATGGCCAACATGTGCAGCTCACGCGCCCCCACCCCCCCGCTTCCCTGCATCCCTGCACCCATGCACCAGCAACCCTGAGTTGCCCTTTTGGGGGGAAGGGAGGGCCCCACAGTGCTCAGGGCTAGCACCTGGCTCAGCGCCTGGCAGGACTGAAGGGACCAAGTGCGGTGCCTGGGACCGAGCCCTGGTGCTTCTGGGGAGGGCCGTCCACGTCCATCGGTGCTCAGGGATCTCTCCTGGAGGGGTCGGGGGACACATGCGGTGCCAGGGACTGAACTGGGGTCAGCCACGTGCCAGACAAGCACCTTGAGCCCTTACGATCTCTCTGGCCCCCTCTGCTGCTTTCTTCAGGTAGATTTTTTTTCGTACCAGTCATGCTGGCATTAACCTACCTGGTCAAAGCAGAGAATGGAGCCAGTCAGTTGTCATTCTGCTTTCAACACAGGGGGCCCTTTCCTGTAAGATGGCATCCCCTTATCTGTCAAAGAACCAGAGTGTGCCGTGACCTGATTGCAAAGTCTCTCCCAAGATGCCAGCACACGGGGAGGGTGGCCGCACAGGGTCATTAAAAACCCCCAGGGAGGAGAAAGGGACACTCCTTCACTGTGGGTGGAAATGCCCACTGGTCCAGCCCTTTTGGAAAACAATATGCACAGTCCTTCAAAAACTTGAAACTGAGCTTCCATATAACCCACAACACCACTTCTGGGAATAATCCCCAGGGTGCAAAAAATCACAGTAGAGATGACATCTGCACCTTCATGTTCACTGCTGCACTGTTCACAATAGCCAGAATCTGGAAACAACCCGAGTGCCCGAGAACAGATGACTGGTTAAAGAAACTTTGGGACATCTACGCAATGGAATACTACGCAGCTGTCAGGAAAGATGAAGTCATGAAATTTGCTTCTAAGTGGATGGTTATAGAGAGTATCATGCTAAGTGAAATGAGTCAGAATGAGAGGGACAGACGTAGAGTGACTGCACTCATTTGTGGAATATAAAATAACATGAGACGGACACCCAAGGACAGTAGACACTAGGGCCAGGAATATTGCTCCATAGTTGGAAGCCTGCCTCATGAGCTGGGGGAGAAGGCAGCTGGGATAGAGAAGGGATCACTCAGTCAGTGATGGTTGGAGGAGTCGTTCGGGATGGGAGATGTGTGCTGAAAGTCGATAAAGGACCAAACATGATGGCCTCTCAGCATCTGTATTGCAGACCATCATGCACAACAGTAGAGAGGGAGAGTAAGAGGGAAATTGCCATCGAGGCAGGCGGAGGGATGGAGAGAGGGGTGTGTACTGGGGACGCTGGTGGTGGAGAATGTGCACTGGTGGAGGGATGGGTGTCCGATCATTGCATGACTGAAACTGAAACATGGAAGTTTTGCAACTGTATCTTACAGTGATTCGATTAAAAGTAATAAAGTAAAAATCCCCAGAGAATGGTCCTATGGGTAGGGGATGTTTAACTGGCCTGGGCAGTGACCCCGCTGCTAGGCGGCCCTCCCTCAGCTGGGCGGATGAGCGCAGCGTTTGCTCTGACTGGAAACAGCTTCCACCAACTGCTCCTCGGTCAGCAGATTTGCCCTTTCAGGAGGGACACCCTGGTCTCCTACCAGAAAAAAATACGGGACAACGCAACTCACTTCAGTGACTCCTTGAGAGAATGAGATGAAGTGACGTCCACACACCTCCGCTATTGCTCGCTGCTAAAACCACTCACAGTTCTCCCCCCGGGGGCCAGAGGGCCAGGCGTTTTGGGTGTTGACTGAACGGGCGTATTTTGATTCGGAAACAGCCAGCACTTAGGAGTAACGGCAAGTAGCCCTACTAGGTGCCCATGTCCCTGCGGTGAGTTACTCTGTCACATCACCCCAGAAGACGTGATCGGGAGGGCGGACGTCAGGGGTGAGTTCCTGGCAGTGGTTGCCCCCAGCTGACTGGTCCTTGCCGGTGTGACCCCTGGGCACTGTGGCGGGCCTGAGGAAGAAGCTGGCACCAGGAAACCAGGCGTCCCCTCTTTGGCTGGGAGCCACGGAGCCCGCAGACCCGTCAGCGAGGCAGTCACCATCCGGCCTCTGAGAGCCACCGCCGGAACAGAGCTGACACTGGACAACAGCGAAAACCAGACAGTGGACCTGGGGGCTTTACTGCCTCACGCCCCCACCCCGCTGCCACTGAGCGAACTCCCGAGTGAGCTGGGCCACACTCGCAGGCAGGTTTCTCTCACTCGCTGTCGAAGGTCTCCTCTTCGCAGAGGAGACACACCTGTCCTCTGAGTGGCCCGTGAGCCTGGATCAGAGAAGCCACACAACACTTGTCGGGAAACAGGAACCTCTGCACTTCCCGGGCCCGCGGGGACAGATCAGGCTTCCACCCGGGCCTCCTGTCCCTGTTTGGGACCTCGGAGTTTGGCAGCGACGTTCCTATCATCCAGTGGGGATGGAAGCGCCTGGCTCGGCCCTGCTCCCCGCTGGGGCACGGTGCTGGCCTGCGGGGGGCGGCCCAGGGCAGGACCAGGCCACGCGCAGGGCAGACGAGCATCCGTCCACCCGCCTGACAAGGGCCGCCTAGTGCATTTCTTTCTTTTTTTTTTTTTTTGCGTCACACCTAGCGATGCTCAGGGGTTACTCCTGGCTTTGCACTCAGGAATTACCCCTGGCAGTGCTTGGGGGACCATATGGGATGCCGGGGATACGAACCCGGGTCGGCCGCGTGCAAGGCAAACACCCTACCCGCTGTGCTATCGCTCCGGCCCCCGCCTAGTGCATTTCTGATGCGACTGAGCACGGGCCCCGGGAATGCGGTCAGCACCCCCCAGCCTCACCGTGGCTTCTAGAGCAATCTGCAGGTTGAGGGGGGACACCCCGAGGCTCAGAAGGGCTGCATGGGGTCAGCTAACCACCAACTGGCATGAGGTGGCTCCAATTCTGAGGAGCAGACCGAGGGCAAGAGATCACCCCATGCCCGGGCGGGAGAAAGCGCCAGGCCCTCTCCTCACCACCACACAGGCCGGAAGCACTAGGGGTGCGTTTCCTTCATTGTCCACGTCAGGGATCTCCGCTCTGTCGTCCACTCCCCTGGTGTCCGGTGGCCCACCCCTTTCACAGAGGTTCAGCCTGCCCTTCGCTCCCTGAACCCTGAGGAGACAGGGCAGTCTCGTGGGACAGATGAACACAACATCCGTGAGGTGACGAGCCCCGTGTTCTAATCCCTGTGCCTCAGAAGGCACCTTGCTGCCTCCCCCTTTCGCTGAGGGTGCCCAGCAGAGGGGCCCTTTGGTGCCAGGAAACGCAGGCAGATGCCTTGGCCCAGGGGACAAGCACCCGCAGGCGGCGTTACCCCAGGAGCTCTGGGCCGACTGGCCAGGCCGCTCCCAGTTACACAACCAGGAAGGGGCCGCCGGCCTGTGCGACTTCTTCACAAAACTCACTGTGTTCTCTCCAGCCCTGCAATTTTATTCCAGTGACCCCTGACCGGGACACGGCCTCTTCCCACAGCACCAGAAGCACAGATTTCATGGAAAGGCGCTCTGAGCCTTCCAGACGCCCGTGCCCGCGGAGAAGGGCCTCTCACCCGTGCTGAACTCCGCCTGCTGGACGCGCATTTAGAGAAGCGGGACAGCAGAAAGGATCTATCTGGAATTGAGCCCACAAAAATGAGTACGAGGGGCTGGAGCGATAGCACAGCGGGTAGGGCGTTTGCCTTGCACACGGCTGACCCGGGTTCGAATCCCAGCATCCCATATGGTCCCCTGAGCACCGCCAGGGGTAATTCCTGAGTGCATGAGCCAGGAGTGACCCCTGTGCATTGCCTGGTGTGACCCAAAAAGCAAAAAAAAAAAAGGAAAAAGAAAAAAAAAATGAGCACGAAGCCTGTCCGGGCACTCAGTCTGAATCATTATGTGCTTATGTGCTTCTCTCCCCTTCTGGGGGACAGACCCCGGCCCGACAGAACTGGGCACACGCGCTCTACCTCGAGCTGTATAACCCCCCAGTCCCCAAGGCAAACTTGGGCAAAGAACTACAGAGGAGGAGAAGAAAGCCCCAAGCCAGCTCCCCTGAAAATATTTAATGCAAAGAATTCCTTGAGGTGGTGCTTTTACAAAAGGTTTCTCAGCAGATGCCTTTTGGGGTGAAGGGCTGGGGGGGCGGGAGGAGGGGGCAGGCTGTCGCAGCTGGACTGATGACTGGGGGCCACACCCAGCAGTGCTCAGGGCTGGTTCCTGGATGTGCTGCTCAGGGGTCGCTCCTGGCGGGACCCGGGGTGGTGCCGGGGCTGGAACCTGCATGCCAGGCAAGTGCCTCGCCCCCCATGCACTCTCCCCTGCCCCTGGTGTAGTTATTTCGAGGAGAGAAACAAGGAGCGCGCCCGCCCGCGGTTTTATGTCACACCCTGCGTGAACTGCAGCTCTGAGGACAATCTCCAGCCGGGCACCCAGAGTGTCTTCAAGTCCCGGCCAGACGACAAGTTTGCCTGGCGAGAGGCTCCCTGCTGGCGGCTACCAAGGCCTTCCTTCCGGTCAGCAGCAGGGGGACGGCAGGCACCGTGGCCATCGGGCTCGTGGGCTACATGCAGGAAGGCACAACTGATCAAAGCCGACCTGTCTCTTCGGGGCGACCTGGCTGAGCTCCCAGGGCTCGTGCAGTGACCCAGCGTCCCCCTGTTCAGTCACTGGACACGCACTGTCACAGACACCCTCGGAGACAATGCGCTCCCCCCCCCAGCCACCCCCCCAAGGACGCCCCGAGTGACCCGCGCGCGGGGCCGGTGGACAGGTCCGTGGGGGTCCAGCTGCCCCCGGAGCTCAGGGAACTGTGAATAAAGTGCTTCTGACGAGAGAGATCCGCTGGTGGTTTCTCTGTCACCTGAGGCACCATGATCAGTAGCCGGGAAGGCGGGCACGTCGCCAGGAGGAAGGCGGGCAAGCTCGTCTCCAGAGCAGCCCACCTTTCTGGAAAGTTCCCTCCGGCGCTGGGCTCCACTCCCACTCGCGGCTGGGTGAGGCCGCAGTTGATGCCCGCGGGCGGCCGGTGGCGTGGAGGACGCGGAGAGAGAAGGGGAACAGTCCATAAATATCCCTTAGGGTCCACTTGGGGAGGGGGGCAGGGAGGTGACAGCAAAACAAGGCCGGGCTCTGCACTGAGGCCAGATGTGGTCCAGACCAGTGGAGACGCGGCTCGGTTTCCAGAAGGATCCATGTCGCAACTAAGAGTTTCTCCTCAGTCCACGCGCTCGGTAACTGCTATAACACACTTGCATTTTCCATGGCCTCGATCCACCTGCAAAACAGTGTGGGGTGTCAGGGTCAGCCTGAGACCCGCCCGGGGGGCGTGGCGGGACTAGCTACTCTCTCGCCTGAGGTCGGGCCTGTGTCCTGTTCATTCTCCTTTCCTTGACCTTCAGCCAGTGCTCTGGACCACAGTGCTCAGGGCCGCAAGGTCCCGGCCAACACAGCAGAACCCACTCTGGGGATCCCAGCACAGGCACTGTGGCCCCAGGGGGGCCTGGAGTGGGGGGACAAGAAGCCCCCGGGCCACAGCCACTTCTGTTTTGAGAAGCTTTCACGGGGTCCCATACCTCTGAGCCGAGTTGGTGTCCTCTGCCTTGAAGCTATAAAACAGGGTTTTCTTGTGGTACAGGTGGAAGACGGGTCCAACTTCGCTGCTGCCCTCTTCCTTCTCGGGGGCGATGGTGAAGCCCAGCAGCGGCATACTCTCCGTGGCCACGGTGTCCTGCGGGGCACCCGGAGAAAGGGGCGTCAGCGTGACGGCACGGGCACCGGCGGGGCACTCACTGAGCGCCCGGTTTCCCGGCACACACCGTGGGGAGCTCTGGGGGCGAGGGAGACCCCCCCGGGCTGACGAGACCGCTCACAGGGCTGGGGCCCCAGGATCCAGCCCTTGCACTATTGGTCTCCCCAGTACTGCTGGCTGTGGCCCCCCCAAAATAGAAAAGAGTGAAGGAACTGGAGTGAAGGCACATGCTTTGCAGTGGTCGACCCTGGTTCGATCCCCAGCACCATCCCTTGAGTACCGGGGGGTGCAGCCCTGGAACCCGAAAGCTATTGGGGTGGCCCAGGTTATCCCCAGCACGGCATCTTGGGCCCTAGCATGGAACCGCGCTGCCTTGGCTGGCTGAGAATAGCCATGATCGGGGCCTCAGCGACAGCACAGCCAGGAGGGCCCTGGCCTTGCACATGGCTGACCCGGGTTCGAGCCCCAGCATCTGGTCATATGGTCCCCCAAGTGCTGCCAGAAGTCATTCCTGAGCGCAGAGCCAGGATTAACCCTTGAGCATCATCGGGTATAGCCCAAAAACATTAAAAAAAAAAAAAAAGAATTGCCATGTTGGGTTTTCAAGTCTCCTGAGCACTGCTCAGGAGGCTAAACCCTCTCCCCACCCCCTGGGGGGGTTGGGGGAGAATCCAGGGATTTTTCATCATATTCAGGTTTTGCGAGTCAGGGGTGATTCCCAGTCTAGGAAAACACTGAGGCTCAGCGCAGGTGCAAAACTCCCCAGGATCAGAGACACCACAAGGTTACAGCACCAGCCTTGCTTCAGCTGACGCTCCTTTGATCCCCAACATCACATCACATCAGCACTGCCAGAAGTGACCCCTGAGCACAGAGCCAGGAGTAAGACCGAGTCCAGCCAGGAGGGGTCAGAAAGAAAAGGCGGCAGGGGCAGAGCCAGAAGCTGAACCTTGCCACCTCGTAACCCTAAACTCGGACTCAGCTTCCAAAAACTGTTTTATTTTTTTTTCTTTTCAGTAGGGGCAACACCCCCACCCAGGTACTCTGGAGGTCCAGGGTACGCCCAGAGTATTCTGGGCAGGCGCGGACCACACCTTGCACGGGAGCAGAGCCCAGGCCTGTGCAGGGCAGGTGTATACACTGCCTCGGGCACGAACTCCCTGGCCCCCCCAGAACTCTTCCTGGTCACATGTGCATGTCTTAGGCAGCTGCTGGGGGCCAAGCTGGAGAATTGAGAACAATTCAAGGAAACGAACCCAGAGAACATACAGAGATGGAAACTCCGACTGTCAGTGGGCAGGACATTTTTATATGGACAGATTCACATAGGCATATACATATATGTATATATACACATATACACACATATATGTATATGGACTGGAGTGATAGCACAGCAGGTAGGGCGTTTGCCTTGCACGTGACCGGCCTGGGTTTGATTTCTCTGCCCCTCTCGGAGAGCCCGGCAAGCTACCAAGAGTATCCTGCCCACACGGCAGAGCCTGGCAAGCTCCCTGTGGCGTATTCGATATGCCAAAAACAGTTACAAGTCTCACAATGGAGATGTTACTGGTGCCCGCTCAAGCAAATCGATGAGTAATGGGACGACAGTGCTACGGTGCTATATATATATATGGCAGAGCCTGGCAAGCTACCCAAAACAGTAACAATGATGGTCCTCATTCCCCTGAACATGAGAGTGCCCCCAATATGCCATCGGGCTACACTATATATATATATATATATATATATACACACACACACACAAACAAACATGCTCATTAAAACCACAAGGACCAGAGATACAGGTGGTGGGAGAAGAACAAGGAGCAAATTTTAAAAAATGTTTATTGAGAGCCAGAGCGACAGGGCAGCAGGTAGGGCGTTTGCCTTGCATGCAGCAGACTCGGGGTTCGATCCCCAGTGCCCCATGGTCCCCCAAGCACCACTAAGAGTAAATCCCGAGTGCAGAGCCAGGCGTAAGCCTGCGCGTCACCGGGTGTGGCCCAAGTGACAGATCAAAACCAAAGAACAAAGCAAGCTAGGTTGGGAGGAGCAAAATGCAGGTCCCTCGCTTGAATTCCTACTTAAAAGGTTAAAACAACTCGACCCCACGCCCACCACGCCCCGTGGGGGCCGCTCCCGTGCAGGGAGCAACCGAGCCATGGGGGCGCCTCTACGAAACAGTGAGAAGTCTTCGGGGGTCTCCGAAGCCGTGCTGAGGAGGCCCCCTGGCTCCTCCCCGAGGGCCTCAGCCCAGCAGGCAGGAAGCCCCGTGCCCGGGCCCGCAGCTGCTCTGGCGCCTGCTCCCCTCCTCGGTGCTCCGGGGGAGCGTGTGGTGCTGGGGACCAAGCCGGAGCCAGCTGCCTGAAAGCCACCACCTGACACCCTGGACAGCTCTCGGCTCTCGGGTCCCTCGTGCAAGGATTTCTGTGTTTTTCTTTTCTTTTTTTTTTTATCATGAATACATGTTTATTTTGATCAAATATCATCATTCTCTTTGGCAGTTATTGATTTCCAAATGTAGGAAAGTTGTTTAAAAACTCGCAAACTAGATCTGATGTTAAAGCCAGAAGGAGGCTAAGCAAAGGCTGGTCTGACTTAGCTGTGGTTGTGTCACTGTCACGGTCACTGTCATCCTGTTGCTCATCGATTTGCTCGAGCGGGCACCAGTAACGTCTCCATTGTGAGACTTGTTGTGACTGTTTTTGGCATATTGAATATGCCATGGGGAGCTTGCCAGGCTCTGCCGTGCGGGCGGGATACTCTCAGTAGCTTGCCGGGCTCTCCGAGAGGGACGGAGGAACCGAACCCGGGTCGGCCGAGAGCAAGGCAAACGCCCTACCCACTGTGGTAGTGTATTCAGAGTAACTGCTGAGGAAATGCAAAAGCTGAAGTTGAGCGGGGCAGGAGCTCCTAAGTCACTCTGGCCGCAGAGTACGGGGGAAAGAAGGACAGAAAAGGAATGGGGGGAAATGGGAGAAGAGATGGATGAGAAGCGGCGGGGCAGGGGGTGGGGGTGCAGGTACCTCGGTGGGTGCCTAGGAACGACAGAGCCAAGTATCCAAACCACAGGGTCAATGACTCTGAAATCAGGAGGCCCAAATCTCACAACCACACTTAAAATTGTAAAATTGTGCCTGTCAAAGCGACAGGCTGGGGCGGGGGCAGGGGCAGGAGAGGAACCCGGAACCCGGAACCCAGACATGGAGGGAAGCTGACTCTGGTGGGGGGGGTCGGGGGGGGCAGTGGTGGAACATTGTATGTCAAATACTCCACTATGAATAACTTTATAAATAATGATGCTTTGATAATTTTTTTTCTTTTTGGGTCACACCTGGCGATGCACAGGGGTTACTCCTGGCTCATGCACTCAGGAATTACTCCTGGCGGTGCTCAGGAGACCATATGGGATGCTGGGAATCGAACCTGCGTTGGCCATGGGCAAGGCAAACGCCCTACCTGCTGTGCTATCGCTCTAGCCCCACTTTAATAAAATTAAAAATTTTTTCTTTAAACTCTCAAACTAGGAGTAGAGAAGAACGACCTTAATTTGACAGAGGGAGTCAATGAAATCCCTCTGCCAGCATCACCCTCAACAGTTTAGGAGCCCGGCAAGAGGGTGGAGACCAGTGAATGCTGTACTGTGGGGCTGGGAGCTAGCGTGGGATGGGATCGAATCCAGGCCAACCACATGCAAGGCAAGCCAGCACCCTACTCACTGTACTATCACTCTAACCTGAAAAATTTTAACATTATCTATATGCTATTGGCAAACACCCAGAAAAATAAACTATATCCAACACAGCATCCAAAAAATAAAAAGGAATGCAGTTAACTGAAATGAAGACTTCTATACTTAAAACTACAAAACATTAAAAGAAATTAAATGAATGAAGATTTATGCCATGTTTCATGGATTGGAAGATTTAATATTAAGTCAATTCTCTGGAGTTAATTTCAAGATGCAACAATCCCTCTCAGCAGGCTTCCTTTTATAACTGACAAGTTTATGTAGAAATCTAAAATGTAGAATTTTCAAAACAACATATAAAAGAGTAAAGCTGGAGGGTTTAAAGAAATTGGCTTGAAGACAGTGTAAAGTGGGGCTGGAGCAATGGCACATCGGGTGCTTGCCTGGCACGTGGCCAGCTCACGTTTGCTCCCTGGAAATATGGTCCCCAGGCCTTGCTAGGCGTGATCCCTGGGCACAGAGTCAGGAGTGATCCCTGGGCACAGAATCAGGAGTGTTCCCTGAGCACAGAATCAGGAGTGGTTCCCGAGCACGACTGGGTATGGCCCAAGCCCCGTCTCCCCCAACAAGTGTAAAGTTACAGTGATCAAGGCAGGTGCCCTTGACAGAAGGCCCAGCACACACATCTGTAAGGCAACACCCGCTTTATGACTGTTTTATTGGTAGACGGAAGGAGGGTCCCACTACTGTGACTGTATCAAAATAATCCCGAGGGGAGGAGAAAATCTTTTCAGCAGGTGCTGGATATCCAAAGGAAAAAGAAAGTAATCTCAGAAAATACACAAAAACCAATCTGACCTACTCACAAAGCTCAAAAAATAAAACCTTTCAGGAGAAAATGCAGAAAATTTTGCAATTTGCAGTAGACAGAAGTTTCTTAGGGCACGGAAAGCAATGGCCATAAAGGAAAACACAAACAACCCAGATTTTCTTAAAAATTATAAGCGTCTATTCACCAAAAGATTCACTCGTTTGCTTTAGGAAATTGAACAGGCAAGCTGCAGAATGGAAGAAAGTAGTCACCAAACATTTATCTGACAAGAGACCGGCCCCAAGATCTGTGAAGAAGTGTGAGGTGGCATGAAGACAAACAATCTACTTGAGTTTTCCTTTTTATTTAATTTTTGAGTCATACCCAGTGATTACTCAGGAGTTACTCCTGGCTTTGCACTCAGGAATTACTCCTGGTGGTGCTTGGTGGACCATATGGGATGCCAGGGATCGAACCCGGGTCAGCCGTTTGCAAGGCAAATGCCCAACCCACTGTGTCCTATCACTCAGACCTCTGGTCCAGAAACTCGAATCCTAGGTGTCTAGGGCAAATAAAAACCCACGTTCACGCTGAAACCTGTGTGCGACAATTTCTAGTGGCTTTATTCAGTCACCCAAACTGCAAACAACCCAGCGGTGGCTAAAATGTTACTTTCACACAGCAGAACTGCTGTTCGGCTGTCGGAAGGGATGGTGCCAACGCCAGTTCTCAGCCCACCCGAAAGAGGCGTCCGAGCGTGAACCACAGCGCCCCCTGGCGAGCACAAGGAGGGAGCGAGTGCAGAAACGCCAGGGTTTAGGGAGAGCCTCTGGCAGTGAGGCGGGAGCAGGCCAAGCCCAACGTGGGAGTGACCCTTGGGAAGAAAGGAGCAAAAAAAAGGCCAAACTAATCTCTGTGTGTGTTGGGGAGGGGACGCTGTTGTATGCTCGCCAAGCTTTATTTATTTATTTATTTATTTTTGCTTTCTTTTGGGGGGGTCACACCTGGCGGTGCTCAGGGGTTACTCCTGACTCTGCACTCAGGAATTACCCCTGGCGGTGCTCGGGGGACCATATGGGATGCTGGGGATCGAACCCAGGTGGGCTGCATGCACGGCAAACGCCCTCCCCGCTGTGCCATCGCTCCAGCCCCTGCTCATCAAACTTTAAATAGCTTCTGGGGCTGGAGCAATCGCACAGCGGGGAGGGTGTTTGCCTTGCACACAGCCGACCCGGGTTCGATCCCCAGCATCCCATTTGGTCCCCCGAGCACCGCCAGGGGTGATTCCTGAGTATAGAGCCAGGAGTCACCCCTGAGCATCGCTGGATGTGACCCCAAAAGAAAAAAAACTTTAAATAGCTTCTGATGCACTTCCCGCTATGTAAGTTACACCTCAAAGGTAAGACACAAACAAAAACACAGATTGCCCCCTCAGGAGAAGTACACATTGAAGGTATCAGCGTGAGGTGACACCAGTGTCCGTCCTGCGGAGGGACAGAGGAATGAATATGCAACATCCTTGAGGCACACTGGAATTTTTACTTGTATAATCTACTTGACGACTATAGGACGGTTCCTAGTCAATTTTGTGTGTTTGGGTCTGGGGGGCACACCCGGCAGTGCTCTGAGATTTCTCCTGGCTCTTGCTTAGGACTCACTCCTGGCGGGGCTGGAACATATGGGATGCTGGGGATGGAACCCGGGTCGGTCGCATGCAAGGCAAGCGCCCTCCCTGCTGTGCTCTCGCTCTAGCCCCTGTTAAAATTCTTCTAACTAGCTTCTGTGTGGACACTTTTCTAATAAGCTACAGCTGCAGTCACCGCATCGTGAGATGCTGGGAGACAAACCAGGTTCCCAGCCACTCCTGATAGCCATTCTCTCAGCTCTGTTCTGTTCTCTTTCTCCTGCAAAGAGTAGGCCGGGGGCCAGGCCCAGGGAGAGGGTTCAAAGGCCCATGCCTCGCATGCGGACGGCCTGGTTCAATCCCCAGCATTCTACGGCCCCCCGAGCACCATGCTAGGAGTAGCCCTTGAGCACTGCAGGGATATGAAGTATGGCTTACAGGTGTGAGGACCTGGTTCAACGTCCACTCATAAAATAAAGGACGGAAATGCTCAAATCACATTCTATACTGTTCAGTGAACGAAGCATTTCTTGATTTTCCTTCTTCCCAGGACTATTCAGGAGAGCAAGTTGCATCAGTTTTGGGCCAAGTCCCGGCACCGAGTGAATTCCTGGTCTCTTAACCAGGGGTCATCATCGTGGACCCCTCCGGATATTTCAGGAGGGCCTGGGTGAAAATCATATAAGCGAGGGTGGGGAGCCCACGGCACCCAACAGGGGGTCCACTGACAGGAAGGAGACAAGGTCGGGAAGAGACGCTGACACACACAGAGAATGACAACACCCCCCTCCCCTTCCAGACCCCCGTCTGATGGAATCGGAAGCGCACCCACGACTGGGAAACGCCCGCTGAGGAGCCAGACACATTTCCCCTGGGACACGCCTGGGACCGGCCGCTCCTCCGCAGGGTGCTCCCCACACCCAGGGCTCACTCCTTCCTGCCTCCCCAAATTGCTCCAGGCCCCACCCTTAGCACCGGGCCCGCGCGGCCACTGACACAGGCTCTGCCCCTCTCGGCTCCCACCGCTCCTGGTTTCCCAGAGTGGACGGTCCACCAAGGCTGGACACCAGGTGTCCCTGCAGGGACAGTGGCCGGCCTGAGCCCGGCGGGCAGGAGACAGAGACCCCCACATTCCAGTTTGCTCTGGAAAGAGCAACTCCCCTCCCACCGCGGCCCCATCTGTGGATATGGCGAGGGAGGGGCCCGGCCCCCCCCCGTCTCTCAAACATCCACAGAGGCCTGCAGGAGGGCACTCTAGACCCCCCCAAGAACAAAGCGTCCCGTGCACATGCCCGCAGCGGGCCGGAGCTCTGAATCCCGCTTTCAGAGCAGGTGGAGCCCGTCGGGGCCAGCAGATGGTGGGGTGTGTGCGTGCCCGTCATCCGAGAGGGGGGCTGGCAGCACCCCCTCCTTGGCCAGCAGCCTGCTCATTCCCCGGACTCTACTTCCAGTGCTCTCGGTGTGAGAGCCACAAGGCACGCAGCGACCGCCAGGGCAGGCAGGGACGCGTTCCTCCCACGGCACCGCTCAGCCTGGGGCTCACTCAAGTCCGGTGGGGACAGGGCGGGGGGGACAGGATGCCTGTGTGGGGGGGGCACGCCACCCTACCTCGCTGGCCATGTAGGTGTAGAGCACTTTGCCCTTGATGACGAACCACAGCTTCTTCCAGTGCCTCTTGCCCTTCTTGCCGCGGCTGAGGTAGCCACTGATGGCCGAGCCCTCTCCGGACGCGGCCACCTGGCGGGAGGGGAGCACAGGTCAGGGCCCGCCGGACAGCGCCGGAGCCTGAGCCTGGGACAGGAGCAGATGCAGTCCGGACCCCTGGGGCAGGCCCTGAATGGACCCGGGCGTGCTGCCCCCTACTGGTCATTCCTATTTTCATTCCCGATCACCCCTCCCCCCCAAAGGGTCTTTCCAACGGGATTCTGGCACCTTTTTGGTTTCTGGGATTCTGGTTCTGACGCTTTTTTTGTTTTGTTTTGTTTTTGTTTGGGGGCTACCCCGGCAATGCTCAGGGGTTACTCTTTGCTCCGTGCTCAGGAATGACTGGCAGGCTCAGGGATGCCACCGCTCGAAACCTGGCCAGCTACATGCAAGGCAAACGCCCTCCCCGCTGCAGTATCCCTCCGGCTCTGGTTCTGATGCTTTTACCGTTGCTGCTTCGTACGTTCAAGGACGGACCCTCTTCATACCGTTTAACAAGAGTTGTTTTTTTTCTTTTTGCATTTTGGGTCACACCCAGTGATGCTCTGGGGTTCCTCCTGGATCTGCACTCAGGAATTACTCCTGGAGGTGCTTGGGGGACCGTATGGGATGCCGGGGATTGAACTCAGGTCGGCCGCATGCAAGGCAAACGTCCTACCCGCTGTCCTATTGCTCCGGCCCCTAACAAAAGAGTTTTAGGTTCTCCTGCTAATGGGGTGTATTCCCTGCGCCTGTCAGCTCAAGGGTGCCGGAGGCGTCTGTCCCCCCTCTGCTGGACAGGCTCCAGGTGGGGGTCCGGACCCAGGGGGGAACTCAGGGCAAGTCGGACGGAGAAAGGCCGAGAGTTGAGGGCACGCCTCAGGTGGAAGATAAAGATTCAAATGAACCGAATCCCTCAAAGCTGCCCACAGAGGGGGTGACCACCTGGGGGCTGGGGGGTGGGAGAGTGGATGGAACCCTCTAGAACTCCAGTCATCAGGGAGAAAGCTGACGTGACTGCAAACTGTGGGGGCGGGGGGGCTCCATTCTGCAGTCGGGGAGAAGGAGAGAGGAAGTTGGGGGGGGGGGAAGAAAACCAACCCCCCAACCCCAGGCCGAGCCAGCAGGGAGGGCTGACTCTGCCGTGTGCTGGGCTGCTCACCTCAGCCAGCGCTGACGGGACTTTCTTCTGCTTCCGGAAGGCAGCGGGGTTGATGCTGTGCAGGACTGACGAGAAGGCGCTGCTGGACAGGCGGTGCGAGGCCGGCGGGAAGCTCATGCTGGCCGGCCGCTCTGAAAGGACAGTGGCCAGTGGGCGCCCCCAGCTGCCCAGAGCCCAGCTCCCGCCCTCCCGGGAGCAGCTACAGAGCACGGGCCCCGGCCCTGCCCCCGGCTGCCAGCTCAGCTGCCTGCTGACCTCTGGGGAGCAGGAGGGCGCAGGGGCTACAGCTGACCGCGGCCTCCTGCCCATGCCCTCTGCGGCCCCTCCTGACCCTTAGCCTCAGAAGGTGCCAGAACACGGCCCCTGAGTGTGCGTGACCACAAGGCCCCACCGAGTGGGCACGGAGTGTGGGTGACCACACAACCCCCGCCGAGTGGACACTGAGTGTGGGTGACCACACAACCCCCGCCGAGTGGACACTGAGTGTGGGTGACCACACAACCCCCGCCGAGTGGACACGGAGTGTGGGTGACCACACAATCCCCACCGAGTGGGCACGGAGTGTGGGTGACCACACGGCCCCAGCGTCCTCAGGCGTGTGTCTCGGCCCCATGTCCACCCTGCGTGCGGGGCCCACCTCTCAGCAGGACGGGCGCGTCCCCGCCCCTCCTCTTCAGCTCTCCGTAGCAGCCGTCGCAGACCTTGGCCAGCCGGTCCTTGAGGTACTTGAGGGGATACTTGTTCCTCGAGCAGTTCCTGCAGACGATCTGCGGGCCGGGTGGGCACGCGTGTCACGGGGGCTCCCCAACACCCACACAGGGGCTCCCGGTTCAGCTCAGCCCGGGGCAGCGCCAGTGCATACGCCCGTTTCCTGCTCTTGCTGGCGGGGCCAGGGACCGAACCCGAGGCTCCTGCGTGCATGGCAGGGCCAGTGCCACCAGCCACGTGCCCGGCCCCGTGTCACTGTGCGAGCATCACAGACGGGACGGGACCTTCTGGCGGGAGAGACGGACCAAGGGGCCTGAGTGTGGGCAAAGCTTGTGGGGGTCCCGAGCCCCAGCCTCAGCACCGCAGGGTCCTCCGGCAATACCAGGACGGACCCCCAACACAGAGCCCAGAGTCCCCCCAAACACCCCCAGGACAGACCCCCAAACACAGAGCCAGGAGTCACCCCAGACACCTCCAGGACAGACCCCCAAACACAGAGCCAGGAGTCCCCCCAAATACCCCCAGGACAGACCCCCAGCACAGAGCCAGGAGTCACCCCAGACACCTCCAGGACAGACCCCCAAACACAGAGCCAGGAGTCCCCCCAAACACCCCCAGGACAGACCCCCCAACACAGAGCCAGGGGTCACCCCAAACACCCCCAGGACAGACCCCCCAACACAGAGCCAGGAGTGACCCCCGACGCCGCTGTGCACGGCCCAAACACGCCACACTAGGTGTGTGATGAGACACTGAAGAACCGCCAGCATCTTGGCACATTTCAGATCTGCCACCCGGCGCCATCACCCGTGCTGGAACCGGGACCCCCCCCACCCCCCGGGCCACAAGCCCCTGGCGTCTCCCCAGAGTCCAGAGGAGGGCGGGCACGAGGAAGCCAGCGAAAGGAGATCAGCAGCCCCGACCGCTTGGGTGGGGTGCCCTGGGGGTGGTCACGCCTCGTGCCGTGTCCCCCCCCCCCCCCCCGCCCGTCCCCGGGCCCTCACCTTGCCGCAGGCGTGGCAGTGGTGGCGCCGCAGCGTCAGGGAGAAGTCGCAGCCACAGTTCATGCACATCATCACGTGGGTGACGGGCACCAGGGTCGGGGGGCGCTCGCCCAGGCTCACCCCCAGCCTCTCTCGGATCTGGGGCCGCAGGACGGGGAGGGCAGTGAGGTCGCCGGGCAGGCGCCCCCGTCTGTGCACAGGCGGGGAGTGGGAGGGGAGGGAGAGGGAGAGCGGAAGGAGGGGGAGGGGGAGGGGGAGGGGGAGGGGAGGGGGAGGGGCCTCCATTCCACACACCGGCCCTGTGCGCCCACCTCCCCCTCCTCCCAGCGCTGGGGTCAGGGGGAAGTGGCTCCGGCACTCCAGGGCGTAGACCCCCGCCCGGGCCCGCCCCCCACTCACCTCCACGCTGTGGTGGAAGGCGGCCAGGGCCTGCGCCTTGTAGTCCTCGGGGAGGGCCCTGCTCAGGCAGGCGTGCCACTCGTCCCTCTCGGCACAGGAGCTGCGGCACGAGGGGGTCAGGGGACCCGGCCCCACTGCCCCAGCCCCTGCCCCCCCATCCACCTCTGGGGGCAGCCGGGGCCGCTTCTCTGCCCGTGATCCAGGGCCAGGGACAGCCCCTGCCCGGGGCCTTAGAGGCAGGACAGGACAGGAGGGGGTGGGCAGGCTGTCCATGGCGGGCCGTGCCTGAGGGAGGGAGGCCCCCGGGGTGCCCTGCTTTAGGAGGGGTGAGCTGGCAGAGGTCCACCACCCAGCTCCCCACCCTCCTCCTCAGGTGCCCACGGGACCCCAGGGCCCACTTTGCCCTGTCCGAGGGGGTAGGGGGAGGAGGGCAGGGAGCAGCCATGCAGTTCTCATAGCGTCCACTAGGTGGCGCTCACACACAGTGCTGGGGAGCTGGCAGCCACATTTGGGGGGTCCCTAAACAGCTGTGTGGAGGGGCCTGGGGACACTGACAAGGAGGCAGCCCTCTGCTGGACCCCCAAATAAAAACCTCCCCAGCACTATTTTCCCAAGGCTTCCTGCCTTGAAGACCCTGCCTCCGCGGCCCGGTCCCCCCAGGAGCGCCCCCTACCTCGCAGACAGAGTCAGGCAGGACTCCGGGGTCTCGATCCTGAGCGCGTAGGGCACCTTGTCCATCACAGGGCGGCTGACCTGGAAGCAGGCGGCCACTCAGCCCTCTGCTCGGGGCCCGGGTCTCCTCAGCCGTGAGAGCGGCCTTTCCGACAGCGCGTGTGCCGCGTGCAGACATGTGTGTACGTGTGCAGACATGTGTGTACATGTGCAGACACGTGTGCGAGTGCAGGCAGGCCTATGCCTGCGGAGATCTGTACGGGGTGTGTGCACGCGTGTCTGCCTGTGTACCTAGGCATGGATGTGTGTATGCGCGTGTGTAGGAGTGAGTCTGTATGGCCATGTGTGAATGTGTACATGCATGTGTTCATGTGTTGCATATATGTACACATGGTTCTTGCATGCACACGTGTGTATATGTATGTGTGCTGTGTGTGTCTTAGGTGTGCCCATATAGATGCCTGACTCTGTGTGTGTGTATGCATGTGTGTGTGAGGGCAGGTTGCCTACTTACCTGTCCTTGGCCCCCAGCCCCGGTCAGGCAATGGGGCACCCCTCCTGGGGCCCGGCGCCCAGAACCTTCCTCTGCACAAGCCCCAGAGTGCTCTGTGGGCTACAGGGGAGCCCGCCCTGCAGGGCAGAGCCTCCGTGTCCTGCTTCTGCCCGCAAGGGGGAGGCCCCACCACCGGCCCCCAGACCCGCCAGCTCTGTGTCCCCTTCCCTGGGTGGAACAAACTTCCAAAGACCAGCAGCTCAGAAGCCCCGGGACGGGGTCCACTCTCAGTACCGGGGCGGGGGCAGCTCGGCAGCCCCCCACTCTCGCCCCTCTGACTCAGATGCGCGCGTGGGTGCCGCCTTCCTGGTCACCGTGTGGTGAAAGGGTCAAGCCCAGGTCTCCCCACAGCCCGCAGTGGCCTGGGCCTGAGGGGCCCGAGAACATCACATACAGGGAAGCCCATCCCCAAGGGCAACTGCCTCGGGACCCCCCACACGTGCAGGGCGGGGTGGTCAGTCTCAGCCCCTCTGATGCCACGCCGGCAAACGTGGTTAAAACAGGGCTGGAGAGACGCTCGGGGGGCACCAGGCCCCCAAACAAACGGCAGATCAAAAAGGAAAAAACTGGAAGATTAGAACTCAAAAAAAAAAAAAAATCGAAAGGTCAAAAGGGTCGGTTCACGAAACTCTCCCAGCCCCCAGTGTCCTCCGAGAAGGCCCCCCAGCGGCAAGTGCCCCCCGCTCCAGGAACTCCTCCCTACCCCCCTCTGCGGGCTCCCCCTCCCCCGCTGGCCCTGAGCTCCCGGAAGTGGGGAGCGACCCCCTCCCCGGCACACACCTTCATGCCGGCCACCTTCAGCGTGTTCTTCAGCCGGTACTTCCCGTCCTTCTGGGGGTACGTGTACAGGAGCACGTCGCTCATCTGGGGAAGGGGCACAGTGAGGGGGGCCCATGTGAGGGGAGGGAGGGGGCGCGTGGAGGGCCCCGAGCTGAGGGGCCGGAGGGCTCCGGTGGCGTTGCTGCTTCACACCCCACACAGGGCCCGACGCGCCCCTCCCTGGCGGCCCGAGGGCCAGGGTCACGCAGCGGAGGGCGGGCTGGACCTGAGGGGGCCGAGGGGGCTTCGGGCACCCAGGGGGGGAAAGCCAGCACAGGCAGGTGTGGCCCCAAACACACACACATACACATACACACAGACTGTTTGGATGCGAACTCAGGCGGGATGGCACCTCCCACCGGACCCCAAGACCCACCACTGGGCAGGGCGGGGGGGGGGCTGCGGTCAAGACCGGCTGGGGTGGCCACGCTGCGGCTCCCAGAGCCCAAGGCTGACGAGCTGAGGGACCACTGCGGCGGGCTGCCCCGGCCGGTGTCGGGGGCGGCAGGAAGGGCCCGGGAGGGTGCAGAGGGGCGTGGGGCCTCCAGGGTCCCTGGGCGGGGAGTGTCCAGCCAGGACCCTCCTCTGGGCCTTGGGGAGCCCCGGTTTCGGGCTGACCCGATGGCGACGAGAGAATGGGACGTGGGCGACGCTGCACGGGATGAGTGCCGTGCCCGGGGCTGGGGGTCCGCGGGCTGGAGGGGGCGCAAGGACTCACCAGGAACAGGTGCCGGGGCCGCCGGCTCCTCCCGGCCACCTTCATGAGCGTCCCTTCCTTCAGAAACTCCTGCGGGCACACAGGCCTGCCTCAGCCCCACGCTCGCCCACACCAGAAAGGCGGACCCGGGGCCACCAGGAAGTGGGGCAGACCCCGGCTCATGAGACACGCCTGGAGCCAGAGCGGCAGGACAGCGGGCAGGGCGCCGGGTTCAAATTCTGGCACCCCAAGCACTGCCAGGAGTGATCTCTGAGCACAGACCAGGAGTAAGCCCTGAGCATCACCGGGTATGGCCCCAAAGCCAATACATACATACATACATACATACATACATACATACATCATACATACACTCATACATACATCCCTAAAGAGCCAGGCCTGTGAGTGCCGGGGTTGTGAGGGCAGCAACCCCGGCCAGGGTCCCACACAGCCCCTCCTGCTCTCCCGACCACACGGGGGTCTGCAGACCACGGCCCCCCTGCCCTGTGTGCTGCCACGGGGACCCCCCCACCCCCGCAGAGTCTGGCCTCGGGAGGGAGGGTGCGAACCCCGTGGTTCTGGAGGGCACAGACAGATCGAGAGCGGGGCTCACGGCTGTGTGAACTCAGGCTCAGGGCCGCGAGCGTGCCCAGCACAGGGGAGGCCGCGTCCTCTGCTCCTGCCCTCTGGGGTCACTCCCGGCTGTGTCTGGGAGACCACTCGGGGGGCTGCAGATGGACCCAGGTCTGCGGGAAGCAAGGAAGCGCTTTTTTTTTGTTTGCTTTTTGGGTCACACCTGGCAATGCACAGGGGTCACTCCTGGCTCTGCACTCAGGAATTACCCCTGGCGGTGCTCAGGGGACCCTATGGGATGCTGGGAATCGAACCCGGGTCGGCCTCGTGCAAGGCAAACGCCCTACCCGCTGTGCTATCGCTCCAGCCCCAAGGAAGCGCTTTTAATCTCTCTCTCTCTCTCTCTCTCTCTCTCTCTCTCTCTCTCTCTCTCTCTCTCTCTCTCTCTCTCTCTCTCTCTCTCTCTCTCTCTCTCTCTCTCTCTCTCTCTCTCTCTCTCACACACACACACACACAAGCGTGGTCCTTTTTGCTTGGTTTCGGTTTGGGGACACTCCCGGCAGTGCCTGGGCCTGGCTCCTGGCTGTGCCCTCCGGCAGGGGCACTTGAGACCACACAGGGTGCCGGGGACGGAGCCGGGGCTGGCGTGTGCGAAGCCCGGCAGGCACCCGGCCCGCCGCCCTATCTCCGGCCCCTGCTAGACGGTGACGGAGCCAAGTGTGAGTTGGTCTCTTCCCTCCCACTGGGAACTCCAACGTGGCGAGTCTGTCTCGTGTGGGGAGGGTTCAGAGCTCCTCGCCGGAGCCCGAGGGGCCTTTAGCCCGTCCCCACGGCAACTCCACCCGGAACCAGACACACCCGGTGTCTCTCCGCCCAGGGACCCCAAACGCCCAGGGACCCCAAACGGTGTCACTTTAAAGGTGCCCCCAGCAGGAGCCCGAGGGCCCCGGGGGGCCTCCCTGCCCCTCCCGCGTCTGGCCCAGCCCAGGGAACAATGCGCTTATCAGCCTCGCTGCCCGCCCGCCGGGCACTCACCCTTCCTGGCTGGACGAGGTCGCCCTGGCCCCGGACGCTGTGCTCGATGTGGACCAGCTTCTGCAGGTTTTCCTGTGGGCAGGACAGGGGCGGGGTCAGGCCCCCAGGGGTCTCCTCTCCCCTGGAGGGGCCGCCACGGCACGGAGCCCCCCCCATCGGGAAGTGCCCCTCCAGTCCCGTCAGCAGCAGGGCCAGCAGGGAGCCGGGGCTTGGGATGGGGGGGCCGCAGGGTGTGGCCCCCACCTCCTGCCTGATCGACACCTCTGGGGTCCGGGGTCCGACACCCCTGTCTGCAGGCTTCGGGGGTCAGGTGGCCTCTGCAGTGACCCCAGGCCATCAGCCTCACCCCCAGCCTGTGCCCCCAGGTGACAGACCCTGGGCCGGGCTGTCCTCCGGGCGCCTGTGGGGAGAGCATCCGGCCTGAGTCCGGGGACACCTGGGC
The DNA here is from genome assembly GCF_027595985.1 of Sorex araneus. NCBI lineage: Eukaryota > Metazoa > Chordata > Mammalia > Eulipotyphla > Soricidae > Sorex > Sorex araneus. The sequence goes on from NC_073305.1 coordinate 9,241,803, forward strand.
GTGACACATGCAAAGGGAGGACGCCCTCCGCCCCTCACACACACCCCGCAACCAGGGCACGACAAAGCGGTCATCTGGGGCGGAGCTGGAAGGCAGCTGGAAACCACTGGAAACTGCTGAGAAGTGGGCTCATCAGCGGAGCCCCGAGGGGCAGGGCCGGCCCAGGCCCAGCGTCCAGGCCAGCGCGGGGCCCGGACAGGGCTGGGGGGTGCTCGGGCCCGGCGTGACGGAGAGCAGCGGGGAACGTTCGTCTGCCAAACTGAGTGGGAGAAAAGGCCAGGGAATTCCCGGAACCGGGATCCTGGCTCTGGCTCTGAACTGAACTGAATCCTGGAACCCAGAACCTTCTCTACTCCCAGGGCCCAGAACCGAGTCCCAAAGCCCCGCCCCGAAGCCCCGAGGCTCCTCGGTGGGTTCTGGGCCCAGCAGCCCTCTGGGGGCCCAGAGAAACCTACAGGAGGGTGAAGGGCGTTCGCAGCCGCACAACACCTCTGAATTCTCAGACACCGACGGCCCAGCAGGACACGGCACAGTGGCGGGAGGGACAGACAGCAGCTAAGCGCCACTAGCAAACGCAGGACACTGACGCTCTCGGAGCCGCAGTGCAGGAAGCCCCAGGACCCGGGGTCCCCAAGGTGAGGCCGAACAGGCTCCACGAAGTTCCTTGACTGAAGCATTCCTGGGTAACCCCGTTAGCCACTCAGTGCCGGGCAGCGACATCAGCAGGGGTTCCTGGGGGCCGACTTGGGGGTGGCTGGGAAAATGGGGCCAGTGGGGGGGAGGGGACAGTGGTGGCAGGACTGGGGCTGGAATGTTGAATGCCTATAACAGGCCGTCACGAACCACTTCAGAAACCCAACGTTTGAATTAAGTGGGATGTTTTTATTTAAAAAAAAAAAAAACTGAAAACAAGGGGCTGGAGTGATAGCTCAGCGGGGAGGGCGTTTGCCTTGCACACGGCCGACCCGGGTTCAAATCCCAGCATCCCATAGGGTCCCCTGAGCACCGCCAGGGGTGGTTCTTGAGTGCAGAGCCAGGAGTAACCCCTATGCATCGCCGGGTGTGACCCAAAAAGAAAAAAAAAACACAAAAAACCTGAAAACAAGATGAGGGTCAAGGCTGAGTGCGGAGACGGGCTGAGGGCACGGGAGCCCCACGGCCGTGCCCACGGCCACTCCCAGCGCCTTTCCAGGAGTTTCCGCTGGGGGCGGCAGAGGGTCAGGGGGTGGACAGGGTCCTCCTCTCCTCCAGTGCAGAGAGTGACCGTCTGCTTCCCCCCGGGGGAGAGGCAGAAGCCGGGGGCCGAGAGCGGCCGGGGCTGTGCCCACACGGGAAGGGCGGCGAGAGCAAGACCGTCGGCGGGGGAGGGTGGGAGATGGGGCGGGAGGCAGAGAGCGTCGCCGTGACGCGGGAGCGCGGGCCCCCAGGCCCCCTCAACAGTCATGAGCCTGGCACCGAGGACCCTCCTAAAGGGGGCGGGAGCACGGAGAGCGATGCCTCCCGAGTCCCAGCGCGGCTGAGAGCTGAGCACAGAGCGGGGACACGGAACTCTCCCGCCCCGCCGGCCAGAGACGTGCCCGTCACGGCAGCCCCCGCCACGACCCGACTGCGACCTCGGGAGCCACGAAACCAAACCCAGCTCAGATCCCCACTTCCCCGACTCACCCCACCCCCACCCCCCACGCAGACACCATGATGGGTTAAAAGAGGGCACAGGGCGGCCCCCGTCTCCACCGCGTGTCCGGCTGCTGTTCATTCACCGCTCCAATCAACACCCGCACTGACAGCACCGGGGGGCCGGGGGGGGGGGCTGCCTCGCACGCAGCTGACCCCGTTCAGTCTCTAGCACCCCACAGGGTCCCCCAAATCCCACCAGGACTGATCACCGAGTGCAGAGTCAGGAGGGAGCCCTAAGCACCCCCTGAAACCAAATGAACCCCCCCCCGCCAAGCAGGGGGCAGCCCCCAACTTATTCTCCAGGGAGAAAGCACCGGACAGAATGCTTTCATGAGGGGGGACATGAGGGCTCGCTCCCACCAGGGAGTCCAGCCCGGGGCTTCTTGGCCTTTTCCCTTTCAGCCAGAGAACGCAAAGTTGGCCCATGCTGAGGCTGACCCGGGATCTGGACTCACTTTTGGTCCTTGCGGGCTCAGAAGCACTGGGCTGCGGTCCAGTGTTCTGCAGCCACGGGGCCCTCTGAGGGCTGGAACCCAGAGGGAAGCATCTAGACTCGAGAGAAACTACGCGAGTAGGTTCAAGGAGGCGGGGGGCGGGGAGGGCTTCGGGCAGGACCCGACGAGAACGCCAGGCGGGAAGGATACGACAGAACTGAGCAGAAATGCTCAAAACAGAAACATGTCGGGAGAGAAGGCAGGAACGGCTTTGGGGGGAGAGGGGAGAACGTGGTTGATGATGCTCAGGGGTTACTCCGGGGTCTGAGCTCAGGAATCACTCCTGGCAGTGCTGGGGGGCACAGCAAGGCGCTCCCCGCTGTACTATCGCCCCGCCCGTCCCTTCGACAGGCTGAGGAGAACCATGACCACGGGGGAAAATGAACAAGCCTGAAGTCAAGCGAGCAGAGATCATTTCAACTGAATCCCACAGAGGGAAAACGGGATTCAAAGGAAGAGAGGTGGGGTGGGGGTATGGAGAGATGGGACGGGGGGAGGGCGCTTGCCTTGCCCTTAGCTGGCCCGGGTGGGATCCCCCACATCCCGTATGGTCCCCCAGGCCCCATGAGGAGTGATTCCTGAGTGCAGAGTCTGGGGTAACTCCTGAGCATCGCTGGGGAGGCCAAGAATACAGATGCGCCCGGCTCAGACTTACAGGCCTGAGGGCCTGGTTTGCTCTCTGGCACCGCACAAATAATTCAAAACTAATCAAGAGTGTAGCCCAGGGGCCACGGGGGTGATGGGACAGAGGTCAAGCACCTACCTTGAATACATGAGAGCTCGTGTGATTCAAGACACACCCAGAACAAAAAAGCAGATCAGGAGAGTTTAGGGACTTGGGGCCAGAGCCACAGCACAGCAGGGAGGGCATTTGCCTTGCACGTGGCCGTTCTGGGGTCGGTTCCTGGCATCCCATAGGGGCCCCTGAGCACTTGTCTGGTGTAATCCCTAAATGCACAGCCAGGAGGAAGCCCTGAGCATTGCCTGGTGTGACCCAAAAATGCCCCCCACAAGAGAGGAAAATTTAGGGACAGAGGGGGGGTTGGGGGCTGGGGAGACAGTACTGCACGGAAGGTGTGTGGCTTGCAGGCAACCAACCCAGGTTTGATGCTTGGCATCCCAGCACCACCTGGGGCGATTCCTGAGCACAGAGCACCACCCGGGCACCACCAGTGTGGCTCAAAAACTAAAAACCAAACAGTAATAAACAAACAAACATAAAAAGGAAAAACAGGCCCCCAGGAGAATCTTCCAAAATCCAGAGAAAGATGACCAATTAAAGGCCCTGAAACCCAGGAATCCCACCCCAGCCTGCCGGCTGAGGGCACACGCCAAGTTTGAGAGGTCAGGTACAAGGAGAACGCCCCGGAGGGGGCCAGAGAGAAAGGGAAAAAGGCGTAAGGAGCAAAAACGTCAAACGTTTAAGTTCTTGGGGCTAGAGCAATAGCACAGCGGGGAGGGTGTTTGCCTTGCATGCGGCCGACCCGGGTTCGATTCCCAGCATCCCATAGGGTCCCCTGAGAGAACTGAGCGGAAATGCTCAAAACAGAAACATGTCGGGAGAGAAGGCAGGAATCACCGCCAGGGGTGATTCCTGAGTGCAGAGCCAGGAGTGACCCCTGTGCATCACCGGGTGTGACCCAAAAAGCAAAAAAAAAAAATAAAGTTTAAGTTCTCATCCGCAACCCTGCGGGTGGCACGACTCGGGCGTCTTCGAGGTGCCCGGAGTGAAAGCTGGTCCACGAGGCTGCGGTGCCCAGGAAGACCCGGCTCAGGACGGGGGCGGGGAGGGGCGGGGTGGCGGGCGGCGAAGGCCGGTCCCTCACCGCTGGGCGGAAGTTCACCCTAAGTGAGGAGAACGAGCTCCAGGAAGGGGTGTGGAGGGATGGGTGAGAGCCGGAGCATCCGCCAGGGCGGCCTCAGCTCGACGGAGACACGGAGGGTCATGTCCAGAAATCCCAAGACACGACGCTGGCGTGGGATTTCTGGACACGATCTGTCCGCTGAAAGGGCCCGGGGCGGAGTGGGGGGGAACGGGGCCCCAGCAAGACGCTCCCCTGGCACCCACATCTCAGATCTTCAACCCCATGTTTGAAGGCAGGGAGCTGGGTCACCGGGCGGTGACGGAGTCTAAGACCAGGGTGAGGAAGGGACGAGACGACAGTGCGGGGTGCAGGAAGGCACCCGACACCCCCCACCCCATCCGGGCGCCAGGGAGGCTCCCCACGGCCATAGCTGGAGCAGCCTGAGGAGACAGCACCGTGGTGGGCCCTGGAACCTTAGAAACCAGGCCTCCAGCAGGGTCACCCAGGTGGGGAGGGCAGCCAGTGGCTAAGTGCCACCTCCTCCAGGGAGTCTCCCCGGTGCTCCCAGCTGGTACGGCCACTGCCAAGTTCTCCTGACGGCCACGTGGAGGCGAAGAAGGGGGATCTGGACACGGGGAAACGCCATCTCTGCTGTGAGAGCACGGCTCGGGCTGCCAGACAGAGGGAGGCACCCTGGGCTTGGTCCAGAAGCCAGGAGGGGGAAGGACACTCCGGGCAGCAGGCGGGGAGGGCTGGGGCGGGCAGTGGCCACGGGGACGGGAGGCAGAGCCCCCAACCTATCCCTCGGGGGCCCCAGAGCCACAGTGCTCTGCCTGAGGGCCGGTTTTCTGAACTGTCTGTTCACAAGCTGAGAGGCAGAAGCCGGTGTGGCCGGCTGGCCGCGTGGACGCATCTCCCGGGCACCGAGGCCAGCGGGGCTGGACGGGGGTCGGGGACTCGAGGCTTGGCCCTGGGTGAAGCGGCCGCCAAAGGGAGGGGCTGTGGGGAGCCAGGTCCCCGGCTGCCCGGCCTGGTCGGGTGCCAGGGCCCCAAACTGCCCCTCTGGCCACTCCGCGGCGGTGTCCTTGCTGCAGGTCTGAGAGGCCGTCAGCACCGAGCGGGGAGCTGGTGCAGGTCACTGGAGGGGGCGTCCTCCCAGAACCCCCCCCCCCCCGTCCCCGAGCCAAGGGGGTGACCTCGGAACTCTTACCACGCCCCAGTCCGTCCCCGTCCCGACACCCCCCGGTCTCCCTCAAGTGTGCAGCCCAGCCCTGCCGGAAGGAAGGACTGTCCACTCCTCCGGCCCTGGTGGCCTCGAGTCCACCTCCCTGCCCGCTACGTCGGCCTGGGCTCTCCGCAGCGGCGCATTCGCCCCCCCGCCCTGAGCTGTGATTTCCGAGAGGGTGAGGGGTTGTCCCGCCTGTGTCCTGCCCTCCACGGGCCAGGGGCTCTCCGGGGCTGAGCCTGACCGCCAGGCTGCTCCGTCCCTGCTGGCCAGGCACCCCCGTTCGCCCCCCCTGCCTGGGAAGGCATCACTGACCCACTGCTGGCTTTCTGCCTCGGGGGTCTCCACAGATGCCTCAGCGGGACCCTCGGGCCCTCCTCACGCCGGGCTCCGGCAACGCTCAGCTGGGGACAGGCATGGACGCGGGTCCGAGGGCGGGCTGCAGTGTGCACACAGTGTCCCTCCTTGGCGGGGGCTGACACTCCGCGGTTGTGGAGCTCAGGGCCCTGGCAGGGGCGACCCAGCGCGCCCGGGTGCTGCCACAGCTACCTGCAGAGGCCGGCCGGCTCTGGGTGGCGGGTTCAACGGTTTCCTGAACACGCCAGGAGCCAGATGCAGATGGCCTTAGGGTCGGCCCCGCCATGCTCTGCCGCCTCCCTGACCCCTCAAAGGCGGACCCGATGCCCAGAGAGGGCCGGCCAGCAGCTCAGGTCACACAGCAAGGCCAGGGCCAGAGCCGACGGTGCTTGGCAAGGTCCCATGAGAAATCTCCCACGATCCCTTCGCAAAGTCGAGTAGGAGACGGTGATGGTCCTAAGCAGTGTGGAAGGTTCTGGAGCCGTCACCCGAGGGTGGGGGCAGGGCTGGACTTACCCCTTGCTCCATGCTGTCGTTGGCGCGGTCGGTGATTGAGGAGATGAGGGTCAGGGCGCCTGAGGGGCGGAGGGGAGAGACGGGCTGTCTGGGCGCTGCCCACTCCCCTCCCCAGCCCCCGCACCTCCCGGGTCACAGCGGCCCGGGGTTCCCACGGCAGGTCGCAGGAAGCCCACCGTCTCGGGCCCACACCCGGGCCACGTGCAGAGGCCAGCTGGGGGCGCCCACCTACCCTGCGTGTCCTCGTACTCGGCTGAGTCGGGGCAGAGGTTGTTCAGGTAGTCTGCGGGAGAAGCGGGCGGGACTCAGGCCCCTCTCCGGGGACGGGAGGCAAGTTCCGGGGGAGGGGGGGTGGGGGGGCCACTCTCTCGCCCTGCAGCCCCCGACCCCACGCCGCCCCGGCCGCCCTTTGCTCCCGCATCGTCGTCAGCTGCTTCCTGACACTGGCCCCGCGCCTGGCTCTGGGGCCTCAGCATCTGCCTCTTCCCACCCAGGCCTTGGCTCTCGGCCCCGCCTCCACACGCCTTCGCCCGGACCCCCCCGGGCTCCTGCCTGCCCTCCTGTCCTGCAGCCGGGGCGCCCCCATGTGCATGCATGTGTGTGCATGTGTGGATATGCAAGAGCATGTGTGTGCATGTGCATGTATAAGCATGTGTGCATGCACATGTGTATGTGAGCGTGTGTGCACGTGTGTGAGCACATGTGCATGTATGGTGAGTGTGTGTGAGTGAGTGTATGCATATGTGAGCATGTATGTTCGCACGTGTCTGAAAGCATGTGCATATGTACAGAGCAAGGGCTGAGGAAACCCACAGGCTGGTGCCCGGAGGCCACGCCAGCTACACCCCACAGTCCTCACAGGCCGCACCCCACGGACGCGGGTACCCGGGCACTGGGCAGACGGGCCTGGAGTGCAGGACAGAGGGGGGGTGTTTCTGGGAGGTGGAGAGGCGGGAGACAGAGCGGGACGTGTGGCGGGCGAGCGAGGGGCCCCTACTCCAGGCGGGGGTCATCTGGCCAGAGGCCCCGGGGGACCCTGAGACACTGAGGTGGCCCCGGGCGAGCACTCACCTGTGAGCAGCACCTGGTACTGGAAGAGGCGCTGCACCACCCTCAGCAGCCGGGGCTTCACGGCCGAGCCGCCTCCGGGCAGGCCCTGCTGCTGCGAGACACGGAAGCCCCTCAGAGACCCCTGTGTCCACCCCCACCCCCCCAGGAAGGCTGGGAGCTGAGCACTCCCTGGGGTAGGATGGGGACACGCCTCAAAGAGTCCCTGCTTTGTATCCAATGAGAGAAAAGGACACACACATGTGCACATGCACACACAGGCCAGCACCACACATACATACACATATGCACCACACATGTGCACATGCCACAAATATACACACATGCATGCACATATATGTACACAGACACACATCACACATGCATACACACATGTAACACACACAATGCACCGCACACTCAAACACATAAATGCATGTGCATATGCAGACACACAGTACACATGCACACCACACAGACACACATCACACAGGCACATACACATATGTGCACACTGCGCATGTAGACACGCACACACCACACAGGTATACCATACAGACACACATCACACAGGCACATATGTACGTGTGCACACTGCACATGCAGACGTGCACACATCACACGCACATCAGACACATCACACATGGACATACATATGTGTGCACACCACACATGCACACACACACACACACACACACACACTTGCACAGGCACGGACACCACAATGCACATGAACACATCACACGCACATCAGACACATCACTCGTGGATATACATATGTGTGCACACCACACACACACACACACACTTGCACAGGCACAGACACCACAATGCACATGAACACACACACGCACATCATGCACATGCATGCAGTTTTCTGCCCAGTTACTGAGCCCCAGCTTGTGGCCATCACGGTCACTCTAGCCTGTCGCACAGCCCCCGCTGGCTCCTTTGCTTCGGTCACAGAACACGCAGGGCCCCCCACCCCCACCCCCGCCCCCGTCTCTCTCACCCAAGAGGGGCTGTTCGGGGGCTGCCCCGCCCGCTGCTCTTCCCAGCCCCTGAGCTGCTCTCTCCCTGCACGAAGCCCCCCCACCCCCCGTGCCCGACCCCAGCAGCCCGAGGGCCAAGGACCCACCTCGAATTCGCGGACGGCGGCCGCCAGCCGGGGCGAGAGCAGGCACGTCTCGCCCAGCAGCCCCAGGTACCTGTCGAACTGCAGGACGTGCGCGGTGTGGTGCTCGAAGGCCTCGGCCCGGGCCAGGAAGATGTCGGCCACCTTCTGCTGGCTGTCCCTGCGGAGGGCGGGCAGGGGGCGGGCAGGGGGTGGCGGCTCAGCTGGGGTGGGGGAGACCAGCCCCCTCGGGGTGGCAAACGCCCCAACGCTCCACTTCCCGGGTTCCCCATCGGTAGACGGAGGCCGACAACCCCCCTCCCGCCCAGCCCCGTGTCCCGGGTGCCCCGTGCCCCCCCGTGCCCGCCGGGCCCAGCTCACCAGTGCAGCAGCCTCGCCTCCAGCGCCTGCAGGATGCTGCGGTGCAGCCGGTGGAGGGCCGGGAGCTCGGCCAGGCCGCGCCGCAGCTCCTCCCGGCCGGGCGAGTCCTTGCCCTCCTGGTCCATCTCGTCCAGTGCCCTCAGCACAGCGCCGTGGAAATCCTGGAACCCCAGAGGCCAGTTACGTGCAGGCGGGGCAGGGGTCCTCCTGCAGGGGCCGGCCCGGCCCGGCACGCTGGCCTGGAGGCGTCAGCGGGCGCCTGCCGACCCCAGCCACGCCTGCTTGCAGCTCATGGGGCCGGCCGGGGTCCCCCGCCTGCCCAGCTGCTCGGCGCACAGCCTGGACGCAGCCTGTCTGTGCCCGTCCTCGCCCGAACCCTGGGCACACGCCCCTCTGGGGTGGGGAGGCGGAGGGAGTCCCCGGCCCGGGAAGCAGACAGACAGACAGACAGACAGACAGACAGACAGGGGCCCTTTACCGGGGTCCACCGTGGAAGAGCTTCACGTGCTGCCCTATTTCCAAAGCAAGTGAAGACGTCCTGGGGACCCCCCCCCCGGCCCCTCACACCCCGGCCGAGCAGTCGCTGGCGACGGGATGGGGGTGGGGCCGACGGGTGACGAACACTCGTGTCACGGTGCCACGAGCGACCGTTTCCCTCTGTCGCCTCAGCAGGCACAGGACGAGCACTGGACAGGGCAGAGTGAGACCAGGGCTGCCGCTCTCAAGAGCACTCGACCCCTTGCAGGTGCTCAGCGACCCGCCGGCCGCCTCTCCCCACGGCCAGGAGCCCCTCGGGCTGTCCCCGGGCTCGGGGCCCAAGGCTCAGGCCCTGATGTGATCCCGGTCCTGTGGGGTCCCTTCAGCATGGCCGGGTGCAACCACGGAGGCCCCTGAGCATTGCCGGAGTGGCCTGGGGGGTCCCCCAGAGCCCCAGGCCGCGCATTAGACCACCGCTCCGGTTGGCCGGCACTGGCCGGAGGGCCCCGGGCCTCCTGAGCACCCCCCGCCGGAGTGAAGAATAAGGAGCTGCAGCAGGCCAGGACTACCTGGGAACCCCGGGTGCAGGCAGGAGTCCCGCCAGACCTCGAGGGCCCACGTGCTCCTGCCACGGTCAGGAGGGAGGGTCACTCAGCCTTGCTGGGCCACCCCGATGGGGCGCTCATTACTGGGCAGGACCCCGCAGCCTCCCTTAACCAACACGCACCCCTGCTCCATCTCTTTAGGGCCCGGAAGGTTCAGTGGCCAAGCACTAACCGCACGGGAACATGGCAGCGAGGTCAGACCCCCCCAGAGGGGAGGCCCCCCAGCCCCCACCACAACAGCAGGAAGGAAAGAGTCTCTCTGCACAGAAACCTGAAAGGGAAATGTGCTTGGGAAAGCACACCTCCTGCAGGAAGCCTTCCTGGGTTCCTCTCCTCCAGGTAAAGGAGTGCAGAAGACGAGGAATAAGAAAAAGAGAGGTGCAAGGCGGGAGGGGGAAGGAAGGGAAATAAGAAGAGGGGAAGAAGGTGAGGGAAAAGCAAGCATCAACTGCGAGAGAAGGCAGAGGAAGTACAGAGACTGGCAGAGGAAGTCTGCCCTCTTAGAAAACTGGCATCTCATCACACTTGTCACACTCATCCAGACTGAGCTTGACTTTGCAGCCTGCCCGTGGGAATGGGGGACCCCCGGGGGCCCAACTGGCTGCCCCCCAGGGAGGACGAGCACAGAGGAAGAAGTTCCAGACCCTGGGTGGGAAGGATCGAGTGTGTGAGCTCGTGCTGGGTGTGTGAGCTCGTGCTGGGTGTGTGAGCACGTGGCTGAGTGTGTGAGCACGTGGCTGAGTGTGTGAGCACGTGGCTGGGTATGTGAGCACGTGTCTGAGTGTGTGAGCACGTGTCTGAGTGTGTGAGCACGTGGCTGGATGTGTGATCAAGTGACGGAGTGTGTGAGCAGTGTGTGAGTACATGGTTGGGTGTGTGAGTACATGTCTGAGTGTGTGAGCTCATGGCTGGGTGTGTGAGCTCATGGCTGTGTGTTTGAGCACATGGCTGAGTGTGTGAGTACGTGGCTGGGTGTGTGAGCTCATGGCTGTGTTTGAGCACATGATGGAGTGTGTGAGCACGTGGCTGGGTGTGTGAGCACGTGGCTGGGTATGTGAGCACGTGACGGAGTGTGTGAGCTCATGGCTGGGTGTGTGAGCTCGTGGCTGGGTGTGTGAGCTTGTGGCTGGGTGTGTGAGCTCATGGCTGGGTGTGTGAGCATGTGGCTGAGTGTGTGAGCACGTGGCTGAGTGTGTGAGCACATGACGGAGTGTGTGAGCACGTGGCTGAGTGTGTGAGCTCGTGCTGGGTATGTGAGCAAGTGACGGAGTGTGTGAGCAGTGTGTGAGTACATGGTTGGGTGTGTGAGTACATGTCTGAGTGTGTGAGCTCGTGGCTGGGTGTGTGAGCTCATGGCTGTGTGTTTGAGCACATGGCTGAGTGTGTGAGTACGTGGCTGGGTGTGTGAGCTCATGGCTGTGTGTTTGAGCACATGACGGAGTGTGTGAGCACGTGGCTGGGTGTGTGAGCACGTGACGGAGTATGTGAGCACGTGGCTAAGTGTGTGAGCACGTGGCTGAGTGTGTTAGCTCGTGGCTGGGTGTGTGAGCATGTGAGCGTGTGAGCTCGTGGCTGGCTGTGTGAACACATGAGTGTGTGAGCACGTGGCTGAGTGTGTGAGCATGTGACTGCGTGTGTGAGCGCATGGCCGAGTACGTGAGCATGTGACTGTATGAGCAGTGACGCTCGGAGCCTGTGACCACCATGACACGTCCCCGGACACATCACAGCCAAGTGAGTGTGTGAAAACCAACTCATTGCAGCAAAAAAGAACAAGGGGGAAAGAATTTAAAAGAATTTACACCATGCGGGGCTGGAGCGATAGCACAGCGGGGAGGGCGTTTGCCTTGCACGCGGCCTACCCGGGTTCGATTCCCAGCATCCCATATGGTCCCCTGAGCACCGCCAGGAGTAATTCCTGAGTGCAGAGCCAGGAGTAACCCCTGTGCATCACCGGGTGAGACCCAAAAAGCAAAAAAAAAAAAAAAAAAAAAGAATTTACACCATGGGATGGACTCTCCAGCAACCCAGCAACGAACACTGTTGAAGCAGAGAGACCCCCGTGGAGACCCCAGCAGGCGGGCAAGCCCCGGACTGGGCACCTCACACGGGCAGGTTCTCGGAGGTGCCCAGCACCACCTGGCGCTTTCCTCAGAGCAACTGACAAGCTGGCTGGGGCCCGGGGAGGCCGGGGGAGCTCAGAGGGGATCCGAAGTGCCACTTCGCGTGGGGTGCGGGAGTCAGGACGACACGACTGCCCAAGGATGGATCTCTGGGCAGAGGGGCAACACCGAGCTCCCAGAAATACAACCTCAGGCAACGGTCAAGTGAACCCCCCCAAGAACGCCAGGACCCTCCAGCTGGTGTTCCTTACACCGCACACTTAAATGAGTTCAAAATGCAGTGACTTAGAGCCAAGGCTGTGAAACCATTAAAAAGAAAGTACAGGAGTGCAGCTCTGTGATTTTGAGCTGGGGTAAGTTTTCTTAGATGTGACACTGAAAGCATAATAGCAAAGAAAGGTAGGAAAGGGAGGGGGAGAGAGAGGGAGGGAGGGAGAGGGGAGGAAGAGGGTGAGGGAGAGGGAGGGAGGTGGGAGGGAGAGGGAGAGAGAAGGAGAGAGAGGGAGAGAGAGAGGAAGTAAAAGAAGAGGGAGAGGGAGGGAGGGGGGATGGGAGGAGAGAAAGGAAGAAATTGGATTTTATTGGAATAAAAAAACCTTCGGGCTCCAAAGGCCACTATCCAGAGAACGGAAAAGATGATCTAGAGAACAGGAGAATTTGGGCAAGTTTGATGACGGTCTTGCAGGCAGAACCCGTTCAAAGTGGGCAGAGGACTGGGACGGACGTTTCTTCAAGGGACTTATTAGCAAGTGACCCAGAAGCAATGTGGAAAGACGCTCCACACTGCTCCTCGCTAGAGAGATGCCACTTGGTGCCCCAGCGGCTGGCGAGAGAAAACGATGGAGGCAAAAAATCGTGTATTAACAAGGACTGCAAGGAAGTGGCCGAGCTGGACCGAGCCCCCGGCTGGACGGACTATGAAGCAGCGCCACTGCTCAGGAGCAGGGCGGGGTGGGGGTCTCCCAGGGTCTCTGCTAAACGTCAGGCAGCCGATTCACACCCTGCTCATCTCTGGAAGCTGCTGCAAAGGCCACCGCATCCTGAGGCCCTCCTGGGTTAGCCTCAGGGCTGTCAATCATCCTACACCTTCCGGAAATCCGGGAGGGGGGGGTGTCGGGGAGGGGGTCATCCCGGCATAAGGAAGGCACAATGCAGCTTACAAACGAACGCGTGTTCTCCCATTACCCGCCCAGACACATCCAGGTCTGACATAATTTATTTAAAATTATGTATCTAGAGCAAAAGGGGTCTCTGAGAAAACGCGCTGAGTTTATTCTACGACCAGGAGGACACTGGGCACCTCCTGGCACCTGGGCCCGGTGGCGCAGAGCCCAGCGGGGAAAGCGCTGACTTTGCAGAAAGTACTGCCCGCATACCGCCCGCCTCCGCGCATGCCTGCAGCCTTCAGACGCTCTCAGCCGCTGCCCCGGATGGCCGGGCCTTGTGCAGAATGCAGCCAGGGTCCGAGCCTGAGGCGCAGACTGGGAATGTCCAAAGAGCTTTGCACCTTCCCCAGCTCAGGCCACCCCCCCCGGGGCCCATCACACGGGAACCCCCGGGCCTGGGACCCTAGCTCCCGATTTTAATTACTTATTTTTGTGTCGGGCTCACTCCCAGTGGTACTCAGGGCTTACTTCTGATCTGCGATCAGCAATCACTCCTGGTGGGGCCCGGGGGGCCGTAAGTGGTGCCAAGGATCGAACCCGGGTCAGCAGCGTGCAAAGCCAGTGCTTTACTTGTGGCACTGTCTCTCCAGTGCCCCCGCGGCCCCTGATTTATTTATTTTTATTTGTTTATTTGCTTTTTGGGTCACACCCAGGATGCACAGGGGTCACTCCTGGCTCTGCACTCAGGAATTACTCCTGGCGGTGCTCAGGGTACCCTATGGGATGCTGGGAATCAAACCCGGGTCGGCCGTGTGCAAGGCAAACGCGGTGCTCAGGGGACCCTATGCGATGCTGGGATTCGAACCCGGGTTGGCCACGTGCAAAGCAAACGCCCTCCCGGCTGTGCTATCACTCCAGCCTCGAAGCCTCTTATTTTTAAAGCTCCCAGGTGCCGGCGCGTGGTGAGGGCTGGGGGCCTTGCTGAGGGGAGGATGGATTCCAGGCTGACAGGAGGGATGAAGGGAGCTTACAGGGCCATCTCCTGGGGAGCTCAGGAGCCCCTGGAATGTGGGCTGACCGCTGGGCAGGCATGCGGGCAGGAGGACGTGGGCTGACCACTGCAGGGATGCGGGCAGGAGAATGTTCCTCTGGCCGGGAACGGGAGAGTTTTCCTGCGAACACGGGCTCTGTGCCCCCCACACCCCCTTCCTGCCAGTCTCGGTTACATGTTCCTCTTTGGTTTGGGGGTTGCTGTTTTGTTTGGGGCCACACCTGAGGGTGCTCCTGGCTCTGGGGTCACTTCCGGCAGGCTCGGGGGGGCAGCGAGGTGCTGGGGAGAGGACCCGGCACACCCCTCCCGCTGTGCTCACGTTCCTGCACGTTCCCCTTCGCCTCTGACCGCCAGTCCCCAGGAGGGACATAAAGCCCGTCCCTAAGGCGACCATCAGACAGCGGCTCTGGGTGACAGGGCTCTGAGCGGTCCCCGAGTTAGGCCTCCGCCCACTGACCAGCACAGGGATCCCAGACAGGGAAGTCCACGGCCTCCAAGGAGCCGAGGGCGAGCCAGGCCCCCGCTGGAGAGAAACAGACACGGGCACCCGCCCCGCTTCTGCTCCGCAGCCCATCTGGGCATCCCTTTCTCCCTGGAGAACCTGCGGCCCTGAGCGAAGGATGAGGCCAGGCTGCAGGGTGGCCCCAAGGGCCCCTGGACAGCGTCCCTGGCCCACACGCTCGCGGACACACGACTCCCGGCCGCTCGCCCGGGGCTGATGCCCTTTTCAGTCTCTGCTCTGGGGCCGCGCACAGCACCCTGGGGCTGGCCTGAGCGGACGGGCGCGTCACGCTCTCACATCTCCCGGGCAGACACAGCCGGAAGGCTCCGGTTTTCGTGCTCCTCGGAGCCTTGAGACAGGCGTTGCGCCCCTCAGCCACCCGCTCGGTGCCTGGGGTAGCCTCGGAGCAGGAGACTGCGGGGTCGGGGGGGGGGCAGTGCTTTGGGGGCTGTCGAGGGCGAGACCCCAGCAGTGAAGGGCAAGACGGGGGCTGGGGTGCGGGCCGGCCGCGTGTCCTGGCCCCTCCCAGGGTGTTCTGCTACTGACCACACGGCCAACACTGCTGCCAGGTCCAGCACTGGCCGGCCCTGGACCATCAGGAGACCCCCGGGAGGCTCCACGGCTGCTGGGCCGGGGGCGGGGCGCGCGGCTGAGAACAGCGCCGGAGGCCTGGGGTCCCCCCTCACGAGCCCAGCACAGACGCGCCTGGGAAGAGTGACAGGTGACGGCGAGGGCTCTGGGAGCCATCACGGGGTCAGAGGTCACTCCCCCCTGTGTCTTGCAGGCTCCTCCCGCCTCCCGCCTGTGACTCAGCCCCCAGCAAACACCAAGCGTCACCTCCTCAGGGAAGTCGGCCTGGGCTGCCGCACGCCCCCGCTGGGCTCCTCACTGTCCGCGTCCGCGACAGGCCAGTCTGCCCCACACCGCTGACCCATCCCGCCGCTGCCCAGTTCTGGTCACATACGTGGTGTTCCAGGATGGGTCCGATGGGTCACCTGACTGTAGCCAGCGGCCAGAGGGCCCCCCAGGGGGCTCAAGCCTGGTGCCCCCAATGCTGCCGAGATTGACGCCCCCCACCCGAGGCCCCCAGCCACCTGCCACTGTGCAGATACATCCCTTCCCCAGAGGGACCGAAACAGACACATCACAATGCCACTCACACACACGCACATGCGTGCACTCACACATACACTAACATGCATGCATGCACACACGCAAACACACACGTAAACACCCACACGAACACATATGAACACAAATACACATGTACACACACAAACACATGCACACACATGTGCATGCGCTCAGATTAACCAACACATGTGCTCGCGCTCACACACGCGTGCACACACCCCTCCTGGCCTCTGCCCTCCTGAACAAGGCGGCTGCACACACACGGCATCCTTGCAGCCACTTCCGCATGGTCCCCCACCCCGGGGGGCCGAGTCCCCGCAGCCCTCTGGCGCGCACCCCCAGGCCCCCGAGAGGAACTCACCAGGTCCAGGCGCTGGAGCGTGTCCACGTACCTGCAGGGACAGAGGGCGGGCCTGCGTGAGCCCCCCCACACCCGCCCGGCCGGGCACCCCGCGCTGCTGGGCGGGACTCACGCTCTCTCGGACGCCAGCAGCTCCTGGGCGATGACGTGGGCACGGGACTGGCCGTCTCCCTGCGGGGGGGTGGGGGAGGGGGGAACCGCCGTCAGACGCGAGGGTCGCCGCGCCAGGCGTGCAGGCCAGCCAGGCACCGGGACCACCTGGCGCCTGAGCCCCACACGGCCCTCCTCCCCCCGCCCTGGGCAGCAGCCGCGGGGCCAGCGCTGGGCACAGGGGCCACCACGGAGAAGGACCCCCACCTGCCCCCATCCCTGCTGGCCGTGCTGCTCTCAAACCCGGTCATGTTCTTGTAGGGGCGCCATCGCATTCCCCGAGGCTCTGGCAGGCCCGGGGCATCCCCGCTACCCTCCCCCCGCCCCCCCCCGCGCCCTGCCCCCAGCTCAGCCCTCCCCCGGCCCGCCTGGAGGGGGCATCCCTCCCAGGGCCACCCCACAGGACCCAAGGTCCCCGGGAGGATGGGGCACGTGCACTAAGAGTGGACACACGGGGGCCTCGGGGCCGCAGAAAAGACGAATGAGCCCACAGGGGGCTGAGGGATGGGGCGGGGGTGCTGTCTGGGGGGGGGGGGCTGCACCTGCCAGGTCTGGGTATCGCCCAGGTCATGCCTAGACACAGGACGGCTGGGCGGGGAGTGACCGGGCCTCCGGCCACAGCACGGGCCCCTGCTGGGACTGAGACGGGCGGGAGTACAGGGCCACCCGGCGGGCCTGAGGGGGGACAGAGAGCAGAGGCCGCTCAGCCGCCCACAGACGCCCACTGAGCTGGGGTGTCACTGAACCCCAAGGTGCCCCCCAAGGAGGGAGCAGCTGCCTGTGCCCCTCCCCAAAGACAGCCCTAGCCGGAGGCAGCATCGGGCCCACCCCACTCTGCCTGCTCCTGAAAGTCATTTTTCTAAAATCCATTCCCAGCTAGCCTCAACATTCTTCTCCAGGAAATGGGTGCATGAGCATGATGGTGTCTCACTTGCACGCACAGGGCCGGAACAGAAGCGTGGGGAGGTTTATGTAACCGTACACAGACACACTTATGTACCTGACCCACTGTCTGTCCACCTGTCCACCTGCGGACCCTCCAGCACGCGGCTACCTACCCGGCTACCATTCAGGAGCTGCCTAAAACGGCCCTGGCACGCAGGACACGTTCCACAAACTCCAGATAAACAAGAGACACAGGCCCGGGGGCGGCTCAGGGGCAGAGCACTCGCCTTGCACGTGTGGGGCCAGGTCCAATCCCTGGCACTACAGGGTCCTCTGAGCACTGAGCTGGGAGTAGCTCCTGAGTCCCACCAGGGTGACCCCAAACCTCAAAATAAATTAAGAAAAGAGGGGCTGGCATACAGCAGGTGCTTAATAAAGGAGCTAGTTCCTTCCTGGCTGTCCTGAACATTTTCTCAGCAAAGAAGCCAGAGGCTGCGGGAGGTTCCGGTCCCAGCGAGGCTCTCTGGGGGGCTCAGATCTGGGCGCCCACCCGGGCTCCCCCCAGCACCCGGACACCCCCTGGAGAGAAGGTCGGGGCTCGGGGGTCCTGAGGACACCCCAAGGTCCACTCTCTGCTCCGGCCTTGCAGGGCTGCCTGGGCTCAGTGGACAGCACGCTCTCTGGCAGCAACACCCCCGGCGGGGACACGTCCCGCAGGCCTGGGGTCGGTTTCGGTAGCCAGGGTCACTGTGCCGAAGGGGTAGGGCACCCTGGGCAGGGGCAGGGGCAGCCAGGGTTCCCGTGCGGTGGGGGTGGGGGTGAAGGTGCCCCGGGCTTCGAGGGGCCCGTGCAGGGCCATTCTGTGTCCCTCGGACCGTGCCGGGCCGGGCTCTGCGCGAGCACTGGGCCCATCTCTGCCCCGAGCAGGTCGCGGCCACCAGGGCTGACGGCGGCTGCTCACAGGGACCAGGCCACAGGACGGCAGCCACGGCATCCCACACGAGCCCGCCAGGAGGGGCCCCTGAGCACCGAGGGCCTCACAGTGTCATTAAAACCTACCCCCGGGCATTGCCGGAATCCTCACCAAGTGCTCGGCGAGATAAAAATAAGCTTTTCCAGGGGTGACGACTGGCGGCGCCTGGAAGACCCCCAGGGCCGTGCTTGGTGTTTGGGCCACCCCTGGTGGTGCTCGCTCGGGGCTTACTCCTGGCTCTGTGCTCAGGGGCCCCCTGGGCTGCCCAGGAAGTGCCCGACCTGCGATACATCTCTCTGGCCCCTTAGTGAGGAGGGACGAGGGGTCGTGGGTGCTGCCACGCGGCCTGGGGCGGGGGCAGGGGGCCATCCCCGGGGCTCCTGGGCCAACGGCTCCGGCGGCTCAATGCGGGAACCAGTCTGCGGGGCTGGGACCACCAGGGCCACTCGGGGGTCACGCCCCGCGGCACCCGGGCTGGCGTGAGGTGCAGGGGCTCAAGCCTGGGTCCTGCCCCGTGTCCGGCCCTCCCCACTGGCATCTCTCCGACGCCCGGGCCGGCCCGGTGCCCTGGGCTCGCTCTGGCTCCCCACCCTCCGCCGTGCCCGCCGGGCCCCAGCTAGGAAGGACTCAGCGGCCGCTCAGGGCCACCCACAGGTGGCGCCTCAGTTTCCTCATCTGCAAGACAGGCTCCAGCCCGCAGGGCCGGCACACGCGTGGCTGGCATGGACCCGCCCAAGCACGCTCCGGGGCTGACGTCATTCATTGTTCTCATCTGTCGGGGACAGACCCCGGGCTAGGGGCGCACACTGGCCACCCTGCACGTCCCTCTCGGCCCCGCCTGGCAGGACGCTGGCCGGCCTGTGCCCGGGCCCGAGGTCGGTGATGGATGTGTCTCCCCCTGCGGGACGGGAGGAGGCCGGGCCAGCCGGGGCTCCTGGGCGGTGCCCCACCGACTGGGCCATTTAATCGAGATGTTTGTTTAACCAGGAAATGAACTCCAGGCTGGAGGCAGTGCCCGGGGCCAGACTTCTGGGAACGGGGCTCCGCCCAGGGGCGTGGGGGCTGGGGGCCCGGACGCCGAGACTCTTCGGGTGTCTCAGGCTGAGCCCTGCTCCCCCGGGCCCCACATGCACCCCTGCCTCCCAGCTCCCTGGCAAATAGGTTCCGTGGAGCCATGGGGACACCAGGGCAGGGGGCGGGGAGGTAGGATCTCTCGAGACACACTGTGGGCCGAAGAAAGAGCTGGCCACGCTGGGCCCGAGTCTGCCTCAGTTTCTCCAAAGGTAACACGAGAGGGGTACTTCCTGCTAGAACAGCAGTTCCCCAGAAGGGGCCCTGGAATCTCCAGGGTTTTGCCCTGCGCCCCCTCCCCCACCCCGTTCCCCGTTCCAGTCACATTTCTGGTGAGCCTGGATTTCACGGGACTCGACCCTGATGAGCACTGAACAGGGAGCAACGCCATGCTGGCAGAAACACGGCCTGGAGTTATACTCCTAGTGGTTCTGAGAACAGCCTCGTGCAAAACGCTGCCCGTGCGCCGGACAACGGTTTCTCTACAGGTCTGTAACTGCATTTGCTTTGGGGACCACCACCCCAGCGGTGCTCAGGGCTCACTCCTGGCTCTCAGCTCAGGAGTCACTCCTGGCAGTGCTCAGGGGGACCCTATGGGACGTCGGGGATCGAACCCGGGTCGGCCACGTGCAGGGCAGGGCTAACACCTTCGCTGCTGCGCCATGGCTCCGGCTCATGTTGTTTTTCCCACGGAAGAGAAGCATCTCTGTCCCCCCACGCCCACCCGCAGTGATTGTCTCAGGTGACAAGAACTCGGAGGAACAAAAACGCATTGGGGTCTCCCCGCCGTCTTTAAGCAGGGCGGGGGGCTGAGACCCCCAAGCCTGTCTGAGGCTGCTGTGACCTGGCCCGGCTCTTCACCCTCGGCAGAGAACCAGCAAGCAGAGGCCTCCAGTCAGGAGCCCCGTCCCCTCCTCCCCGCACGCCGACCCCAGGCCCCTGGGCCTGCGAGGGTAAGGCCGCGGCCGCACGGCTGAGCCCCACACTCGAGAGAGAAGCCGCGGCCTTCCCACCTCCCGCGCCGCCGGCAGCCTCCGGCCCAGCCCGTCGCCAAGGCCCAGTCCTGCCACCCAGGTGCCCGGGCCCGTCCCACCCGCCCCTGGACGCGCCACCATCGCCTCCTTGGGCACCTCCTCCACCCCCGTGCGCCCTGCTGCTCCGGTTCCGGCCACACTCCGCTGCTCCCTGGACCAGCGGCCCTGTCACACGGGGGCCGGGGATGCCCCTCGGCTGGCCCCAGGCCCGGCCCCTCTGCCCAACACCTCTCTGGCCCCCCAGACCCCCTCTCCTTCCCGCAGTTCCCCCACCCCTGCGCCTTCTCCTGCCTGGACGGTCCCCTGCCTGCCTGGGCTGTCACAGAGTTTCCGGGTCGCCTTCCCCGCAGGGGGCTCGGGAGGGCACAGCAGCAAGGCAGGTGGTCCCCGAGCCACACGGCACCCCCCAGGGCACCCTCAGAGCAAACACCACCTTGGGGCTGCGGGAGGCCCCGGGAACACAGACGAGCAGCATCGGGACGGGCCCGGCCAGGGGACAGGAGGGAGCTCGGGCCAGTGGGCAGGTGGCACGGACACCAGTGACAAAATCCTCCTCGCCTGCCATGGGGTGGTTTCCCGCAAAGGCTGCTGGGAAGCTCGGGAAGCCGCGGTCACGGGCAGCGGGGCCCTCCTCTGCCCTGCAGGTCTCGCCAGGACAGGTGGGGGGGAAGGGGGGGCCGGCCTGGCGCAGCGGCCGTGATGGGCTGGCACCTGGTCCGCCTCAGCTTCCTGAGAAGAGTTTGCTGCCAGGCTGTGGGGGCGCGGGGGGCACTGTTTGTCTGGGTCACACCTGACAGCTCAGGACTTACTCCCGGCTCAACCCGGTGGGGCTGGGGGGACACTATGGGGTGCCAGGGATCGAACCTGGGTCAGTCGTGCACAAAGCCGGCTGTGCTATCACTCGAACCCATGCCATGACACACCTCGGGGTCATCACACTAGCTGCCACCCAGCAGCTGGGCACACGAGTTCTCCTCTCCTGGCCCGCGGGCCGGAACCCGGGTGGGGAGGAAGGCGGGTCTCTGCTCCACCGGGCGCGGAAGGCTGAGCCACCCGCAGCCCGCACCCCTCTCTGCGCGGCAGGATGGATTAGCGTGGGGCTGCCTGGAGCTTCTGAGGCGAGAACCCGCAAAGCCAGTGCCAGCAAGTGGGAAACGTCAGGGGAAGAGCAGGCCGGAGGCAAGGATGAGGAAGGAAACAGCCCCCAGGCTCAGACAAGGCCGAGGGGCTACGCCGCACCTGCCAGCTCTGTGCAAAGGCCGGCAGGGGCCCTGGGGCGGGGAGGCAGCTGTGGAAAGACCCCGGGTGGCAGCGGGGTCCTGGCTCTAGAGGCTGCAGGTTCAAAGGCTCTGGGGTGCCTTGAAGACCAAGAAGAGAGGTGCATCATGTGTGCGGCTTTGCGGGACACTGCGAAATCCCTTTTCGTCTATAATTAGCAACAGAACATGAAATGCCTGGAATTCCAGAGTTTCCACTAGGGGCAACGACCAGATGGAAAAGCAGCTGAAGTGAAGCAGCTGGAAGTGTTTAAGTGTGGAGGGTGCAGGTGTGGGATGTGCAGGTGTGCAGGTGTGTGGGTGTGGGGTGTGCGGTGTGGGGTGTGCAGGTGTGGGGTACAGAGGTGTGCAAGTGTGGGGTGTGCAGGCATGGGGTGTGCGGGTGTGGGGTGTGGAGTTTGCAGGTGTGCAGGTGTGCGGGTGTGGGGTGTGCAAGTGTGCCGGTGTGGGGTGTACAGGTGTGAGGTGTGGGTGTACGGGTGTACAGGTGTGAGGTGTGGGTGTACAGGTGTACAGGTGTGAGGTGTGGGTGTATAGGTGTGCAGGTGTGAGGTGTGGGTGTATAGGTGTGCAGGTGTGCAGGTGTGGGTGTAT
Organism: Sorex araneus; assembly: GCF_027595985.1. Lineage (NCBI taxonomy): Eukaryota > Metazoa > Chordata > Mammalia > Eulipotyphla > Soricidae > Sorex > Sorex araneus. The sequence goes on from NC_073305.1 coordinate 9,263,762, forward strand.
AGGTGTGCAGGTGTGCAGGTGTGCGAGTGTGAGGTGCGCAGGTTTGCAGGTTTGTTGTGTGGAGTGTGCAGGTGTGTAGGTGTGGGGTGTGCAGGGTGCAGGTATGCAGGTGTGGGGTGTACAGGTATGCAGGTGTGGGGTGTGCAGGTGTGGGGTTGTGCAGGTGTGCGGGTGTGGGGTATACAGGTGTGCAGGTGTGTGAGTGTGGGGTGTGCAGTTTACAGGTTTGTTGTGTGGAGTGTGCAGGTGTTCAGGTGTGGGGTGTGCATGGTGCAGGTATGCAGGTGTGGGGTGTACCAGGTGTGCAGGTGTGGGGTTGTGCAGGTGTGCGGTGTGGGGTATACAGGTGTGCAGGTACGCAGGCGTGAGGTGCACACATGTGCAGATGTGCAGGTGTGGGGTGTGCAGGTGTGCAGGTGTGGGGTGTGCAGGTGTGCGGGTGTGGGGTATAGAGGTGTGCACACGTGGGGTGTGCAGGGTGCAGGTGTGGGGTGCGCAGGTGTGTAGGTGTGGGGTGTGCGGGGTGCAGGTGTGGGGTGCGCAGGTGTGTAGGTGTGGGGTGTGCGGGGTGCAGGTGTGGGGTGTGCAGGTGTGCAGGTGTGGGGTATAGAGGTGTGCACACGTGGGGTGTACAGGGTGCAGGTGCAGGGTGTGGGGTGTACAGGGTGCAGGTGCAGGGTGTGGGGTGTGCAGGTGCAGGCGTGGGGTGTGCAGGTGTGGGGTGTGCAGGTGCAGGTGTGGGGTGTGCAGGGGCAGGTGTGGGGTGTGCAGGGGCAGGTGTGGGGTGTGCAGGGGCAGGTGTGGGGTGTGCAGGTGCCAGTGTGGGGTGTGCAGGTGCAGGTGTGGGGTGTGCAGGGGCAGGTGTGGGGTGTGCAGGTGCAGGTGTGTGGGTGCAGGTGCAGGTGTGGGGTGTGCAGGTGTGGGGTGTGCAGGTGCAGGTGTGGGGTGTGCAGGTGCAGGTGTGGGGTGTGCAGGTGCCAGTGTGGGGTGTGCAGGGGCAGGTGTGGGGTGTGCAGGTGCCAGTGTGGGGTGTGCAGGTGCAGGTGTGGGGTGTGCAGGTGCCAGTGTGGGGTGTGCAGGGGCAGGTGTGGGGTGTGCAGGGGCAGGTGTGGGGTGTGCAGGTGCAGGTGTGGGGTGTGAGGGGCAGGTGTGGGGTGTGCAGGGGCAGGTGTGGGGTGTGCAGGGGCAGGTGTGGGGTGTGCAGGTGCAGGTGTGGGGTGTGAGGGGCAGGTGTGGGGTGTGCAGGTGTGCGGGGTGCAGGTGTGGGGTGTGCAGGTGTGCGGGGTGCAGGTGTGGGGTGTGCAGGTGCAGGTGTGCAGTTGGGGGGGCCCTGACACCAGCCACTGTGGGAGACGCACAGACATGAAACCCGAAGAGGCTCCAGCAGCCCCACTCTGGGCTCACACGGGAGATGAAGGCAGGGTCTGGAGGTGCCCACAGCTGCCATTTCTGCCCAGGGGTGACCCACGGGGGACAGTGGACAGGACTGGCCCTGAGAAGGAAGGACGCTCCTGGGGCCGGGGAGAGTCCAGTGAGCTGAGCGAGGCGCTGCATGCAGGATTCCCCAGTCCCATCCGTGAGCACTGACTCGGGAGCAGGCGCCGAGCACTGCAGGGGGGAGCCAGCATCTAAGGGAGCTGGGGCTTCCCTCTGCGGACATGGAAATGTCCTGGACGAGCGGGTGGCGGTGACGGCCGCTGAGCCAACACCCGGGAGCGCTCCCAACGCCGTCCCACACCGTGTACCAGGGGCCCCGGGACAGGGGCCCTGGTGCAGGTGGAGTCCACACATGTGCTTCTGTCCCCCAAGACGTGCCATGGGGAGAAACTGAGGCCAGGAAGACCAGAGGCGTGGCCGGGAGGGAGCGTGTGCCCCCGGGGGAGGGGCTGCTGGGGCAGAAGCAGATTTAGAAGGGTGGAGGGGGGGCTGGACCAGCGGGGCAGAGGCTGGCCTGAGGGTGACACGGGGCCGGAGCAGGCGAGCCCCCTGCCGCGCCCCCGGTCAGGACCACCAGCTGGCACTCCCTGCACTTGCACATCGGTGCTGTCCCAAGGGGGAAACTGAGGCCCCAGGAGAGTGACAGGCTGTGGGCCCACAGACGGGGACTCAATCCAGGGCCACGTGCCCTGTTGCTCCCGCCTCCCCTGACCTCAGGGCGCCTCTCCACAGGCTCCAGGGGCTGGAGGCGACGCCCCCTTCCTGCAGGATCAGAGCGGGCCGCCGGCTGCTGTGAACTGGAGTCCCGACCCCTCCGGCCTGTGCTGTGTGGCCATGGGCAAGTGACACAGCCTCTCTGAACCTCCGCTGTGGGGGCGGGGCACCCTGCACGGGGGACGGTGCGGGGAGCTTAGGGGTTGAGCCCCTTCAGCGCAGGCACTTGCTCCGGGCATGCGTCAACTGCCCACCAGCACCAAGCACCCCTCAGGAGACCAGCGGGGGCACTTCCTGCCGTGCCCACCTCCTGGCCCGTCCCCCTCCCGCGGCAGCAAACAGGAGTGCCCCCTGCTGACCCCAGCACGGTGGGACGCCTTCTGGGTGACCCGGGGCAAGTCCTTCCCCTCTGGCTCTTCCTGGCAGCGTCCTCGAGCTCGTGCAAAGTCCCACCTTGCTGGCCCTCCCTGTTCCCACCACACAGACAGGGAAACTGAGGCCCGGGGGCTCAAGCACGGGGACCCAGCTCCGTCCTCATCCCAACCCAGCCCCTCTTGGGCAACTCCATCCACACAGGCTCTGGGAAGCCCCCCCCCCCCAGTTCCTCAGACCCAGGGGACCCCAACAGCCCCCGCGGCCCTGGTGCCCGGGGTCCAGCAGGGCCAGACGAGGGGCCTACCTTATGGGCGAGGTTGGGGTCCCTCAGAGCGCCGTCCTCCTCCTCCGAGCTCCCCTGTTCTTCGTCCGAACTGAGGTCTTCCCTGGGGGCCGCCGTGGGCACCGGGCACACCTTGTACGGCTCCGTGTAGGCGCTGGGGACAGAGCGGACAAGCATCAGCGGCCACCCGCCGGCCGGCGGGCCGTGGGCAGGGCTGGGGCCCTTCCTGGCACAGCCCTGCCCGCTGTCCCCCTCCCAGCCATGCTGGCCTCCCGTCATCTCTTGTGTCGGTGTTTGGAGATGGAGCCCGGGTGGCTGACACGCCAGGCGAGCACTCGCCAGGGAGCCACAGCCCCGGCTCCTCCATCGGACTCTGTGAATGTCCCGTGCGGCCTCGTGTCACACGAGCCCACGCCAGCTCACAGCTCACACGGCACGAGGCATCTCCGTGCACACGGGTGGCCAGGCTGCGGGCACCGCGAGCCATTCCCCCGAGCACCACGGACGCAGGCAGGGCTGTTCCGTCCAGGGTCCGGGGCTGGCCTGGTCACGGCACGGCCAGCCCTCAAGGTGGCCCTGGGCCGAGAAAGCGGGCGGCAGGACATGTGGTGCAGGTTCGTGCCCCAGGGTGGGCCGAGACTCCCCTGGGGGCATCGGTGCCCGAGTGGCAGCCCGGGCAGGGTCGCGACCGGCCCTTCCCGCCGACTCCGGGAGCCCCGAGGCCTCTGCAGAAGGAGCGCCCAGGGGCGCCCCGCCACTGAGCTCTTGCGGCCGACGGCTGCTCCCCGCCTGGCAAGGCCCGCGCGGTGGGGAAGAAAGAGCGAGAGAAGGCGGGAGCAACACGGGGTCCCGCGTGGGCACGTGTGAAGGAGACGGTGTTCCTAGCACAGCACAGGGGCTGTTCCACAGCCCAGGGAGGGCTTCTAGGAGGCGGCAAACAGAATCAGACAATAGGCCTGTGGACGGCCAGGCAGAGGACAGTGGGCTGGGCAGAGGCACCTGGGCAGCAAAGGGCTGTGCCCAGGACAGAGCCCGTCTGGAGCGGAGGCGGCCTGGAGCATCTCTGGCCCCTGACCCAGCAGCCCCCGGGCCTCCGTGCCCTCCTGGCAGTGTGGACCCCCACAACTCACATTTCCTCCCGGTCTCCAAAATCCAAGCATTTGGCCTGGTTATAGCCTCCACAAACCCTCAGCTCTGCCCTCTGGGATGCCAGGGAGAGCTGCAGGTGGATGGCTAGACGGGTGGGAGGGCGGCAGGATGCACGGGGCATGAGTGGATGGGTGGTGGGTGCGGTGGACGGTGGATATGTGCATAGGGGGCAGTGTAGAAGGGTGGATGGGTGAATGGGTGGGTGGATGGGGAGTATAGAAGGTGGATGGATGGGTGGGTGGATGGATGGATGGATGGATGGATGGATGGGTGGGTGGATGGATGGATGGGTGGGTGGATGGGTGGGTGTAACAGGGAAAGAATGAATGGACAGATTGATGAGTGGGTAAATGAGTGTAGAAAGGAGTGAGCAGACAGACAATGGGTCAAAGGACTTACTCATATGCACTAATATACTGGTTATATGCAAAAATCTTCTGGGACTGGGGAGACTACAGGGGTCAAGATGCCTGAGACGTGGTCGTCTCCAGTTTGATCCCCCATATCACATGGTCCTGTCGGCAGCCCTCAACATGAGCCGAGAGTAGACCCCACGTACCATGGGAAGCGGAGGAGGAGGAGGAGAGGGAAGAGGAGGAGGAGGGGGGGGAGGAGGAGAAGGAGGAGGAGGAGGAGAAGGAGGAGGAGGAGGAGGAGGAGGAGAAAGGGGAGGGAGAGGGGGAGGGGAGGATTGTTTTTGGGGGGCCACACCCAGCAGTGCTCTGTTCTCAGCAATCACTCCTACAGGGTGCCGGGATCTAACCTGGGTCTGCCACATGCAAGGCAAACGCCCTCCCCCACACACACAACAGTCTTATCACGCTGGCCCCTTATCCTGAACACTTGATCGAGTGAACATAATGCATGCACCCGTCGGAGGGGGGTGGGCTTGGAGCTGGGGTGCTGATGCTCCCATCTCCAAGCGGGCAGTGGGGAGAAGCTCAGAGGTGACTCGGGGGGCCGGAGGGAGTACAGCAGGCAGGCGCTTGTCCTGCACCGGCCAGTCCCTAGTTCAATCCCCAGCATCCCAGATGGCTCCCTGAGCACCGCCAGGAACACGCCCTGAGCACAGAAGCAGGAGTCAGCCATGAGCACAGACAGGCCTGCCTCCACCCCAACCAATCAATCAATCAACCAATCAATCAATGTGACTCGTGGGAGGAAGGCACCAGGAGATGCCCAGGTTCCAGGGTAGCTGTGTGGGAGAAGGGCTCCCCCTCTCGCCAGGGTCCCTCTCCTTCCGGGAAGCTGCTGGGAAATCTGGGTGCAGCCCAGTCCCCCAGGAGGAGAGTGGCCCGGGTAGGGCAGGCCCGGCCTCCACCCCCACCTTCCCCTGTAGAGGGAGACTGGCGCCCTGGCTGGGGCACCGGGCACGGCCCCCTGCCGGCCGGGCTCTGAGGGAGGGGTACGGCCCACGTGGCCACTTCAGCCACTTCGGAGGAGGCCCTGAGCTCCCGGGCTGGGCCACGGGGCGGGGCGGGGGGGGGTGAGGGGCGAGGATTGGAGGCCCGGGGTGGAGAAGGGGGAGGGCCTCTCTGCCGCTGTGGCTGACAAACGCCACCGCGGGTTCTCCCAGCCTCGAGACGCCCCTGCGCGGGTCTAGGAGACAGACGCAGCTGTCGGGCCGCAGGGAGGATTGTGGCTCCCTGGGGGCGGAGCTCAAGGTCAGTCCCCGCCCCACGCTGCCCACAGAAGGCCAGGTGGCGTGGACCTGGCCTCACCGTCGGCCCTGGACCTGGTCCGTGACCCCACCGGGGCCACGGGGAGCCTGGGGTCTGCCCCGGCTCGGGTATTCCGGATATTGGCTCCCACGGGCGGACGCCTCGAGAACTGGAGGGGCCCAGGGTGGGCCCTGGTTCAGCTGCCGCCTGAGGCCGCTCACCCTCTTCTGCTATCCCTCATCGGGGCCAACGGCAAGGGCAGCTCTCTGCCCTTCAAACGCACAGTCTAGAGTTGGCCTAAACACTCGGCAAAGGATTCTTATTCTTTCCTCCCACCCATCCATCCCCCCGCATCCATCCATCTACCCATCTATCCGTCCATCCGTTCACCCATTATTCATCCCTCCATCCACCTTCCAGCCAGCTAGCCAGCCATCCACCCACCCACCCATCCATTCATCCATCCATCCAGTCATCTAGCCATCTACTCACCCACCCACCCATACATGCATCCATCACCCACCCTCCATCCATCCATCTACCCATCCATCCGTCCATCTATTCACCCAGCATCCAGCCATCCAGCCATCATCCAACCTGCCATCCACCTTCCATCCATCCATCCATCCATCCACCCATCCACCCATCCATCCATCATCCATCCATCATCCATCCATCCATCTACCCATCATCCATCTATCCATCCATCCATCCATCTACCCATCATCCATCCATCCATCCATCTACCCATCATCCATCTATCCATCCATCCATCCACCATCCATCCATCTACCCATCCATCCATCCATCCATCCATCCATCCATCCATCCATCCATCCATCCATCCGTCCATCTATCCACACGCCCATTCATCTACTATGCTCAACCCCCCTGCCACTTGGTGGTCACCCACCCACCCGCCTCTCCATCCCCCACCTACCCACCCCTCATTCGCTTACTCCGCAGATACGAATCAGAACCTACTTCATGGAACTAACATGCAGAGAAGTTAAAGACAGCTTCAGGCCTGGCCCGGCCTGCAGGAGGCGCAATGTTGGCCTGCCGGTGCCCAGCGTGCTGCCGTGCAAGCCTGACCCCGGGGCCCCACCCCCACTGCACCCACCACACGGAGCATGGTCTGCCTGGGCCCCCCAGAGACACAATAGAGCGAGTGACCTGTGGCCACACCCGGCCAGGTACGTGAGCACTGCAGCAAGAGCAACCCCAAAGGCCACTGTCACCGGAACGTGTGCAAGCTCCAGAACCAACTGTGTGTTGGTGGCAACAGTGACAATGACAACAGCGACTCCGAAAGGAGGGAGAGAGGGGGGATGGGAGCGTTTGGGGGACACCAGGCCCTACTCCCGGATGTGCACTTAGGGCTCCCTCCCGGAGGGGCTGGGGATCGAACCCAGGAAGTGATACCTGGCCCCTGGCCCCCGTACTCTCAGCCGGGACCCAGGGAGGGGGAAGAGCAAAGCCGAGGAAGAAACTGGGCTCAGGAGTGAGGAGCCTGGCCCGAACACCGACTCAGCGGGGCCCCCTCGAACCGGTCACTGGCTCTGTGTCCGCTTCCGGCCCCCCTGAATGAGCAGGTCCAGCGAGGGCCGCTCGCCTGAGGGGCCCGGGGCAGGAGGGCGGCGCTCAGAGACTGGGGCCTGAAACCCGGCACCAGACTCGGGCCGGCCCCACGCTCTCTGTGAAGGCGCCCTGGAGCCCACGCAGTCCCCGGGGGGGGGGGGCGGCGACAGTGAGTGTGGCTCCAGGGAGGAGCTGCCGGGGCCAGGGTTCGAGCCGTGGATCCAGACACGGCGGGGGGGGGAGCACTGTGTAGAGTCTGGCGAGGCCCCCGAGGGGGGCGGGGCGGTCGGGAGCCCCAACCTCACACCGTTGAGCCCGTCCCCACCAGCCCTCCCAGGGCTCTGCAGAGGCGCACGCAGCCCGTCCCCCAGGCCCGTCCAGGCCCTGCCGTGTCCCCTCCTGTGTCCCCTTCCCCAAGGGGACAGAGATTTCCCGGGACTCGGACGCCCCCCACACCCAAACTGAGCACCCCAGAGCACTGTGGTCAGAGCCCCCGGGATGGACTCGCCATCGGTAGGGTCTGGGCTAGCAGCTTGGAGGGGGCGTTCCCAGGGCCCCGCTGGTGAGAGACACGCCACCCCAGCCGCAAGCCGAGGGCAGGGGCCATCCCCACAGGGCTGGGGGGCCAGCCAAGGGGTCCCCACGGTTCCCGAGGCCCCAGGGTGCCCGGGCCTGCAGCACGCGACTGACCATCCACACCAAAGTGACCCGTGGTCCTGCAGTGGACGGTACAGCTGCCTCTCAGGCCTGCCTCAGGACACGTGCACCACCCAGAGAGAAACGCCCCCTGTCGGCCGAGGCCAGGCCTCTGCGGACAGGCGCCCCACCATGCCCTGCTCTCGGGGTCACGCAGGCTCCCCTGCAGCCCAGCCAGTGGGGTGGGGGTAAGGGAGGGACCGACACCCTGTGGCCAGACCTGGCTCCTCTGCGGGCTCAGCAGAGGGAACGTGGGCCGCCCCAACTCCCTCACTCCAGCCAGGCCCCGGAGTCTGCAGTTTCCTCACCAGCCCAGCTCCCAGATCCCTTCCTCCTCCAGGAAGCCCTCCCTGACCACCAGGGCAGTTCCACCAGGAAGTTGATGAGGCTCAAGTTTCAGGCTGCACATGGGCTAACGGGCCCCTTTCCAGGCTCTCGAGGTGATTCTGTTCTTCGTCGTACAGTCCCTCGGGGGACTCCGTGTCCTGAGCGCGTCTCGTGGTTTCTCTCCCCGCTACTGTGGCTCCTCCCTGCGCACCCCCAGCAGACGCCCCTCACACCCCCTCCCCCGCTTTCACTGACCACGAAGACACTCCCAGGGCCTGCGCACACCTGGGTCGGAATGTTCCAGAATCACAGACCTGGGGACTGAGATGAGGTGACGTGTCCGCACGGTGACCCTCAGTGACACCACTCTGCGTGGCGGCAGGCCGGGACCCCGGTGCCGGGAGATGTGCACGGGTGAGGGGACGGGGCGGGAACGTGGCTGGCTGATGCCCAGCCTTGAGCAGCTGTGAAACGGGGGAGCCCAGGGGGACGCAAAGGTTTGAAAAAAGGAAAGTTCCAGAAGCAGAACTGCCTGGCCAGTCCAAGCACTGTTCGCGGGGACGGGACCGGAACTGCTGACATCGGATCCCCTGGCCCCCCCCACCCCGCCCCTGCAGCGTCCCTGCTGCCCCCCGACGCCGGGACACCCACCCCATGCGCTCAGGAGTACTCGCAGCCTCGCAGGAGACAGCTGTGGAGGGGCGTGGCACGGGGAACCTGTGTGCGGGCGAGGGTCCGGGGGAGTGCGCGGCGTGTGCGCAAGTGCCCGTGTGAGCGTGAGCGCGTGCAGGTTCGGGAGAGGAGGTGTGTGCAAGTGTGTGCATATGAGTGTGTGCATGCGAGTGTGTGAGCATGTGCAGGTATGGGAGAAGAGGTGTGTGCGAATGTGTGTGTGAGCGTGAGTGTGTGCAGGGACAGGAGAGGAGGTGTACTGTGTGTGCGTCTACCTGTGTGAGCGTGTGCAGGTGCGGGAGAGGAGGAGTGTGAGTATGTGCATGTATGTGTGTGAATGTGTGCAGGTGAGGGAGAGGAGGTGTGTGCAAGTGTGTGCATGTGTGTGTGAGTGTGTGCAGGTGCGGGAGAGGAGGTGTGTGCGAGTGTGTGCATGTGTGCATGTGTGTGTGAATGTGTGCAGGTGAGGGAGAGGAGGTGTGTGCAAGTGTGTGCATGTGCATGTGTGTGTGAGTGTGTGCAGGTGCGGGAGAGGAGGTGTGTGCGAGTGTGTGCATGTGTGTGTGAATGTGTGCAGGTGAGGGAGAGGAGGTGTGTGCAAGTGTGTGCATGTGCATGTGTGTGTGAGTGTGTGCAGGTGCGGGAGAGGAGGTGTATGCGAGTGTGTGCATGTGTGCATGTGTGTGTGAGCGTGTGCAGATGTGGGAGAGGAGGAGGTGAGTGTGTGCATGTACATGTGTAAGCGTGAGCGTGTGCAGGCACAGGAGAGGAGGTGTACGTGTGTGTGCGAGTGTGTGCGAGTATGTGTGTGTGCATGTACCTGTGTGAGCGTGTGCAGGTACGGGAGAGATGCCTGTGTGTGCACCTCCGAGTGTCTGCATGTGCCTGAGTATGCGAGCGCATGTTCATTACCACGGTACAAGTAAGGTGTCAGTGTGAGTGAACATGCATGTGTGCATGCGTCTGAGTGTGTGCATGTATGGAAAGCACATGAGTACGTGTGAGTAGTGAGAGTGCAAACTGTGTCTGTGTGTAAGGGACTGAGTGAAACTGAACACGCGTGTAGGGGAAGGAACCTGGGACATGTGAACCTTGTTCCTGGAGTGGGTGAAGGGGGAAGGGCAGAAGGTCCCTCTAGTGGAGGGGAGGGGAACAAGGCAAAGGAAGGAAATGAGGGGACCCCTGTCAGACCCCGTCAGACCCCGGGTCAGGAGGCTGGGAGGCGGCAAGTGTGAGGCGAAGGCACCTGAACTGGCTGGAGGGGCCAGGGGAGACCGCAGCAGCGCCTCCCCGCGGGCTCAGCCTGATCAGAGGCGCTGGGTGGCCCTGGGGGCTGGGGCACCCCCTTCCCCAGGAGCAAACGGGCTCCGAGAGGCTGGGGCGGGCGTGAGTGGCCCAGGGAATGCCAGACTCTCTCCACCATCTCACTCCAGCTTCCAAACTAACCCACGCCCCCCCTTCTCACAGACTCTCACTCCAGAACCTTCTCAGGCAACATCCCAGGGCCAGCCGGGCTGCATGGTGACAGAGTCTGGTGTGCCTTGCCCCACTGTCACCCCCAGTTGTGGGGTCCCCCCACTTAAGGGTGGGCAAAGTGGGGTCAAGGTGGGCAGGACTGCGGCAGGGGGAGGAGGTCGGCGTCTGGGGCTCTGCGGGGTGCGGCCTCCTGGGGGTGGGGGGCGTGGGGGGTGGGGGGGCTGCTCCAACGACAAAAAGCCCAGACCCTGGGCGGGACTCGGGGTGCCCCAGCAGCACCCAGACACATCTTCTCCTGGGGTGGGGGGCCCGGGCCGGGTCCAGCATCTCCTGTAAACACCCACACTTCCTCCCGGGGGAGGGCCCGCGGGCAGGGCCACACCCCCCGCCCAGGCCGGCACACAATGGCTGGCCGCTCGCACGGGCCACCCACACCCACACCCCTGGGAGCTCGAGGCGGGCACGGCGAGGCCGGGCTGGGCCTGGCCACCCGCCCCCGTGGTGCAGGGTCCCCTGGGGAGAGTGCGGGGGAGGGGGGCGGTGCGGACCCCGCAGCTGTGTGGCCTGAGGCAGGTTCCGGGGCCTCCGTGTGCCCGTGACCGAGCTGGTGACCCGGGGCTGCGCTGGGCCCCGACCTGCCTACCAGGACAGACCCCACACGCCTGGTCACGGGCCTCCAGGGACGTGCATTTCCGACCTCAAAATAGTTCCGCGTGAAAAGGCCGCTCTGGGAGCAGGGCCGCGCGCTGACCGGGCGGGGAAACCCCCCAACAAAGGCCACCTCCGCCCCCCACCCCCCAGGGGCCGCTGAGCCCCACTCTGCCCACCGAGGGGGAGGGGAGGCCAGAGCGAGCAGGAAAAGCCGGTGATGCCAGGCCCGGGGGGGCACTTTCCAGCCTGCACCGGGCCAGGCCCTGTCCCTGGCCCCACTGACCCCCCTCCCCACCCTCCAGCCGGTCTCGGGAGCAGAGACCCCCACATCATGGAGGGTGAAACTGAGGGTGGGCGCCGGGTCTGGGGGCCTGGGCGGCTCTCACTCCCTGAACCAACGCGGATCCGGGCTCTGGGATGGGGGGGGCTCAGCGGCACTGCCCCCACCCCTGCAGATCAAGGGAAGCACAAAGGGGAGGGGAGAAGCCCCTCCAGCCCCCCGGCTGCCAAGTGGCCCACCTCTGCAAGACAATATCTGGGGGGCTTCCCCATGTACCCGGGCCACAGGTGCTCCCCATACAGTGCTCAGGGTCAAGCCCGGAGCTCACCCGTGTCGGGCATGTGCTCTACCGTCTGAGTCACACCCCCACCCCGACAATCCCACCCAGATCCCTGCCCGGACCCCAGAGGACCCGGAGGGGTGTCCCAGCTCTGAGCCCAGCGTGTACGGGGTGGGGGGGTGTCACGCCAGGCGACGTCCCCGCCCCCCACACCCTGCGAGCCGTTTGGGGGCTGTGTCGGAAGATCTGGAGTTATTTCCTAGCGACGCAGCCAAGCCTGCTGCTTCTGGTCCTGGGGGAGGGTGTTAGTCACTGCCCTGAAACGGGCCGAGAGCCGCTCCCTCCACGCCCAGGACAGGCCCGGCAACAACGGGGGGCCGGCTGGCGCGGGACGAGAGGAAAGTGCTGGAAAGGAGACAGCAAGCGGGGACACAGACCCTAGGGGGGTGGCACAGCCCGTCCCCGGGCCCGTCCTCAGGAATCTCCGCTCTCAGCGTCCCGGGAGGGGGCAGCCCGGCCCCCGAGCCAGCTGTGACACTTCCTTCCACGTGGAGAGCAGGCTGACACCCACGGGCCGTTACACCGGGTTGAACTGGGGTCTCGGAGAGCCCGGCAAGCTACCGAGAGGATCCCGCCCGCACGGCAGAGCCCGGCAAGCTCCCCGTGGCATATCCGATATGCCAAAAACAGGACAAGTCTCACCATGGAGACGTTACTGGTGCCCGCTCGAGCAAATCGATGAGCAACAGGATGACCGTGACAGTGATGCAGTGACTCCAGAGCAGGGCACGGGCTGGAGATGGAAGGGCCAGGGACGGCCCCCCAACCCCGGCTCTGGCAGGCAGGGGTGGGGAGGCCCCTGGGGACTAATAAAAATAACAACAACAACAACAACATAACAAGAAACATAAAATGATGATTCTGCCCCGCCCCCTCCCCGGGGTTCGAGAGAAACGTCTTTGAAGCAAATCCCGCTCCAGAACGAGCTGTTCTCGAGCAGCTATGACCCAAGCACACCCGAGGTTCTGGTGGGGAGGGGACCCCGCCTGAAGCCTTGCCCCACCCCCACCCGGCCCCGGCTCGGGCCGAACTCTGGGTTCTGGGCTTTGGTACCTGCTGAGCCTACGGGGTGCAGGAAAGGCAGCAGCGGGTCTGCCCGGGACTCCGCTGGCACCTGAGCCTGGCTCTGCCTGAGATGCCGCCCAGGGCCCCGTGCCCAGCGCCCCCCGAGGGTCCCGGCCCTCCCCGCTGAGGTCGGCACCGCTTTCATTTCCCTCCAGGCTTCCCAGGGAGCAGGAAGAAGCCGGGCTGGGGGTGGGGACAGCGGCTGGTGGCTTCAGGATGCGCCAGGCTCCGGGGGGGGGGGGGGGGGAGGGGGGCCCTCCGGGCCTCGAGCTCTCCGGGGGGAGCCTCCCAGGGTGGCGGGGGGGGGGGGCCGCCACAGGAAAGGGGGAAACATGGCCCCAGGGCCCCGGGGTGCGTGGGAATGAGCATGCGGGCGTTGGGGGAGCCCAGGCAAGGCTGCCCCTCCCCGCCGCTCCCCTGCCCTGGGCCGGGCAGCTGGCACCCCTGGCCCACAGAGAGGAACTGGTCGGGCCGGGCGTGGCCAGCGGGGGAGGCACTGGGGCCCGTCAGCCAGGCAGGGGCTGAGCTGGCCGTGCGGACACCCGCCCCCCAGCCCCGCTGAGTTCTCCGTCCTGAATGCTCCGTCCCGTAACAGGAACACAGGGGCAGCGATGGGCAGGGATGCGCTGTGTGAGCAAGCCACGTCCCGGAGCCCAGGGAGCAGGTGCCAGACGCTGGCCTGCACACACGTGACGGGGTGGGCCCCATCCCCGGCCCCCAGCTCTCTCGCCCAAACACAGGAGCAGTGGGGGGGGTTTCACAGGCTGGAACTCAGAATCTCTGGACACGGAGCTTGGAACCTACAGTGTGAGGCTGACACGCTTCATCTGAGGGCGTGAGGCCTCCAACGTGGAATAAGATAAGAAGGCAAAAGCCTTTCTAAATTTAAAAATATTTTTAGATTATATTTTATTATTATTATTATTATTATTATTATTATTATTATTGCGTCACACCCGGCGATGCTCAGGGGTCACTCCTGGCTCTGTACTCAGGAATCACTCCTAGCAGTGCTCGGGGGACCCTATGTGAATGCTGGGAATCGAACCTGGGTCGGCCGCGTGCAAGGCAAATGCCCTCCCCACTGTGCTATCACTTCAGCCCCTAGTTTAAAACTTTTAATACTTTTTAATAACTGGGCTTTTTGTCATTGTTGTTGTTGTTAAGGCATATAAAAGTCAGACCTGGGACAAGAGCGACAGGACAGCAGGTACAGTGACTGCCTGCACGCAGCCAAACCAGATTCAGTTCCTGGCACCCCAAGTGGTCCCCTGAGCATCCCCGGGAGCGACCCCAGTGCAGAGACAGCAGCAAATCCCGAGCTACACGGGGTGCGGCCCAAAAGCAAGAGAGAAAGAAAAAGAAAAGAAGAAGAAAGAAACCCTGAAACCTTCAGGCCGGTGAGAGTCAGGAGACTGGAGTCAAGCCCAGCCCCCTCCCTGAGCCTCCCTGGACAAGCCTCTTCGTCTTTCTGAGCCTCCGTTTCCCCTCCTGTAAGGACCCCGCCGGGCTCCCAGGAAGGGGAAGAGCCCCCGGGGGAGCCCCTGGAACCCGCCTCCTCCTGGTGGGGAAGGGCGGGCTGGGAGTCTTCTGCAATGGGGGGGGGGGGGCAGCTCATCTCCCTGTCCCCGCGGTCAGATGGCATCCAGATGGCGCCCGCACGGAAGGCCTGGGCGGAGGGCTGCCTGCTGCCCGGTGACTCAGTGTCAACCCCCCACGCCCCCCCGGGGGAGCAGCGCCCCAGGCCGGGGGCAGCGCAGACCCCCCGGGCCAGCCTGATGGGGACCATCTGGCCAGGACCTCGCCCGGCTCTCGTCCCAGGAAGGACGGCCCGTGGCGACTCCCCTGCAGCCGCCCCTCGCACCCCAGGCTGCCGAGCCCTTAACACACAGAGACCCCCTCGGGGGTGCCGGGCGCTAAATCCGGGGCGGGTCTGAGCAAGAAATCAGCCCAAACACAGAACGTGTCAACACCATGGGCAGATGAAAAGGCGCTGGGCCGGGCTCCAGGGTTCCGGGCCTCAAAAACATCCAAGAGCTCAACACTCGGGGCTGTAAAATTAGGAACAAGAAAGAGAAGAGGCCTCTGGGTGGACGCGGCCAAGTCCTGCCCCGCGCGATCCCGCTCTTCAGCAGCTGGAGAAGCCACGGCAGAGGCGGCCCGAGGAGGCCGGGCTGACGCGTGGACAATGAGAGCGGCGTGGGGGGCCGCACCCCCCTGCCCAAGCACGCAGCCCTCCGCCCGAGTGCCCGCCAGGCCCAGCACCGCTGCCGAGAGGGGCGCCTCTCCCCGTGGGCCCGAGGGAGCCCGCCACGGGAGGGCAGGCACAGGGGCTGGAGAGAGGGTGGGGAAACCAGGGGATGTCGGAAGCAGCCCCCAGCTAGAGACCACGAGCCAGGCCTCAGGGAGAAGGGGGACATGAGACAGTAAAGGGGCGGCGTGAGCCACAAAGGGGCCGCGGGTCAGCAGGGCACTGGCCAGAGCACAGGAGCGAGTGAGGGGCCCACGGGATTCTGGCTGCAAGAGGGGCCGGAGGGAGCGTGTGCAGGGGACGTGGGGGTGACCGCCAGGAGAGGCCCCTGGAAGGTGGGTCCCGGCCCCCAGGGGACAGCCCATCATAGCGGGCAGGAGGGGCAGCAGCGGTGACCCTGGGCCCCGGGAACTTCCCGTGGGAAGAAGATGCAGAAAGCCAGGGGTCAGGGCCATCCTGGGGGGCATCAGAGGGGGCTGCTG
Source organism: Sorex araneus (assembly GCF_027595985.1). Classification (NCBI taxonomy): domain Eukaryota; kingdom Metazoa; phylum Chordata; class Mammalia; order Eulipotyphla; family Soricidae; genus Sorex; species Sorex araneus. The sequence continues at coordinate 9,279,202 of NC_073305.1, forward strand.
ACCCCAGGGGAGAAACCCCTCAGTGACCGGGAACGCGGGGAGCCCGCTGGAGAAGGTGGGGGCAAGGACCCCTCAAGTTCACCCTGGGGCCAGTACGGCGAGTGACCACTGTCCCTTCGCACCCGGTTCAGGGCACAGGTCTGAACCTCGCCCGCTCAGCAGGTCCCTCTAGGTGGGGGCAGCAGGACGGTGAGTGAGAGCAGGTCCCTGACGGTTCGGCCGCTCTTCCGAGGCCTTGGCCAAAGCCGAACGCCCGTCTCCCCCCTTCCGGAGCGCGCCTCCCCTCGCCTTCCTCTCTCCAGGAATCCTCTGCGTGTTTCGGGGCTGGCTCCATTCCCGCTCAGCATCTCCCGGGCTTGGCAGCGCTCTGCGACGTGCCACCAACTCGTGTGGCCTCCGCCCAGCTGCCTGCGTGGCTGCCAGGAGCACCCGCGCCAAGCCCGTGCCGCTGACTCCCCCGCGCCCCCCGCACCCACTGTCCCACAGCCACCGAGGCCAGGCCACTCTGTGCCGGGAGTAGGGGGGGGTGGCCGGGGTCCCACGACCACAGTGGGCCCGGCGAGCACTGCACAGTCCCTGAGCGCGGCCGTTTAAATCACACCCGACACGCAGGACGAGAAGGAACCCTGAGGACGCCAACGGTGCCGACGCTGGCAGGGGTCAGCCCTGAGACAGCAGCGGGAATGGAGCAAACGCACAGATCGAGTCGGTAAGAGCCCGGTTCCGAGAGCACAGACCCCAGAACCACCCTGACTGGCTGCGGGCCGGGCCGGAGACAGGACCCAGCACGCCCGTGCGGCAGCAGGAAGAAGGGGACTGCGGCCAGAGCCACAGGACGGCGGGGAGGGCGCTCGCCCGGCACATGTCTGACCCAGGTTCGATTCCAGGCATCCCACCTGGTCCCACGAGCCCACTAGGGGTGATTCCTGAGCAAGAGAGCCGGGAGCCAGGCCTGAGCATGGCCAGCTGTGGCCCCCAAAGAAAGAAAGAAGCGGGCAGGCCCGCACAGCCACGCGGGGGTCAGCGTCCCAGCCAGGAGCTGGCGGAGGCCTCGCCCGCTTTCGTCTTGGCTAGAAGAGCGAGCAGACGCGGAGGGGATGTGTGGGTGCAAGTACCCCGAGCCCCCCTGCAGGCATATGCACGCTTCCTGCACCGGGCTGGCCGAGGACAGGAGGGCTGGGTCCTCGTACAGGGCTGAAGTTCAGAGTGAGCGTTCCCTCTTTTTAAAAAATATGACAGGGGCTGGAGCGACAGCACAGCGGGTAGGGCGTTTGCCTTGCACACGGCTGACCCGGGTTCGATTCCCAGCATCCCACAGGGTCCCTTGAGCACCGCCAGGAGTAATTCCTGAGTGCAGAGCAAGAAGTAACCCCTGAGCATCACTGGGTGTGACCCAAAAAGAAAAAAAAATAACATTTACATGGGCTGAAGAGAGAACAGAGGGTGGGGCGCTTGCCCTGCACGAGGCCGACCTGGGGGTCATTCCCTGGCACCCCACAGAGTCCCCCAATCTCCCAGCACCGAAATAAAACAAAAATTGGCATTTAGAGGCCAGCAGAGAGGACAGGGGCTAGGGCTCGAGTTCAGCCCCCAGCACCTCATGGTCCCCCAAACCCCCCACACACAACCCTGGAGGCCCCACTCACTGCTGGGATGTCTCCTGTGGCCCCCAGCACCCTGGGCCCGGCCTGGAGCCGGGGAATCATCTCCATCACCCCCCCCCGCCCCCCCAGCCTCTGGGCACTGCCCAGGAGACCAGAAACCAAAATAAACCTAGACGTGATGAACTCAGGACATGAACTCACTTCAGCACACAACAGAGCCATTCAGAACGTCTCTTCTGTAAAACGATCCCCCCCTTGTAAATCCCCCTCACTTCCGACACACTTTCTAGCTACAAGGATTTTCCTTTGATAAGATCCGCGCTCTTTCCCAACTCTCAAACACGCCACGCCGGACGGTTAGCTCACGCCTCCGGGTCCTGCACGATACCCTGCAATGATCTGCTTCCGAACTAGACATCTGTAGCTTCTGAGCCTTTGTTTTGTTTGGGGGCCACCCCCGGCAACTCCTGCTCTGCTCTCCGGTGTCGGGGGATCCTATGGGACGCCGGGGATTGAACCCAGGTCAGCCCCGTGCCAGGCAAGAGCCCCCCCCACCCACTGTACCGGCCCCCCAGTTAAATGACTTCTGAACCAAGACCAACTGGCCCGAGTTCCCTTCCACAGGGCTGTCCCGGCATCTCCACACGCTTCTTTCTGCCTTTGGGTCGTCGTGACCTGCCTGCGAGGTTTGGGGAACTCTCGCACCTCTACAGCGACAGGACCCAGAGAGGAGACAGGAATCCCCCAGCTGCAGCCGGCGTGGGAGACACACGCACAGTCGCACAAGGACTGCGGGGAGGGGAGCACGCCGTCTCCTCGCCGGGGCTAACCACCCCTTTTCTTTTCTTTTCTTTTCTTTTCTTTTCTTTTCTTTTCTTTTCTTTTCTTTTCTTTTCTTTTCTTTTCTTTTCCCTCTCTCCCTCTCTCTTTCTCCCTCCCTCCCTCCTTTCTCTCTCTCTCTCTCTCTTTCTTTCTTTCCTTTCTTTCTTTCTTTCTTTCTTTCTTTCTTTCTTTCTTTCTTTCTTTCTTTCTTTCTTTCTTTCTTTCTTTCTTTCTTTCTTTCTTTCTTTCTTTCTTTCTGTCACACCCGGCGATGCTCAGGGGTTACTCCTGGCTCTGCACTCAGGAATTACCCCTGGCAGTGCTCGGGGGACCCGGTGGGATGCTGGGAATCGAACCCGGGTTGGCCGCATGCAAGGCACATGCCCTCCCCGCTGTGCTATCGCTGCAGCCCCCAACCCTTTCCAACAGACCCTTGTGCTGAGTCCCACCTGACCCCTCTGCTCCGTTTCACTCTCCCTCTGCTCTAAGCCAAGGGTCGGGGAACGACGCAGACATCTCTCCAAGCCCGGGTGCCCTGTGCTGGCACCTCTGTGGGCTGAGGGTGCTGCTCGCGATCGTCCTGCATCCCCATCCTCCCTGAAATCCTGAGACACTTGCCATATCTGGGGGACAGTCACCAACTCCTCAAGTCTCGTGGACTTGCTGCACAGAGCAACAATCCCGGGACTCCTGCCCACGTGGGTCTGGTGTTCACAGACACACCTGGAGCTTTTGGGGGGCGCAGTCGGGGGACAGAGGAGGAGGGTGGGGTCACCCCACTTGCTCAGGGATGAGCCTTGGATCTGTGCTCAGGGTCGCCCCTGGGGCAGCGGTGCCAGGGATCAAAGAAGGCAAGGCCGGGCCCTCACCCCTGCAGGCCCTGTGAAGGCAAGGCCGGGCCCTCACCCCTGCAGGCCCTGTGATGGCAAGGCCGGGCCCTCACCCCTGCAGGCCCTGTGAAGGCAAGGCCGGGCCCTCACCCCTGCAGGCCCTGTGATGGCAAGGCTGGGCCCTCACCCCTGCAGGCCCTGTGATGGCAAGGCCGGGCCCTCACCCCTGCAGGCCCTGTGAAGGCAAGGCTGGGCCCTCACCCCTGCAGGCGCCACAAAGGCAAGGCTGGGCCCTCACCCCTGCAGGCTCTGTGATGGCATTGCCCGGCCCTCACCCCTGCAGGCTCTGTGATGGCAAGGCCAGGCCCTCACCCCTGCAGGCTCTGTGATGGCATTGCCGGGCCCGCACCCCTGCAGGAGCCACACAGGCAAGGCCGGTGTCCTCACCCTGGAGGCTCCGCTTATGCAAGGCCGGTGCCCTCACACCAGGGGCCACAATGCCAGGGGCCCGGGGCCAGACCATGGCCTGCTCTGAGCCCTCTCTCTTGCCCACAGCATCCCATTCCCAGAGATTCACACCCCTGTCCCCCAGGGCCGAATTCCCCCCACGCCTGAAGGGGTCACCTTGTGATGGTGCCGGCTTGGCCGCGTTCCCCGCAGCTGCCTGTGTTCCCCAGTCAGGCCTGAGAGGCGGAGCAGGGGTGAGGGCACCGGGTGTTGTCAAGGGCAGGAAACCCAGACCCAAGCTTCTGAAACTCAGGTCACACAGCACAGGGGTCACCTCGCTTTAAGTCAAAATGAAAAATATTTGTGTATGTCTATTTGAAAGTTTAAATCTGGGGCTGGAGCAATAGCACAGAGGGGAGGGCGTTTGCCTTGCATGCGGCATACCCGGGTTCGAATCCCAGCATCCCATATGGTCCCCTGAGCACCGCCAGGGGTGATTCCTGAGTTCAGAGCCAGAAGTAACCCCTGTGCATCACCGGGTGTGACCCAAGAAGAAAAAAAAAAAGAAAGTTTAAACCGTGGGGTGGATAAGGTGCTTGCCTCGCACGAGGCTGACCCACGGTCAATCCCTGGCAGTTCATATGGCCCTGGAGCCCCCCACCCCCCAGGAGTGCTCCTTGAGCACAGAGCCAGGAGCAAGTCCTGAGCACCAGTGGGGGTGGCCAGCACCTCCCCTCCAACATTGTCGGGCTGGCCAGAGGCCAGCGGCCGAGGTGTGGTCCTAGAACGTCATCACGTTGGGGCCAAAAAGCAGAAAACGGGAATAAAAGTTTGTTTTAAAAGAAATACCTTTGTGGGGCTGGAGCAATAGCACAGCGGGTAGGGTATTTGCTTTGCACGCGGCCGACCTGGGTTCGATTCCCAGCATCCCATATGGTCCCCTGAGCACCACCAGAAGTGATTCCTGAGTGCAGAGCCAGGAGTAACCCCTGTGCATCACCGGGTGTGACCCAAAAAGCAAAAAAAAAAAAAAAAGAAAAAAAAAGAAATACCTATACCTTTGTGATTTACTCTCAGTGAACATTGATTCATGCACCAGCTTTACAGGTGCCCGGAGCCAGGGGCATTAGGGGTGGGCGGGACACTTCCTTGCACACAGCTGACCCCCGAGCCCTGCCAGGAGGGACCCCCGAGTATCAGCAGGAGTGAGCGGAGCACCTCAGAGCGTGGCCCCGACACAGAACAAAACAAACTTCTCGGTGCAAAAAGGCGTTAAGAGCAAAAAGAGTTTAAGCATCTGGCCGAGATGCTTCGTGTGGGCCCACCCTGGCCCGAGGCCCACCCCCGGCCCACCCAGCCTCGGGCTCTCACGGCAGACCCTCTCCTGGCTGGAGTCCAAGCGGTTCAGGCCCAGAGAAAGACGCAGCTCGCACTGCCTGGGCCCCGGGGGCGCAGAGGAGAGGCAGTTGGGGACGGGCCTCACACAGAGGAGCCGGCACTGGACGCGGACATGCCCACGCCTTGGCTTTGGTCCTGTGATACTCTGAGCAGAGCCCCCGGCCCCCGCCCGGGAGGTCAGGGAAGGGCTGTGGGGGGAGGCCACTGTCAGTGCTGACCCGCTCTGGCCACTTCGGGATCTAAGAGCAGCCCTGGGAGTTGGGGTGTGGGGGGGAGAGAGGCTGGGGGGGGGGAATGGCAGAGCAGCTCATGGGTCGGGGCTCATGTGTTTCACAGGTAAAGCCCCAAGTTTGATCCCCAGCATGGCGTGAGCCCTCAAGATATAGCCCTGTGGTCCCCCAAGCACCACCGGGGTAAGCCCTGGGTGGCCCCTGGCTTTGCTGGACCCCCAGGGCCGGGTCCAAGTCCTGAGCTTCTTAGTAGAGCTGGCTGAGCATTGCGAGAACTAGCGCTGGGCCCCCCGGGGTGTGCTGGGGACCCCCTCCCTCCCAAACCCTTCATTCTGCAGCAGGAACCCCCTCGAGAGGGGGACACAGCGAACAGGTCCCAGGCGGAGGGACGGAGTCCACAGCCCGGGGGCTCTGGGCCGGTTCTCGCGCACACACACACACACACACACACACACACATACATGCACGCGCACACACACACACGCAGGCACGCGCACACACACACAAACCACACATTTGAGCCGGGGCTCTAACGGTGCCAGGGCAGCCCTGGGACCAGGTGAGCCGAGAGCCCGGCCTGGGGTGGGGGTGGGGGCCGGGAGGGGGGGTCGGGGCGTCATTTCTGCGGCTCCTGGCTGCAATGCAGGGCAAAGAGCCACGGCGGGGCCGGGCCGAGTGTGCGCAGAGGCTGGAGCCTGGCGCCGCCACCAAGCCGGGCCCTGCCACGGCCACCTGAGTCCGCTCCCGCCGGCTCCCGGCCCTGACCGGGCTTGTCAGATGGGACGAATGCGCGCCTGCCACCAGCCCCTCCGCTACCCGGGACAACAGGGAGGCGGCAGCGGCCACGTCAGGAGGCCCCTGTTGGGGTCCCGCCGCCCCGCGTGGGGGAGGGGTGTGACGGGGAGGGGCAGGGGTCTCTTGTGGCTCCAGAATATTTCAATGGCGGCTGAAGAGGGGGCAATCGGGTGGTTCCAGAGGCCGCGCTAGCCCCACGCTCAGCCTCTGGGCCCCCGCCCTGCAGAAGCTGCGGCTACGGGCACCGAGCTCTCGCCGGGCGCCACGCCTGGGCCCGCCTTAGGGCCAGGGGCTCTGCCTGGGCCTGGGACCCCCTGGTCCTCCCTTCGGCCCAGCTGAGGCAAGCACGCCGTGCCAATCTCGCCTCTGCGCACAGCCGCGTCCAGGCGGCCGTCCGTGGGTCTGCCCGTGGGAGACAGGGCCTCCTGGCGCACGAGGCTGGGTGTCGGGGGGCCGGAAGTGGGAGGGAGGCGGCGGGTGGGTTCTCCCTGGCCCAGAAGCAGAGCAGACGCCCGAACTTGGAGCCCTGAGTCAGTGCCCGCTGACTCACCACAGCTCCCAGCCTGGCCTTGACCTCTGGCCCCAGGCTGGCCAGGAAACTTGGCTCGGGCCCAGGGACCTCCCTGGAAACCAGATGTCGCCCCGACAGGGAGCTTCCCGGGAGGGGGCGAGGGCGCAGAACAATCCGAGGCATGATGTCACCCCCTCTCTGTTACCACCCCAGAGCTCCAGCTCCAGGTGTGGCCCCGCCCTGCCGCACCCCTGCCCCCGCCCACCCCCCATCCCAGCTCTGCGCATCACGGTCCTCGCGTGACCCCCGGCCCCTTCCCAGGCTGGCCAGGGCCCTCAGCCCCTTTTTCACAGGAGGGACACGCCCGAGAGCCACCAATGAGCACTTCAGCAGAGCCCACTTGCACGGGGGCCTGCCCTGCCTCTGACACCGTCGCACCCCTCCAGCCCCACTGTACAGTCGAGAACTTTGGGACCCCGTCCGGGGCCTCAGCCCAATGGCAGCGCAGCTGGGCTGCCCGCCGGCCCCCGGACCTTTGCTCACGTTCTGCCTCACCAGAGGGGGCTTGTCACCTCCGGCTCGGTAGAACCAAGAGCGCAGGAGGCGGAGACGGTTCCTCTGCCACCTCGAACTGCACCTGGCGCCGGGGCCCGCCAGCCCGGTCAGCACTGGACATGGCAGACAGCGTGTATCGGCTCCTGTCCGCCCAGACTCCCCTGGCCACGGACGCCGAGACCTGGCTGCATCCCCGTGGGGCCCAGGGTCTCACAACACCCTCTTGTGGATGAGCCTCAGCTCCCCCCTGGCTGTTACAGATGAGGTCTCTAAGCACAGAGAGGCTCAGTAGTTGGCCCCAACGCACACAGCGAACCCAGAAACTCATCCTTAATCCCTCTTCGCCCCACCCTGCTCCCTCCTCCGAGAGCTGGCCCGCAGGACACCCTCAGGGCCGAGTCTGTGGCTAAGACACCCAGCCTTGTGCCCTGGGGGCTGCCTGTCTCTGCAGCCCCCTGGCCCTGTCTGGAGAGGGCCCAGGGGAAGTTCCTCCTGGCCTTGAAGTCTCAGCCTGCATTTGACAAGGGTCCTGCGAGCAGGGCTGGAAGCCGGAGGAAGTGAGAGGCCTTGGGGGTGTGGAGGGGACCTTCCTCCCGCTGCTCCAGGGGGCGGCCGTGATGTAAGCACTAACGCTGCTCCGACCCCAACCTACCACCCGCCGCCCACCGCCGGGACTCAGAGGTCCCAGGGGCTGCCGCGGTGCAGCCGGGCCCCCTTTCTCCCGCTCAGCACTCGGAGGTACGGGGGGACGCGGCGCTGGTTGTACAGAGTCCCTGGTCCCTGGTCCCGAGGCCCCTCCTGGTCTGGGCTCGGATCTGGCCTGGCGTCTTCCTGTGGACTCTGGGGGCGGGGGAGGCTGGACTCCTCTCTGGGGGTCCAGGGAGCATGATCCACAGCACCTTTCTCGGGACGTCAGCTGCCCAGGCAAAAAGGCCGCCCAGAGGGGCCGGAGCCATGGGGAGGGTGCTTGCCTTGCACACGGTTGACCCGGGTTCGATCCCCGGCACGCCATGGAGTTAGCCCTGAGCACTGCTGGATACGGCCCCCCCCCCCCCACCACCACCAACAACAACAAGGCCAGTGCAAGTGGCAAGTGGCAAGTCCCTGAAGCCTTGTGGAAAGGCTCTGGTGCCGTCCACACCCGGCTGCGTCCCGACCGTGAGAGTGAGCCCCGGTGCTCCCTGATATTCCCGCCTGAGTAAAACTCCCAGCTGCACATAACGTAGACGGTACCGTGTGTATGTGTGTGTGCGTGTGTGTGTGCATGTGTGTGTGTGTGTGTCTTTCCTAAAACTCCCAGCTGCACATAACGTAGACGGTACCGTGTGTGTGTGTGTGTGTGTGTGTGTGTCTTTCCTAAAACTCCCAGCTGAACATAACATAGACGGTACCGTGTGTGTGTGTGTGTGTGTGTGTGTGTGTGTGTGTGTGTGTGGCTTCCCTAATGAGAATCATGAGGCCAGGCTGAGACTTCAAGTTCTCGGGTCACGCCTTGCCCTGGAGACACTCCCCTTGGGCCCTCTCCAGAGCAGGCCGCAGGGCTGCGGGGAACGGGTCTGTTTACACAGAGACCGGCCACATCATCCCGAAAAACAACCTCTTCCCCAGCCATCCGCTGTGCAGGAAAACCGCCAAAGACACAGTCCCCCCCCCCCCCCCCCGGGAGGCTCGGCTCTGACGCTGGCCCCGCGGCCGCCCGTGCTCTCCGGCTCCTCCGATGCTCAGAACCGCGGATGAACAACTGTCCCCTTGGCCTGGCGGACCCCGGGCGGGGTGACGGCTCCCTGGGGGCCTTCTGGCCTCGCCACGTGATCCCAGGGAGCTTTCTGCCTCCGGACAGACGCGTCCCTTTCTCCTCACTGCCACTGTCCCCTCTGGCTTCCACGCCACCCCTGGGTGGGCGGGCAGGCGGGCAGTGCTCAGAGGCCCCCTGGAGATACGGTGATAAGGCTGGCGGGATGGACGGGATCACGCTGCATGGAAAGGCCACCGTCTGTCCTCACCCCTGGCTCCCAGTCCCGACAGCTCTGACAGCGGAGTGTCATGGGGACTGTGTGGCGCATTTGAACGCTGCGTGGCCCAGCGTACCCCACCCGACGTCCAGGCTCCAGGGGCCCGGTGGTCCCTGCCTTGGGGCCGACCCAGGTGATCAGGAGTTTCGGGGGTGGGGGAGGCATCCAGAGTCTTCTGGGGAGGGTCCTTCTGAGGACACCCGAGGCCGAGACGAACAGCCCGTGGCCGTCTGGGCTGGAAAAAGGACCTTCAGGTGCCCAGATAAGAAGGTGGGTCGGGGCCCGCAGGATACACCTGTGTCTGGGCAGGCGGGGTTTGCGTGCGAGCCCCCCGGGAAGGGGGATTTCAGCCACGGAACACTGTGATGGGGACGGGAGGACTCGGGCGGCGGCAGGAGACGGGGAGACGGAGAGCAGGAGACTAGCCCAGCCCGCAGCCCGAGGGGTCCTGGGGACAGGAGAGCAAGCGCAGGGCCAGGCCCTGCTCACGGGAGAGCATCTGTGTCAGACGGACGCAGGGTCCTGGGCAGGGGTCCTGGCCAGTGGGGTCCTGGGCGGAGGTCCTGGCCGGTGGGGTCCTGGGCAGAGGGTTCCTGGCCGGTGGGGTCCTAACCAAGGGGTTCCTGGGCAGGGGTCCTAGACTAGGGGTCCTGGCCAGTGGGATTCTGGCTAGTGGGGTCCTGGCCAAGAGGGGGTCCTGGGCACAGGGTCCTGGGCAGGGGTCCTGGTCGGCAGGGCTGAGGGGCGGCACAGCCCCTGGGGTCTGCCTCTGCTGCTGCCTGTTGGTTTCTTCTCTCTTTTACAATCTCTTTTGAGTTCTTTCAAACCAGAGCTGCTTTCCAATAAATAACCCAACAAGACAAACTAAGAATCCCGTCCTCTGGGGCCGGAGCAATAGCACAGCGGGGAGGGCGTTTGCCTTGCACGTGGCCGACTCGGGTTCAAATCCCAGCATCCCATATGGTCCCCTGAGCACCGCCAGGGGTAATTCCTGAGTGCAGAGCCAGGAGTAACCCCTGTGCATCGCCAGGTGTGACCCAAAAAGCAAAAAAAAAAAAAAAAAAAATCCCATCCTCAAGATAAAAGTGGGGCAGGCAGAGAGCTCAGCGGTTCAGTTCCCGGCACTGCCAGGGGTGGTCCTGGGATCTCCCGCGCGGCGGGGGTGGCTCCGTGTCCCCCAAACCACAGGCCTGAGCAGAGCCACAGCCTGGCTGGCCGGGAACCGCCCGCAGGACCCCCGGCCTCCCACACACTGCTGAGGACCACCACAACAAATATGATAGTTTAAAAAAATTCAAATAAAGGGGCCGGAGCGATAGCATAGCAGGTAGGGGGTTTGCCTTGCACGCGGCTGACCCAGGTTCGATCCCTGGCATCCCATATGGTCCCCCAAGCACCGCCAGGAGTAATTCCTGAGTGCAAAGCCAGGAGTAACCCCTGAGCATCGCTGGGTGTGACCCAAAAAGCAAAAAAAAAAAAAAAATTCAAATAAAATAATTGTGAGCCCAGTTAAGGATTCTGAATTTTCTGAAGCACGCGGCCGCAAATCTACAACACTGACATCCCAGTAACTGATGGCTGGGATGCGATGCAGAAACCATCCAATCTCGACTAGAAAAAACTGAACACAGAAGGTCGACTCGCAAGAACAGCTCAGCAACCCTCAGCCAGGGACTTCACACCCACAGGGTGAGATGCAACAACCCTCACAAATTTTCCTCTACAGAATGTTTTTTTTTTTCCCTTTTGGGGTCACACCCGGTGATGCTCAGGGGTTACTCCTGGCTCATGCACTCAGGAATTATTCCTGGCGGTGCTCAGGGGACCATACGGGACACTGGAAATTGAACCCAGGGTCAGCCGAGTGCAAGGCAAATGCCCTACCCGTTGTGCTATCGCTCCAGTCCTGAGAAATATTTTTTGATCATTCTGTTATCCAGTTAGAGGTCATCCCATTGCTCATTGGTTTGCTCGAGCGGGTACCAGTAACCAGTAAATATCTCCATTGTGAGACTTGTTACTGTCTTTGTCATATCGAATATGCCATGGGGAGCTTGCCAGGCTCTGCCATGCAGGCAAGATACTCTCGGTAGCTTGCCGGGCTCTCCGAGAGGGGCGGAGGAATCGAACCCGGGTCGGCTGTGTGCAAGGTAAACGCCCTACCCTCTGTGCTGTCGTAACAAGCAATATAAAATACATTACTGTGGGCCTGCTAAGGGAGCAGGCTTGAGGGCTGGGTGGGACATGGGGCTAGTGCTGGCGGGATGGGAATATTGAATGCCTGAAACAAATCATCATGAACTTTGTAAAGTGTGTGTGGGGGGTGGGGGGAAGTCGGAGGAAATAAATAAAATAAAATAAAAGTGAGAGGCCATGCCAAGCCAGGTAAGGAAGGTGGGCGCACACCCTCAGCGTAATTGGGAACCTGGACGTTGCCTGGGATTAGCCTAGAGCTTCCTCTGCTCTTCACACAGCCACAGACCCCACAGACCCCAGCACTCAGAGCCCCCGCGCCTCACGCACCCCGGCCACTCCCCCCGCCACCCCCAGCACCCCGCAAACACAGCAGACAGTGCGCCGAAATGATTTTCTGCGAGCACAGAACTGCACCTCGGCTCTGGTGGGTTTGGGGTTTGTTTCGCTGCTTAGTTTCAGGGCCACACCTGGCCATGCTCAGGGCCGACTATCTCTGCACTCGGGGATCACCCCTGGAGGGGCTCAGGGGGGCCCAACGGGACGCTGAGGATCGAGCGTGGGTTGCTCAAGTGCGAGGCAGGCGCCCTCCCTGCTGTGCTTTCGCTCTGGCCCCTGGACTCTGGGCGTGGACCAGAGCGGGCAGTGCTGCTGCGAGGGGGACACGGCGCTGGCTTCCCGCTCGGTCAGATCCAGGGGGCCGGGGCCGGGCTGCAGCTGGGCCTCCTGCCGCCCGAGTCCAGCGGGGTGGACGGTGAGTGCCTGGGCCCCGACACCCCCGCCACGGCATCCACGGGTATCTCTGGATCCGCCTGGAAGCCAGGCGCCTCCCCATTATTACGCTTCTGACAAATGAACTCACGCAGAGCCTTCATTAAGTTTCATTCAAAGGACCTGGAAACGCCATAAAAATTATTATAATCGCGAAACCACCGCCATCCCAGGGCAGCGGCTGAGGCCTAGTTGAAATTGACTGATGAGAATATCCAGTTTTTAATTTTCTGACTTAAAATAAGACCATCTGCAGCTGTTTCTTTTAGCAATAATTTTTAATTAAATGCAATAAAACGTACAGGGGGAAGGGCCCTAATAAGGAGAGCGTGTCGCGAACACACTCGTTAATGTTACCGGCATGAGACGAGACGAGACGCCCCCCAGCTCCACTGCAATTTCCATTCCCCCCTCTTTTTTCCAGAGCTAGAAAGTAGACAAAAAAAAATAATAATAATCCTGATTAAGTGTTAATCACAATGTGGTTTTCCTTCATAAAATCAGGGCCTCCCCGCGGTGGGAGGCGGGGAAATAATTCTCGCTAATAGAAAACGGTCTCGCCACACGCGCTCTACGGTGAGATGTCAGCGGCCAGCCTCCGCGGCCAGCTGCGCCCCGGAAAAGGAGGGGGGAGTCCACGTGGGGAGTCTGGACAGAGCTCTGCTCGCCCGCATGCATTCCTGCAGCGTGGGCGCGGGGCGAGGGGGGCCCTTCGAGGAGATGGCCCCGAGGGTCCCGGAGGGGCAGACACAGGGACCATCGGTGGGTCATGCAGTGCCTGTGTTACACCTGTCAGCCCCCACATCTGCGGGCGGCAGCCTGTCTCCCAGGCCATCCTTGCTCCGTCCTCGTAGCTACGTCCATAGGTCAAAGCTCGCCTGCCCCGAGGGCCTGCAGCAGCCACCCGGGACCGGAAGCCCCCCACCCCCCTCCTCCCAGGGACTTAGCTCTGTGGGTGCTGGGCATTGTCTACCCTTCACTGCAGCCTCTGAGCCCTCTTTCTTTCCACCCTCAGACTAGAGGTCGCCGAGACCAGCCACAGGACCTGGGCCACCACCCGGTCCCTTCGCTCCTCCCTCCCCAGAGGGTCCCACGCACAGCCCAAGGGGGCGGAGGCACAGGTGGCCCCCGACCTTCTGTGACCTGAATGCGTCTCTTCCTACTTCTCGCGTGCAAGCGGCAGAAGGTGGCCAGGCCACGCTCACGCATGACAGCCGAGCTGCAGCCCGACCGCGAACAGCAAGGGAGGCAGCGTGCAGGGGAGGGAGGGTCCCAGAGCCCACCTCCCCCCCCACCCCCCACCCCGCCCGCCCCAGCTGCTCCTCCTGGCCGGCTGGGACCACCTGCAGCGCCTGCCGGGCGGGTGGGCAGCAGTGTGACCCCAGCTGCCGCGAGGCTGCAAACCCAGAGCCCCGGAGGCCCGCAGTCCCGCTGCCCCAGGGCGGCCCGGGTCCCAGCGGGGGCCCCGGGGAAGAAGGGGCGCCTGGGAATCAGGCTAGCAAGGCCCAGGGAGGCCTGTCCAGAGCCCGGAGGGGCCGCCACCAAGGGCAGCAGCGAGCCCACACACGGGGTTCGCTGGGGCCAGGGCCAAAAGCGCCCCCTTACTCAGCGGCGCTCCCGGAGCCGCCAACAAGGGGGGTCCGGGGCCGCCCCTCCTCCCGCACCAGGGCGGGCGGGGGTCGCCAGACACGCAGGAACAGGGCAAGGGGCGAGCCGGCCTGGCCGCGCCCTCCGTCCGCAGAGTCCCCTCGGCCGCGTGGACGGGAAGGACGGGCACCGTCGGAGCCCTCCACTGGCCGGCCCGGGTCCCCCCAGGCTGACCGCAGACCACGGCTCCGGCCGCAGCCCGGCGCGCGCCGTGGACCCAGGCCACACCCAGGGGCGCCGGTCCACAGTCCCGGACTGACCGTGCAGACGCCCCCGAGCCTGCAGAGGACAGTTCCCGGGGGTCAGCGACCCCCCGCCCCCACCCCCTCCCTGCTGTCCACTCCACAGCCCACAGCCACACCCACCCACCTCCCCGGGCCTGGATCACAACAGAGTACCGCAGCGCATGCGCGTGGTGAGTGACGTCATAGGGGGCTGCAGAGCTGGACGTGCCGGCCCCCAACCCCCGGAGGGAACGAGGTGTGGGCGCTGCCACCTGCGCTCCAGGGGGAGCCACCGGGGCCCAGGGACAGGGGAGGAGGCGGGCTGGGGGGGGTCCTTCTGGTCTGGAGAAAGAGGCAGGGAGGGGGGAGGGGTGTGGGTCCGGGGCTGACGGCACTCGGGACGCTGAAATAAGGCGCCGGGGACCTCAGGGGCAGACGCCGGGCCCCGGCCACGCGCCCACGCACGTCCCCAGCACCCAGGTGCCGGGTGCAGGCGGCCCGGGGTCACGCCACCTCCTCCCGGGAAAATGACAAAATGAGTCTTTAAATCGGAAATCCTCGTGTATGGGATTAACGGGCGGGGGTGGGCACGGGGCGGGGTAGAAAGCGCTGGGGGGGGGGTAGAAAGCACTCGGGGGTGGCACTTTAAACCCTTCTCTGTGTCCCGCAGGGAAAAGGCACGCGGGCATCAATTGATACTTTCCAGAGCAGGTTGTCAATGCTCATTTTACCACGAAAATCGTCACACTTTTTTTTTTTTTTTTAAGTAACACTGATACAATCCGACAAAAAGCTTCACGTCAGGGTTGCACCTCACTTTGAGGGGGCAACCCCCAACACTGGGTCTGCGTCTGGGGACTGTACGTGGTGCTAGGGATTGAACCCAGCTTCCCCACGTGCAAGGCCATACCCTGGTCTCTCCAGTCTGCATCCCGTTTTACACACACACACGCACGTATGCACACGCACCACACACACACGCACGTATGCACACGCACCTGTCATCAGAACCACGACAATCACGCAGTGAAACGCGGGCGGGAGTATGACTGTAGTAACTAAAATGCAATCATCTGTGTACCCGAATCTCAGAGGAAGCGCGCGCAGAAGCAACTTCCTAATCAGGTGTGAGAGCCGGCGCCGAGAGCTGCTCTGATTTCGGGGTCTCCAGGGGCCCCCTGAATTCTATTATATGCTCTCCACATTCCTGGAAGGGAGGCGCTTTAGTGGGGAAAGGACTCGGCTTTAAATAACACTGAATGGCACCACGGGAGAGTTACTCCCTCTCCGGCCCTCTGGAATCGTGTCTCGGCAAGTGGAGAGTGGAATCTCCGCGCGGGGCGGGGCTGTCCGCGGCTCCTGGCGTCACACAGGGACCCGGTGCCCCCGAGCCCAGCCCTGGTAGACTTGACCTCTGTGGCTTTTATTACTTTGCGTTTTATTTCTGTGATGGTCTTCTACCTAGGGCCATGGCCCTTGCTTCCCGTGGTCCCGAGGGCGCCGTGAAAATTCCCTTTCTGGCCCCTCCCCGCCCCTTCCCTTCCCCGCGGCAACGCTGTTTGGAGCGGGACTCAGCCACTTGAGAGTCACAGTGCTCGCACGCTTTCGGTTTCGTGGCGGAGCTGGCTGCGATGCACAGGAAGTGTAAGAGTGGCTGGAGGCTGGAGGGGGGTGGAGGGCGGAGGAGCTGGGGTTCGAACTCTCAGCCTCCTCCCTGCTATGCAGGCACTTGGCTACCGAGCTGTGTCCCTGGCTCCCCTCTAGGTGTCCTGTCCCGTGAGAAAGGGAACCGGTTCAAAGGAAAACGCTCAGTCCTCTCATACAAGCGGGGACCGGAATGGCGCTGGTAGCAGGTGAAGAAGCAGGTCTTGAACCCGGGTCCCCAGGCACCCCCCGCCCCGGGACAGTTCATGTCTGTCTTGGCTCTGCTGCCCAGATTCCCTCGGGAATAAGGTGAGGCACAGGACAACGTGCAGGCGGGGGGAGACCCTCCCGGCCCCCCTCCTGTCCCGCCTGGTGCAACCCGAAGCACCCCTGAGTACTCGGCTCGGGTCAGGGGCCCCCTGCCCCCAGCCGGGTTCTCCAAGCCCCTATTCAGGCGAAAAGACAGCAGGGAGCGGGGGGGGGGGGCCCTCACCATGGCAGCCCCGGGCCTCTCTGGCCCCCCTTGCCCAGACCTGTCCCTGTCCCAGCCCCGAGCAGGGACGTCTCTCCCCCTCTGCTCCCATCTGCTGGGCGGGAAACAGAAGCAAGTCTGGCTCCCCGACTGATGTCCCAGAGGACGTGGTTCCTGCAGGGGACGTTTACCCCGTCAGTCTGGCCTCTGGGAAGCCGCCCGGGCACATCTGAAAGGGTCCCTCAGCCACAGGCAACTGCCCAGAGGGGCGGCAGCAGCCCTGGCTCGGGCCAGACAGGGCCTCTGCACACCGCGGAGGGGTGGGGAGCACAGCCCGCACAGCCAGCCCCTCCGTGCCCCACGCAGTTCCCTGTGAATCCCTAGGCCGGGGCTCAGGAACTGCCGGGAGACCTGAGGCAAGTCTCTTTCCCTCTCTGTGCCTCGGTTTCCGCCTCTGTGATCAACAGGACCACGCGCCTGCCGCCCCTTCCGGCTCTGAAGGGCTCTCGAGGGGCGGAGGGAAAGGTCAGAGAGGAATGGCGGTAACCAAGTGTCCCCCCGCACCCTGGCCTCCGGGAGACGTGCCGAGTTCCCGGGACTGGAGGAGTCCGAGCAGACGGGTGAAAGTCCTGCTGCACTGCGGGTGGACTTGGTGCCTCCAGCATGGCGGCTTTGTGGGTGCAGAGAACAGGACATACACATACATATGCACACATATACACATACACATACATACATACACACATATGCACACATACACACGCATATATGCACACATACACAAATAACACACATACACATATGCGCACCCACATATACATACACATACAACACACACATATATACACAAATACACATACACACATCATACACACAATACACACATATGTACACATATACATACACACATACATACACATATGCACAGATACACATATACACATACATACACACATACACATAGACGCACATATATACATACACACATACCTACACACAACACATACACTCATGCACACATATGCACAGACACACAGACACACCCCACCTCCAAATTCAAAGGGAGTCACTCCAGCAGAGCTGGCATTCGCCCTCTCTCCAGCAAACAAACGCTTTCATTCCAGAAAGTGCTCAGGAAGGAGCAGAGGTGGGCGGGGAGAACCACGTAAAAAATTCAAGAGGCTCAGCCCAAGGAGCGGGCGGCCTCACCTCTGCACCAGCAACAGCTCATGTTAATTGCAAATCCCTCTTATCTATTCATTACCGTGGGGCCCCCCCGGGACTGGGGGCACCAGCTGCGGGGGCTGGGTTAAGTGACTGCACAAAGAGCCACGGGAAGGATGGCCTTAAGAATCCCCCCTCTCCTGGCTTGTTATTAATTCAGATCAAATGACCCCAAAGAAGCACAAACTGCCCAGCAGCTGAGCCGCCTGCTCGGTGTCCCCGAAATGGTAGATTCCTGCACAGTTCTGGGGGGGGGGCGGAGAATCCGACGGGGCCCCCACTCATTCTCAGGGCGGCAGGGTGCAAAACCCCCAGTGTTTCCTCTCCCTTGAAAGGTGAGGGAGCCAAGAAAGAAAAAGGAAAGAAAGAAAATGATCTCGGATATAGCTCTTAAAGACGCCTGTTGAGCAATTTAGCTCAGGGCACCCTCAGCCCTTTAAGCTGTTTCAATAGATTGTCTTTTCTCGTTCCCTGGACTTGGAGAGTATGTTTACACAATGGAAAGGTTTCCATCTCAATTTAGGGTATTTTCCTGATGGTGAAAGATATTTAGTTTGGCCCGATTCCAGCTCCTTCCTTCTTGGCCATTTTGCCAGAGGAGAGCGATCAAGTCACCTACCTAAGAGACGCCTGCCCCACAGATCACGGAAACGCACGTGCTGACCCCGGGTCTCACCTGACGCTTCACGCCCCGAATCCCTGGACGTCCCTCCCCCCGCCCCCTCCGCCGTCCCAAACACCTTGAAGCATCAGAAGAAATCCCATTGCTGGGATGAAGCCCCCAGGGATCAGAGAGGGAAGGCCACCTTCCCAGAGTCACAGAGCCACGCCCCCAGGTTGACCAAGCGGAGGGGGTGTGTCCCCGCCACATCCTGAGCCTAACTTGCCTCCGGGTCGCCGCCACCCCCCCTCCCCCCCCCCCCCGGGCCCCGCCGGAGAGAAGAGAAACGTCACGGTACCTTTCGGCGTCCGGGTCGGCGCCCTGCTGCTTGCTCTCGAAGGCGTTGAAGCTGCTCATGTCCACGTAGCCGTCGTTCTCGTTGGCGGCGGACAGGGACAGGGCTCGGCTCTGCTCCTCGAACAGCTTGGTGAACGTGCCGGCCCGCGCCGGCCTCCGGGGCGGGATCTGGATGTTCTCGTAGTCCGAGTTCATGGCCGGGATGTTCTCGTAGTCGGACGTGTCGGCATTGGGGAAGGAGATGGAGCGGGGCTTGGTGAGGGGCAGGGGCAGGAAGGGGGGCCGGGAGCGGTCCTCGAAGGACTCCACCCGGGACACGGTCCTGCTGAAGGGGACGCCCTTGCGCTTGCCGTCCCTGCAGAAGATGAGGGACGAGGGCGAGTCGCAGGCCCGCAGCTTGCCGGCCCGCGCCTTGAGCTGCGGGGAGCTGCCCAGGCTGCCGCGGTCCAGCTCCAGGAGCCGCGCCGGCCCGTGGTAGCTGGACTCGGACGAGGAGCGGGACGAGGAGCCGTGGGCGTCCCCGTGGCCTTTGCTCTCCGACTTCTTCTTGAAGGTCAGCGCCAGGAAGCGCTTGAACGACGACTTCTTCTTCTTGGGCTGCTTGTCCGCGGGGTCGCCCCCAATGAGCAGGGAGGGCGAGCTCTTGGTGATGGGCCTCTTGGTGATGCAGGCCAGGTCGAAGGGCGGGGGGATGTCCACCACGGACGAGGGCGTGGACGTGCCGCTGCTGGACGGGAGGTGGTTCCTCTGGGAGAAGCTGCCCGACGAGCCGATGACGCAGGGCAGCGACAGGTTGTCCTCCTTGCGGGGCATCCAGCGCTCGTCCAGGCCGCAGCCCTCGGGCTCCCGGAAGGCCGACACGGGGAGCTCCCGGCCCTCCACGGACAGCGAGCGCGGGTACAGGGGGAAGGCCCTGGGCTTGGCGGGCAGCGCCCTGCCCGAGTCTGCCGCCGGCTTCCCCTCCACGGGCAGGACGGGCCTCCTGGCCTCCTCGGGGCCGCCTCGGAGGCCCAGGGCTGGCAAGGCCGCCTCCGGCCCCGCTTCTTCCGGGACGGTTTCCGGGACGCAGCCGGCCAGCTTCCCGGAGTGCGGCCGGGCCCGCGTCATGAGGTTCTTCCTGTCCAGGGGGGCCAGGCCGCCCTCGGCGTCCGAGGTCACCTCTTCTTGCCCACTCAGGGCGCCGGCAGGCTCGGGAGCGCCCAGCTCGTAAGGGTTGCTGAGGGAGTCGGGGGTCTCGGGCAGGAGCACCACGCCAGGGACCGGGGGCCCCTCCGAGGCGCCACCCTGCAGGGACACACGCGCGGGGTCGGCCACGGGGTCCCGCCCGGCCCCGACGCCGCCGCACGCCACGGGCGGGCAGCAGCTGTCACCGCAGAAGGACGTGCTCTCGGTGGGCAGGAAGGGGTAGGGGCTTCCGGGCAGCGCGGCCACCAGCTCGTCCAGACCATCGCTCTCGAAAGGGACGATCTGGCAGCTGTCCTCTGCCGCTTCCTCTTCCGGGGCATCCATGCCCGGGCGGGGGTCTTCTCCCGCCTCCTGGGAGCCCCCGGCCAGCACTTCCGGGTCTTGCTTCTCCCCTCGTTCCAGGGCTTCCTCCTGGTCATTCTGCTGATCAGTGCCGGGGGCACCTTCATGTTCCTGCTCCTCGGACACCTCGGGGCAGTCTGTGGCCGTGGCCGCCTCCCCCGCGGGGGGCTGCTCCTCGCCGACGTCCTCGCCAGCCCCCTCGGCCAGGCCATCGGAATTCACGTGCTCCAGTAGGTCTGGCTCTGCGTCCACACGGCCTTCCTCGGGGACCCCTTCCTCCTCCTCCTGCTCCTGCCGCTCTTCTTCCTGTTCCTGCTGCTCCTCTTCCTCCTGTTCCTGCTCCTGCTCCTCCTCCTCCTTCTCCTCCTCCTCTTCCTCCTCCTCCTCCTCCTCCAGGGGCGTCTCAGGGGGCTGCTTCTCCTCTGCTGGAGCCTCTGCGTAGTTGTGAGCGAGAACGACATCACCCCAGGATTCCTCTCCGTCCCGAGGGTCCCCGTCCTGCAGGTGCTGGGGGCTGTGCTGCCCTCTGACCAGCTGCTCCTCTAGGCTGGAGTCACACGCACCATCCTCTTCCACCGGGGTCTCGTCCTCAGGGGGGTCCGTGCCCCCGCCCTCGTCAGCCTCTTCCACGGGGGTCTCGTCCTCAGCGGGGTCCGCGCCCCCGCCCTCGTCAGCCTCTTCCACGGGGGTCTCGTCCTCAGTGGGGTCCGCGCCCCCGCCCTCGTCAGCCTCTGCCCCCGGGGTCTCCTCAGCAGCTCCAGGGGTGTCCTCCCCCGCGGGGCTGGGGGGCGTCTCCCCTGCATTCTCTGCGGGCTCCTGCTCCTGGGGCTCGCAGTCCCTGGGCAGGGCCCCGGGGTCCCCGCCGTAGCCGCCGTCCGCCTCGGCCTGGGCGCGCTCCTGGTCGGGCCGGGGGTCCTGGAACAGGCCGGCGTCCACGCACAGCAGCCTCCCGTTGCTGCATTTGTTCAAGCTGCCGATCACGTACACGCTGGCCCGCCACTCGTGGGGGGCCGCCAGCCTGGGCTTCGGGGCGATGGGGGGCTTCGGGCCCCTGGACATGGAGTTGGGGCTGTGAAGACCCTCGGGCCGGGGTGACGCGGGGAACTTGGGCGTCGTCACGGGGGTGAAGGAGCTGGCGGCCTTGGGTTTGGGCGCGACGGGTGGTTTTGGCGAGTCTGAGGGACGGAGAGAAAAGGGAAGAAACGTAAGGGAGGGCAAGGTCAGTCAGAGTCCCCTGGCGGCCGTTTCCCGCCCATCTGTTCTGTTGGGTTTGGGGCCACACCTGGCGGTGCTCGGGGCTCACTCCTGGCTCTGTGCTCCGGGGTCACTTCAGGAAGCCCCGTGGATGGCGGCAACCAATGCCAGGCTGGCCGCGCGCACGGCAGACGCCCTCCCCGCTCTCTGGACCCTACAGCCATGGGGGGTGGGGGAGGCTTGTTTTCTGTCTCATTTTTGTGATACAACAGTGCTCAGGGCTTGCTCCTGGCTCTGTGCTCCGGGGTCACTCCTGGAGAGCTTGGGGGACCATATGGGGTGTCGGGGACCGAACCCAGGTCCGCCGAGAGCAAGGCAAACGCCCTCCCTGCTGTCTGAGGTCTCTGGCCTATCTTTTTAGAGGACACCCCAGGTGATGGTTTCACAGCCCCTGGGACCCTGGTCTCCTG
Source organism: Sorex araneus (assembly GCF_027595985.1). Taxonomy (NCBI): domain Eukaryota; kingdom Metazoa; phylum Chordata; class Mammalia; order Eulipotyphla; family Soricidae; genus Sorex; species Sorex araneus. The sequence goes on from NC_073305.1 coordinate 9,300,730, forward strand.
CCTTCAGAGACTCGAGCCCCCTGCCCCCAGCAGCCCTGAACCCCACCCCCCACAACTCCTCCTGATGTCTCTGCCAGAAACCTAGTGAGTCGACCACCCTCTGTACCTGCATGGCGCCCGGGCCCCCTGCGGGTGGCGGAGCCCATCCCGGCCCCCACCCACTCATTCACCAGGGACCCGCCAGGCAGCACTGGACGTGACCCCCGCGTTACATGCTCAGCGTTTCTCGCCTCCGGCTGAGGCCAGCTGGGCCAGGGAGAGAAGGACCCCCCTGCCGGGGAGGGAGCCACCGGGGAAACGCAGCTGCCAGGAGCACGGGGAGGGGATGGAGCTGGAGAGTGTGACGGTGACGTCTGCCTCCTGCGGGGTCACCCCTGCATTCATCACACGGCAGACAAGGCTAATGGCCCGGCTTCCAGACACCGCGGGCGAGCAACACAGCGCCTGCCCGCGTGCACGCTGGCCAAAGGCTGCCTCCTGCCGCGCACGGGCACAGAGGGGCCGCAGGGGTCCCGCCCAAGGAAGGGGGTCGACCAGGGGCTGAGCTGGAATCTGCCGGCAGGCCGGCCCTCCTGCTCCTCCGGCCCGGTTAAAAGCTGGCGGTGGCCGCTGACCCCGTCATCTGTGACCCAGAGCTGTCCAACAGAAGGGGGCCCCGCTTAGAAGGGGACCCCATTTAGAAGGGGACCCCGTTTCTCACAGGTCATTTTTTTTTTTTTTTTTTTGCTTTTTGGGTTCCTCCTGGCTCTGCGCTCAGGAATGACTCCTGGCGGTGCTCGGGGGACCCTAGGGGATGCTGGGGATCAAACCCAGGTCGGCCATGTGCAAAGCAAATGCCCTCCCCGCTGGACTGTCGCTCCAGCCCCTCGCAGATCATTTTTAGCTCCCACGGCTGCGGGACATCGCACACAGGCGAGGCAAATCGCCGCGACGACACGTTTCGCTCGTTCCTACTCTACCATCCCCAAACGGGCTCACTCTGGGCGGCGCAGTCGGCAAGCCAGGGCGGGCTCCGTACCGGGCTCAGACGCAACTGAGCAGCGGGGCAGCTGGCGTCCACCCGGGAGGACGTCCTCACCCGCCCACCCAGCGTCCACCCAACGGCTCAGAAACAGCCACGACGGGTGCACGCGGCAGCCCCAGAGGGCCGGTGGCTGCACTTGGGACCAAGACCTGCCCGAGGCACGTCCCCCCAGCGCCCCAACTCCAGGGCCCGGGGGCAGGCAGGAGCACCCCCTCTCGGGCAGCGGAAAACCACGTCAAACTCCGCGGGGGCCCCCGAGGAAACCAAGAGGCCCGAAGCCACGAGGGGTCCAGAGCACAAACCCACAGTCCCGTCATTGCTGGAAGAACCAGGGAACAAGCACCTTCGCCTGGAAAGCCAGTGACCCTGGGACTCGGGCTCCCGGGCCCGGTTCACAGTTACACCCGGGCCGCGGACTGTGCGGCAGGGAGAACAGAGTCCAAGAAGGAGAGGCGAGGGCAGCCCCCGCCCCGCCCCACCCCTACCCACACCCGTTTCCTCTGCAGCCACGCAGCCAGGGCCAGGCACCCACGGGCAGGTGATAAGCCAGGGGCTCTCCACGCCTGCTTTCATAAGCAGCCAAGTATGTCCCCGCTTAGAAAAATGCGTCTGAATTAGTCAGAGTAAGTGCATTTGGGACTTAAAGGGCAAAGTTGGAGCCGTCAGTGTGTGTGGGTGAGTGGGGGGGGGAGGTCAGAGTCGGTTATTGGAAGCTGGCTGATCCAGGTTCAAATCCTGGCTCAGCCACTTTAAAACGAGGAGATTGAACCTCGGTTTTCTCATCTGGACAATGGGTCCAGCAGCATCTGTTCGGAAGCAGGATAGAGATAAAAGACACACAGAGGTCTAGCCGATGACGAGTATAGGGCCAGGCCGGCAGGCAAGAGCCAGCCTCTAGATCTCGTAGCCCTGACAGCTCCGCCTCTACCGCCCTCCCAGCCCCTCGCTGCTCCCCCAGAATCCCACCCTCCACCCACGGGCTCTGAGCATCTGTGGCCCCCTAGCCACCTCCAGTGCCAGGTGTCGGCAGGAAACGATTCTCGGAGGCCGGGGACTCCCGTTTCTCATCCACAACAGGTGGCATGTCACGAGGGCACCCCGAGGCCTGACAGAGACCAGCGGGCCCTGAAAAACGACCCTCACTCGGCTTCATGGCGCCCCCACCCCCGCCCCATCCTTCATCCAGCCGAGTTATCGATCGGTGGGTGGTGTGGTAGCTTCTCAGGAAAGGTCACGGCAGCGTCCGAAGCAGGACCCCACAGGGGAATGCCCCCCTGCCAGCCTGGGAAACCAGCGCCCTGTGCACCCCCCCATCCCACCCCCTGGGCATCCCCTTCCGGCTCAAAGCCCCGGGCAAGCCCAGAGACCAAGGGAGGCAGGACGAGAAAGGCCTTGGGGGACCCTCACTGAAATCCGAGGGAACTGGGGTACAGCTCCGGTACCTGCCTGGGGCTCCTGAGTCTCCCGGGGTCCTGGGGGTCTCCTGTGTTCCCATCCCTGAGCCGTTTCCTTCTGAGCGTTTCCTCAACCAGGACAGCGCAGCGCAGGGAAACTGAGGCCAGGGCCCGGGGAGAAACGCGCGTAAGCCCAGGCCCAGGCGGAGAATCTTCCCCAGCACAAGGTGACGCTGACTCCCACCGGCTCCCCACCGGTGCCCTCGAACCCCGGTCGCCTCCGAGGGGTTCACAGAGCAACAAAGATCCTGCCGGGCCGAGAGACGCGAGAGGCTGGGAGGGAAGACGAGGAAGCCGAGGGTTTAAGGAGCTGCGGGACGGGAGTCTCGGACAGGGGTGCCAAGGGCCAGGAGGAGACGCGCGAAGGTCAGGGGTCGCCGGGCGAGTTCAAGGAGGGGGGGGCCGGGGGGAGCTGTGGGAGCAGCAGGAGAGGGGGTCCGGGGCCGGGCAGCCAAAAAGAGGGGACGGGGCTCGGGCCAGGCCAGGAGACACGGACACGGGGGGTGGGGTGGGGTGGGAGGAACAGGTAACAGGTAACTGTGAGCACGGACGGGCAGGTGGTGCAGCGGAGGGCGCCTGGAGTCACTGCCCCACAGAGGCAGGCTGCAGAGGGGAGGCGGGGCGGGCGGGGCCCCCAAAGTGGAGCTGTGAAGTGGGTCCTCAGCTCTGCCGTCTGGGCTCTGGGGAGAGCTCTGGCCGGAGCCCGAGGGAGCCGTCACAGACGGGGAATGTCAGGCATGAGCCGAGCGACGGAGTGTGGCCCGGGACGAGAGTGGGGGCCGGCCAGGAGGGCGCCCCGGTGGCCGGGGGTTACCAGAGGGCACGCAGGAGGGCGGAGGAGGAGGGTCACGAGGGCAAGGCCAGGGCCTGCGGGCGCCCGGCTCTCCTGCCTGCTGCCCACAGGCGACTGCCCGAGGGGGGTCCGTGGTTGGGGGACCCAGAAGGTTCTGCAGAGACAAGACCCCCCCCACCCCCACCAAGAGCGGGGCCGGAGCCACAGCGGGGAGGGCGCTTGCCTTGCACATGGCCAACCTGGTTTCCATCCCTGCATCACATACGGTCCCCCAAGCACCACCGGGAGTGATTCCTGAGTGCGGAGCCCCGAGCATCACTGGGTGTGCTGCACCCCCCCCACCCCCCTCCCCAAGACTCAGGAGAGCAGGAGCCAGGGGGGCTCGTACGAAGGACGGGGGCAGGGCGTCAGGAGGAGGGTAGAGACCCTGATCAGAAAAGGCACGGAGTAATCCGGGGGAAAAGAACAGCGCACGCTGGCGGGGACAGGGGGTCACTGACCCATCAGCACTGGGGGTCCCGGCCCAGGCTCAGCGTCTGGTGGTCCCAGTGCCCCCGCCCGAGCCCCTCTGGCTGCCGCGGGATCTTCTCTCACCCTGTATCGCAGGGCCTGGGGGCACCCCCTCCCCTCCCTCAGACACCAGCACCGCGGACCACCGCGCTGCCCAAGGATGCTGGCTTCCATCCGGCCCAGATGCCAAGAGTTAACTGGGGGGGGAAGTAGGGGGGGCGACCACAGTGACAAGATGAAGAGATTTTTAACAGCTTCTGGCGACCAGCCCCTTGGCGCCCGTTTATATTTTCTCTCTCTATTTTAATTAAATATCTGTCACTCACACACGCCTGCGTGCGGTTCCCTCCTCGGCGGCATGCGGCTCCGTGCAGGCCCAATTAGCAGGGGTCTGGGGAGGAGCACTGGGGCAGGAGCACTGGACTGGGAGCTCCTCTAGAGAGAAGCCCTGGGCTGGGAGCACGGGGAGCTGGGAGCTCCCAATTCCACTTCCGGCTCTGCCGTCAGCAGGAAGCGTGACCCCGGCGAGTCCCTCCGGCTCTCGGCAGCGTGGAGGGGGCCTGGCCACTGCCTTCTGCCCGGACACTGTCTCCCCGCCTCCCGGGCCTGCCCGGCTTCCCCGTTTCCCACCCCCGGGTCCGCTTCAGCGGCTGCTGACCCCGGAACGCCCGGAACCATATGTTCCAAGAGTAATTATCTCCCGATTTCACCTTCCAATTGCATCTAAATTTAACTTCCGTTCCTGGGTGCCTGCTGGAATGTCCAAGCCGGGCCCGCGGGTTTCTAATTAGGCTGCTGAGACGCGCGTGCGGTGGTCCGCAGTGGGGCACGAGGGGGACCGGAGCGGGGGGCAGCGGGGAAGGGCGCCGGCTGGAGCCCCCCCATGGAAGATGCACACGTGCGAGCGTCTGGGAGAGGCGCCTGGGCCTCTCCGAGCCCAAATTTCTTTCTCGGTAAAGACACGCCCCCTTTTCCTGGGCGCGGGCAGGGAGAGAGGAGCCGGGGGCTTGACGGCCACGGGCAGCGCACGCGTGTTCCCCGCGCGTCCACGAATGGCCCACGGCAAGCTGCCAAGCCGCAGGGTCCGAGTTTCAGTCTCGCCCCGGCCCGTGGCTGCACGGCTGCCCACCAGCCGCCTGCAGCCTCCGTCGTCCTCTCTCTGAGAGGGGACAGCCAGGCCAGCTCGGGGAGCCGGCATCGGGGTCACCCCATCCCGCCAGCACTGGCGAGGGCTGACGGGCCCGGGGCGGGGGGGTGGGAGAGACGCTTCCGGGCCCTGCAGGCTCCAGTTCGTAGGGGAGTCAATGGCCTCCCGGCCCCCCACTTTTCAGACACGGAAACTGAAGCTCGGGAAGAGAAACTGGAAGCAAGTTCCCGTGCCCGTGCCGACGTGGGTGCGACAGTGTGCGCACGAGTCCCCCCACCCGTGGCGGCTCGCGCACGAGCCCGTGGGGAAGGCGGCGGTGGCTGAGACCTGGTTCCACGAAACCCCAGGGCCCCCGTGCCCAGGTCTGAGGAAAGGCGGGGCAGGTGCGGGAAAGAGTGTCAGGCGCCTTCCCGGGGCTTCACAGAGCAGCTTGGGCAGGACTTGGGGGGTGGGGGGGGTGCGCTGGTGGCAGAGGACGAGGCGGAAGCACCCCGAGCGCGGCCACCCCGATTTCCTGGGCCCACAGTGCTCCCGAGTGTCCCTCCATCTCCCCCCTCCCCCCCAGCCCTCGGAGCAGGCCGGGAAGCGGTGGGAAAACTGGAACCGGTCTCACCATTGTTTGGCGAAGGTTTATTAGGAGCGGAGGGAAAAGCCCGCCTGGCTCTGTCCAGGCCCGGCCGGAACAGGCAGGAGGCGAACTTTTCCCTCCAAGGAGTGGCTGGACCAGGACCCCGCGCCAGCCGCCTCCCTTCTGCCCCTCTGCCACAGCCCTGACCCCCGGCTCTGAGTGCGGGGGCCCGCCCGCCTGGGGCCTGGGGCCTGGCCCGCCCGCCCACCCGGCCCCCCGCAGCTTCCCAGAGGGGCTTCTTTGTGGGATTCCCGTGGCCACCCCCCTCGGCACCTCAGTCCCAAGACAATGACTTTCTCCACTGAAAAGACATTTTTAAAGAACCCCCACCCCACCCCCCGCGAACACACAGCAGGATGCGGGCCCACGACAGCCAAAATGGTGGCTTCCTGTTTCTTTAGGGATGTGTGTTTTGGAGAAGGCCGGACAAGGGTGTTGGTCCGGGAGAGGCCGCCGTCTGTCTCCCAGGCCAGGGGAGCAGAGCCCGGGCCAGGCGCCCCCACACTTCCCGGGCAAACGGAGGGACTGTGAGGGAACTTCGCTGGGAGCGGGGCTGAGCGGGGGGACCCGAGCCTCGGTTACTCCATCTGTGCAATGGCCCTAACACCAGGCCAGCGGCTCCTGCATCCAGGGAACCCGGGGCTGCAGGGCTCATCCCCCAGGCGGAGCAGGGAGGGCTGGGAGGGGATCCCCAGGGACTGAAGGGGCCCAGGGACGGCAGGCCCCCCTCCCCCAAGGGCACTGAGGGGGGAGGGGGTGCAGACACAAAGAGGGACCCATGCCAGGGCTGTGAGGGAGGGGTGCGCAGGGGTGAGGCCAGAGCTGTTGGGGGGGGTGGGGGCCTGGGCGAGAGGGGTGCAGGGTGGGGGCCGGGAGGGCCGGGCGCGGGGACCGTGAGAGAGGGGTGTGCGGAGGGAGCCCGGGAGGGGTGCGCGGGGAGGGGGCGCACACCCGGCGCCCTTCACTCCTGGGGAGTGAGTTCCAAGTGTGGGGGGGAGGGCGGGAGGCGGCGGCACGGTCCTGGGGTCGGCCCGTCCGTCCGTCCGTCCGTCCGTCCGGCGGCCGGCGGAGGCCAAGGCCGGCGCGGTCAGGGGCGCGTCCCGACGGCGCGGGCGCTGGTTCGGGTCCGGCCGGCGCTGGGGGGTCCCGGGGGCGTCCCCCGGGTCCCGGGCGCGGCGCGAGCGGGGTTGGGGTGCACCTGGCCCGGCGCGGCCGCGCCCGGACGGAGGGGGCGTCCCCGAGGCGGGGCGTCCCGGGCCGGACCCCCACGCCCCACGCCCCGCGCCTGGGCCCCGGGCCGGGCGGGGGCGCGGGGGCCCCTTACCTGCTCTGTGCATCTTCCAGCGCGCCGAGCCGGCGCCCGTCGGTCCCGCGTCCGAGCCGGCGCCGAGTCCCCGGCGCCCCGCGGGGCCCGCACCCTCCCGCCCCGCCCCCGGCCGCGGCGCGCAGGGCAAGTGGGGGCGCGGGGCGCGGCGGGGCGGCCGGCGGGGAGGGGGCGCGGGCGCGGGCGGGGAGGGGGCGCGGGGCGCGGGCGGGGCGGGCGGGAGGGGGGTCGGGGAGGGGGCGCGGGGCGGGAGGGGGGCCGGGGAGGGGACGCGGGGCGGGGAGGGGGCGCCGGGAGTGGAGGGGGCGCCGGACCCGGGGAGGGGGGACGCTGGGCAGGAGCGGGGCGCGGGGCTGGGATTGGGGGCCAGGCGCGGAGGGGGCGCAGGGGGGAGGGGAGGGGGCGCGGGACCAGAAATGGGGCGCGGGGCGGGCGGGGGCTCCGGGCGGGGCGGGCCGGGCGCGGGGGGCGCGGGGCGCGGCCGTGCGGGCGGGCGGGGCGCGGGGCGCGGGGCCGGGCGGGGGGCGCGGGTAGGGGTGGGGGGCGCGGGGCCGGGGCGCTGCGCCTCCCCGACGTTTCCTCCCGCGGCTTCTGCCTCTTTCCTTTCTGCGCTGTCAGGCACCGGCCGAGCGGGGGGCGCGGCGGCCCCGCGCACATTTAAAGGGGCCGTGGCCGTGCGGACCGCGCGAGCCGCGCGCGCGGGGCGCGGGGCGGGAGGAGCGCGGCGGCGGGCGGGGGGCGGCCGGCCGGGCTGCTGGCGCTCCGCAGGCCCCTTCGCGCGCGGGGAACCTGCCTTCTCCGGCCCCCCGGCCACTCCTTCTGTCCTGACTCAGCCCCCGAGCAGGGCTGAGCACGGGGCAAGACTCCCCGGCTCGCCCCCACGGAACTGAGCCGGGGAGCGGGCACCTCGCGCGGCACCGCGTGCACCCCGGCGTCACCGCCCGGGACGGGGACCCTGTTAGAGTCTCGCGCTCCCTCCCAGACTCACAGCTCAGAAATCCCGCAGTCTTCCGGCATTTCTGATGCACACTGAAGCTTCAGGGTGTTTGGGGTCTTTCCTGTCTGTGTCTTGGAGGTGCGGATCCGCACAGGTGCTGTGTGGATGCTGGTGTCAGAGACCCAGCCCAGCGTCTCGCGTGGCCTCCCACCCCCCACTGAAGCTGGAGAGTGAGTCATCCAGGAAGGCGCTGGCGCTGGGGTGACATTGGAAGGGACCCCTGAAGGAGGAAGCCTTTCTGCTCGCAGAGCACGGGCTGGCATCCAACCCAGGTGGCTCTGTGCCGGCCCCCCCCCCCCCCCGGGTGCCTGGACTCAGGCTCCCCGCTCCGTGCCCCCCGCCATCCTGCCACCCATACGCAGAGCTCTGCCACCTGCGCAGGAGCTTACGGGGAGAGTTGGCCCTGAGTGAAGAAGGTTCTAGCAAGGGAAACGCCGGGCCGGCTGCACGAGTTAGGAGGACATGGTCCCCCAGACCCCTGGGGCAGGTGGACAGCGGTGTGGCTGTCCTGGGAGCAGGTGCAGGGGAGGGTCGGTCGGGGAGCTTGTGGCCAGAGGCATGGAGAGGGAAGTTGGGGACCTTGTGGTCTGTGGCATTCCCCTCCCGGCAGCCCCCCGCCCCTGCGCCTCCAGGCTGAGCTCTGAGCTTACCTGTTTGCTGTTCCAGCCGACATCCGAGTCCTTCCCGTTGCCCGTTTGAGAGAGCTGATTCCCATGAAGTCACCCTACCCTTCGAAGCAGGCAGCCTTCCCGCCTGGCTGTTGGCACCAGCCTGGGCACTCACCGTGTCCGCGGTGGCCTGTGGGCCTCTGTGGGGAAGGGAGCCCAGCTCCAAATTCGCCCGAGCTGTGGCGACGGATCCATCTACTCTGTGGAGGCTGGGGTGGGGCGGGGGTGGTCCGTGGAATCCCCCCCTCTCCCCACCACCCCTTTCTCTCCATGCAGTGGGAGGAAAGACCCAGAAACGAGCCCTTGCTGGACTGGGGTGCAGAGCAGCACCTGGCTGCCCGCCCTCCACGGCAGCCCGAGCCCCCCACAACGCGCCTGGCCATGGTGGGTCTGCAGGCGCGTGTGGCCGCATGGGCAAGGCCCAGAACCGTTACTCGGCATCACCTCGGTTGCCTGGAACTGACGGGGGCAGAGGACGGGACGGTGACTCTGCCCAGCAAGGCAGCAAGTGTCCAAGTGGACACGAGGCCTCTCGCAGCCCTGGTTGAGTGTCCAGGGAACCTGATTCCCTGTGATTCTGCCCTGGACCCCGGGACCCAGACACGCAGGTGTTGTCACTGTGTACACCGCCACACCCCGGTGCTCTAACTCGGTCCGTTTGGGGGAGCAGAACCTCCCTAGGAAGGCAGAACCTCAGCCCACCCCCCCCAAGGCCCCGCCTCCAGGCCTCCTAAGCCAGAATCCACATTTTGTTTTATTTGTGAGTGGAGCAGGAGAAGCATTATTGACCAGAATTGACTTAGGTGAAGGAGAGAGAGGGAATGCGTCTACGGGAGAGAACACGGGCTGCTCCAGAGAGAGGAAAAAGCCACAGGCAAAGACACTCAGCGACAAACGGGGAAGACGCGTCTTCAGGGAGGATGTGCGCGTGGCCGGGCGGGGCTGTGCGTGTCCTGAGCGTCTGTGTTCCCCCGCAGAAGCGTCCCCCCGCGTCCCGCTGTCTCCTGGACGGCTGTGCTGCTCAGTGCAGAGACATAGAGGAGAGACCTCACTCTGTGCCCAGTTCTTACGGGGTGAAGACTCCCCCTCTGGCCCGCGGAGCCCCTGGTCCCGCCAGCTGCCCCTGACCAAGGAGAGAAGGGCTGCAGGGAGCTCGGCGCTGCCTGAGCTACCGGGCGTGCCGGCGACAGGAGCGTCGAGGCGAACACGCGTGCTGCGGGGACGGTCCCGATGAGGCCTGCGGCAGGCTCCAGGAGGGAAGCTCCCGTCCTCCACCTGCGTGAAAAATCCCAGTGTTCTCACACTCACCAAATCATCTCACAGACCTCACCAGACCCAAGACTCGGGTATTAATTCGCTTGATCTTTTATTGCTGGATTTGATTTTAGGCCCCGTGATTTACAATACCGCGGGGGGAGGGGGTCTCTGCTTGTAATGTTTTCACACCACACCCTCCGCCAGGCCCGCCCTACCCCTTCCCTAGACCCCCCTCCCCTCTTTATCTTTGACTGCCCGGGGCTGGAGCGATAGCACAGTGGGGAGGGCGTTTGCCTTGCACACGGCCAACCAGGGTTCGATCCCCAGCATCCCATAGGGTCCCCTGAGCACCGCCAGGAGTGATTCCTGAGTGCAGAGCCAGGAGTAACTCCTGTGCATCGCCAGGTGTGACCCAAAAAGCAAAAAGAAAAAATCTTTGACTGCCCATACTATAGATTTCTGTTCCGCCCGCTTTCGGGCCGGGACCTGAGGGTGGCCTCCCTCTCGCCCACCCAGCGACGGGATTTTGGCCTTTAACTGACGGTTTCATCTCTGAGCTGCCACCAGAGCCTTAAACCTTCTGCCTTATGTGGAGAAAAACTGGGGCCTCTCGGATGGAAACAGGCACCGCCACGGGAGTGATGCCTCAGACAAGCTTCCAAAGGTTTAGGGGTTCCCCGGGGAGGGTGGAGGTGGGGGCGGAGAAGAGGGGAAAGCAGTCAGAGGCCACGGAGGTGGGAACGGTGGGGGAGGGGACGCAAGCGCTGGCGTGGCTGTACAATGGCAGGAGGAAGGATCAGGGCCTTGGCACGGCTTGGGGGGGGGGGGTTGGAATGATGGAGATGGTGCAGCAGTGGAGTGAGGCGGTGGACGAGGCAGCGGTGGACAAGGTGACATTGGCCGGAGCGCTGGGTTGAGACGGCAGCTGGTGGAGCCAGCGGAGGGGATGGGACGGTGGGACTAGAGTGACCAACGAGCACGTGCTTCAGCGTTCGAAGCGGAAAAAAGAAAATATGTCGTAAGCACTGAGCTTCAGCTGGGGCGCCAGCGACAAAACCCCAGTAGCCCGGGGCCCCAGGTGGGGACGGATGAGGCTCCGGAAACCCAGCCCACGGCCGAGTCCCCTTTGCCTGAGGACGGGCAGGCCGGGGAGGGGGGGGGCTCCTGGGCGGGGCTGAACCATCCGCCCTGTTGAGTGGGGGATTTGGTGCTCAGCACAGTCTCAGAGAGAGACCTGCACGCCCGACGCCCTTGCGGGGGACACAGGTCTGAACTCGCTGGCGGAAACCACACGTTGTGAGGAATGAGGGGCCGTGACGCCCAGACGCTCGCCCCTTTGTTCGCTTTTCCGCCTCATCGGGGAAAATGGAAATGAAGGACCAGCAGGCTTGGTGAACGTCTGGGTTGACCTGGGGGTGGCAGGAGGGGCTGTTTGTGAGCAAGTCAGGGGCAGTCTCTGAATGTGTGTGTGTTGGGGGGGAGGGGGACGCTGTCACTGCCCACCCAGCGTTTCCAACTTCACACACGTGTATTCTACCCACCGATGGGAATGTTCCCAAACTCACACCTGGGAAAGAGGAGGCCCCCGGCGGGAAAGCCACTGGCCCTCTCCTGACTTCAGAGGGGTCTCAGAATCTGGAACGACCAGAAGCCAGAGCCACAGGACAGCGGGGAGGGCCCCTGCCTCGCACGCAGCCCACCTGGGTTCCAGCTGCCATCCCCTAGGGCCCCCCAGGCACCACCAGGAGTCAGAGGCAGGAGAAACCCCGAATGACCAGCTTCTGCTATTTCCCCCGTGGTGGGCAAAAAGTTGGCTTTGATTTTCACACTTCAGACCACTCCCTGCCTGGTTCTTCCTCTGAGCAGACGATGGGCGTCCAGAGAAGGTCATGTGGAGAAACTGAGGCCCAGGAAAGTGCCAGAACCAGCGAGGCCCAGAGCAGCATCGCCTGGAGCCTTCTCCCGGGGACCTGCCCGGGACTGGCCCTCAGAGGGCAGCGCCCCTGGCCGCCTCTGCAGGCGCTGGGCAGGAGGGGTCCTGTCCCCGCGAGCCGGTGGGGAGCGGGCGGGCGGGCAGCGCTCTCTGGGCAGACCCGGCCCTTTTTTCTCTTTCCTGCCGCCTCTCCCTCCGCGTAGCGTGGCCAGATGGCAGCAGCGCCCAGCCTGGGGAGGCGGGCAGAGGACCCAGCCCCCGAGGGTGCAGCCCCGAGGCTGCGGGAAGGCTGGGCAGGGGAGGAGCAGTGGTGGCTGGGCATGCGCACACTCCCCTGGTGCCGTGACTGTCACTGTCTCCAGGGACAGAGGGACACTGAGGGCCAGTGAGGACAGAGTACTCGACTCGGTCAGTGGGGGAGTTGGAGCCCAAACTCGGTCTGCCGGTGCCCGAGACAGTGCTCGCACAAGATGTTAACCTTAGTCAGGGCTAGAGCCAGACTGACCTCCACTCCTCCCCTCCCCTCCCTTCCCCTCCCCTCCGCTCCTTTTCTCCCTCCTTCACATACCATTCCCCCTTCCTTCCTTCCTTCCTTCCTTCCTTCCTTCCTTCCTTCCTTCCTTCCTTCCTTCCTTCCTTCCTTCCTTCCTTCCTTCCTTCCTTCCTTCCTTCCTTCCCTCCCTTCCTCCCTCTCTTCTTCCTTCCCTTCTTCCCTCCTTCCTTCTTCCCTTCCTTCTTTCCTTCCTTCCTTCTTTCCTTCCTTCCTTCTTTCCTTCCTTCCTTCCTTCCTTCCTTCCTTCCTTCCTTCCTTTGATGCTGGTCAGAAGGTCGCTCTCCCATGGGTGCTCGTTGGGGGGCCCTCTCATGGGTGCTGGGTGAAGGAATCTCTCCCCTGGGTGCTGGCTGGATGGAAGAATCTCCCGTGGGTGCTGGGTGTGGGGTCCCTCTCCCGCGAGCCTTGGGCAGTGAGCAGGGAACTGGGTTGAGCTGAGGGTGACCTTGGGTTGAACTTTAAGTCAGGGGCATTTTTCTAGCTGGAGGAGAGTGGACATACCAGGTGGGGGACACGTGTCCTGTGTGCTGATCCCCCGGCCCTTCTCTGAGACCTCACACTCAGCCCTCCAAGGACTGGGCAGGAGGAGGCCCAGGGTTCCTCTCCTTGGCGGCACCCCTGGAAAGGTCCCCTCCACGCCAGAGTGGCTGGGGAACAGGAGGGCAAGCCTGGGGTGGGCAAGTGACCAGGGGGTCTGGAGCAGGGGCCCCAGGGAGACAGGCCAAGCTTCCCAGTGCCCTGACCTAGAGACTCAGGGGCTCCAGTGCATGCTGGGAAGGCTTCCAGGAGGAGGCGGGTGTTGCTCCATACCCGGGTGGGATCCCACCCGAGGAGAGAGGCTGGGAAGGCACCCCCAGGCAGGGTGTGCAGGAGGGGACGGGGGCCAGTAGCCCGGACGAGCTATAGTGCCCAGCACGGGGGCGAGGGTCTTTGAGGACAGGGCGGGCAGGGGGCTCCCTGGCCTTTGTCCGCTGACCCTCAGAGCCCCCGGGAGGGCTGAGTGGGGGGAGGGGAGCGGGCTGGACGGGGCTGCTGAGTTTTTATCACCCCTGGGTGGGATCCAAGGTCTGTGGGGGAAGTGACCACCCTCTTCCGCCCAGCCTTTTTTCCCCTCCTGCTGGGGCCTGTTTGGCTTTTTCCCGAGCCTGCATTTCCACCGCGGCCCCTCCTGGCCAGCTGGGCGTGGACCGGCTGCGCACCCAGCCACAGGGGCGGCCAGCCGAGGCTTCCTGCCCCTGGCCGGGCCGCGATTGGAGGAAAACAGCCCTCAAGCCTTCTTCAAAACAGGAAACTGCTCTCCCTGCTTCCTGGACGAACGGAACCGTCCCCATGGCGACCCGGGAACAAAGAGGCCATGTTAACCCTTCCGCCCGCACGCCCGCCTCAGCACCCCTTCTTCCTGACCCCACGGCAGGGCCCGGGGCCCAGGCAGGTGACCTCACCCTGTGGGATGCCTGCCGGGGTGAGGGAGTGACCCCTCGAGGTGAACGCAGGGCCCTTGCACGGTTGCCCAGGGCCCAGGGGGTGCGGCGCAGCCTCCAGGTCAGCCCGTCCCCGCCCGTGTAGCCTCCCGGCCACCTGCTGGACCTCAGGCGAGTGGCTCAGCTCTCCCAGCCTCAGTTTCTCCACCTGGCAACTGGGGAGCCGGGTTGGGGGCTGCGCTGACCACCTTCTCCCCATCCCGCGCCCCCTCCAGCTCGAGGTACAGCTGGGCCGGCCGGGACACCCCGCCTGATGCAGCTGTGTCGCGGGGGTCCGGGGAAGATTAAAGCAGGGTCCCCCCCTCCCGGAAGCCCCTCTTGAGGCCAGAGGGCCGGGGACAGGATAGGCGGAAAGTGCTGTTTGGGGACCGAGCTAGGTGGGCACCCGGGCACTGACCGAGACCATCTCAGCTCTCCCGGGGCCGCTGGGCCATGGCCCGCGGCTGCCAGTGACAGGGGCTGGGAACACCCAAAGGAGTGTTTTCTGGTGGGGGCCGAGGGGCGTCTGTCCCCGTGACCCAGGGGAGAGGGGTATGGGACCCCAGACATCTCCCTGCCGGCTCCCTGGGACGCAGCCTTCTCTCCTCGATGGCCCTGGCCACTGGCTGCAATGGGGGTCATACCGCTGCTCCCCAAATTGTGGTCCCATGCGGCAGCTTTGGGAATGACACCTCCTGCATGACCACACCCCCGTACACACCACCTGCTCCACCACACCCCGCCCTGCCCTTCATTCTAGCCACCCTGGCCTACCTGTCTATTTGGATCCTGGCCTGTTCCCGCCAACCCCAGGGCCTTTGCATTGCTTGATGGGAAACGTGGTCGAGAATGTCACCCCTTTCCTCAGGCACTGTGCCTGGGACTATCCCATCTCCCTCATCTCTTCATCCCCCTGCAGTGATCATTAGTGAAATCTTCCCTTTCCAGGCCTACCTGCTGGGGCGGGGGCGGGGGGGGGGGTCTTCAGCCCCTACCCCCAGAAAGCCTGGGTGTCCCTCATCATTAAGGTCAGAATGGGACCTGGGGTGCCCTGTCCGAGCTGTGCAGTAGCCTGGGTGGCAGGGAGCAAGGGTTAATGTGCTCCTGACAGGGCTCACGTCCGGGGTGCTCCATGCTGGAGGCGCAAACCCACTTCTCAGGAGAGGAAACCAAGGCCCAGAGAAGGGAAGTCCCCTGGGCCTCGCCCACCCTCCCCAGCTGACCTGAAGGGTCCTCGGGTTCAGACAGAGGAGGAAGAGAGGGTGCTTCCAGCACACCTCCAGGGGGCGCCACACTACGCTCCATCTGTATGTCTGCTCGCCGGGAGGCTCTCAGCCTGCCCTGAAAAATCTTCCGGCCGGTTAAACATGAATCCGGCTCCTTACCCAGGCCCACCGGCTTAAATCTCCCATGTCTGGGACAAAAGTTCTTCATTTGGGGAGATAGGGGGTGAAGACTTTGGGAGACCCCATGAACGGAGTCGGGTGGGGGGGGAGGAGGGGAGAGGGGTGGGGAGCTTTTCTGGCCAACGGCCTGTGTCTCATGCCCACGCTGTCCTTCTCTCACCCTGGCCCCTGGCGTGCAGAACGGGGCGGCTGGGTCACCTTCCCCATTTGAAGAGAGGCGATTTGATGAGCCGAGGAGACTCCTGATTTATTGCCCCCCCCGCGGAGTTCAGAGAGGAGGCAGGCCTGCGGCGGAGGGGGAGGGAGCCAGCCTCGTACTAATTAGCTTAATAAGCATCTGTGCACCGGGTGGGAACCCCAAGGCCACGCGACCCGCACCGGGAACACCATCAATTGCCCGCGAGCCTCCCCTTCCCCGACACCCCAGACACTGAGAAATGAATCACGGCCGGTCCGCAGGAGCCCGTAAGAGGCTCAGCCGCAGGCCAGAGCGATAGCACAGCGGGGAGGGCACTTGCCTGGCACCGACTTGACCCCGGCCAGATCCTCAGGGCCCCAGATGGTCCCTGAACGCAGAGTCACGGGGAAGCCCCGAGCTCGGCCAGGTGTGGCCCGTTCCTTCCACCTCGGCCCCAAAAATCAAGGCTCAGTTGCTCCTGGCCCGGGCACGCTGCACCTCTGCTCGGGCGTCCCCATCTCGACCAGCCTGAGGTCGTGCACGGGGACGCCGGGACCCCACCCTCTCCAGTCCTGGGCGCCCTGGAGGTGGGGGCGTTGTGTGCACACACTGCGGGCTCCAGGCGTGCGTCTTCCTAGAAACTGGCCGAAGGTGCCGGCAGGGAGTTGGGGCTGAGGGGACGGAAGACGCCGGGGGGCTCTGAGCTCAGCCCACCCAGCACTCCCCGCCCTGGGCTCCCGTAAACCCTCCTCTCCGGTGGGGGCTTCTCTCCCACCCGTCGCATGGGGCAATTCTTGCCCCGGTGCTCAGGAGGAAAAGGATATGGTCCCCGGGCGCCCAGAGCACTGGTGACCAGAGCACCCTCAGCTTGTCCTCTGCGAGCCCAGCATGGCTCCCCTGTCTCAGAGAGGCCCTCGGCTGTGTGGGGTGTGAGTCCCGGCCTCGAGCGGGATCTGACCCACGCTTCGCTTGGTTCGTGAACGCTTCACGGTCAGTCCTGCTCATTCCCACCCCGCGTGGCACACACGTGTCCCAGGGGCGAGTTCAAGTTCATTCTTTAGCCTCGGGGAGATTTGCTTCTCGCCCTCAGCCGCTCCACTGGGATCCGGGCACCCCTGCCTGTGTAGACGCGGGCTTGGCCGTCAGAACTGAGTTTGAAATGAGTCTGTTGGACGCTTGGGGACAGCCAGGAGCCCATCCACCAGGGGCGGAAGCCAGGGCTCCGCTGATCGGGGGGTGGGCGGTGAGCAGCAGAGAGCTGGACCCCCAAGGCTGGGGACTCCCTGCCCTCCACTCCGGCCTCCACGCCACACGGAGATTTCTCCCTGGGACTGGCCCCTGCCGCTGACAAGGTCCTGGGGTCCAGGCACAGCAGAGCAGAAGCATGTGGGAGGCGCCGTCTCCCCATGGCCCCCTTTCCCTGTCTATCTGTGCCCCCTTCCGGGGAGCCGGGGCGGGGGGGGGGGGGCCCAGACTCAGTGACCAATCACAGAGCGCCCGGCTTCCTGCCTCCCACCCGGGGTTTGCTGCGTAATCTGGGGTCTCAGTGCAAAATGAAAATCAGCACAGCGTCTCGTCCCCAAATGAAGAATTTTAGGATGGAGGCGGGGGCAGCAGCCCACAGGGCCCAGCAAGCGCCTCCCTCCCCCTCTGGGTCCTGTCTGGCCACCTGAATGCAGGCCCCCAACACTGGCCCGTACACCCCAGTATGCAGAAAGCTACGTCCTGGGGCGTCCTGGCTTAGAATGCAGCCTGGCCGAAGAAACACACACACACACACACACACACACACACACACACACACACACACACTCTCACTCACTCACTCACTCTCTGTCTCTCTCTCTGTCTCTCTGTCTCTCTCTCTCTCTCTCTCTCTCTCTCTCTGTCTCTCTCTCTCTCTCTCTCTCTCTCTCTCTCTCTGTGTCAGTGAGATGTCTGCTCACCGCCAGCTCTGGGAAGTGGCAACACTCTGGTGAATTTGCAGCTGGGTAAACTGAGGCTCAGGAAGGCTTCCACTTTCCCCCCCTCCCCGCCCCCGTGCAGGTCCTGGCATGCTTTGCTGCTGCTTTACGATGACCCCAAACCTGCCTTTGTTTTCCTCACCCCAGAGAGCAGGGCTTGTGTTTACCACGGGCTGAAGTTTATTTTGGTGTTTTCCAATAATTGATTCCAACGGTCGTTACAGACGTCCTGCTGAAGGAAAACATGTTTTGCTCACTCAACCTTCTGCTTCCTCGTGACGCCGCGGGTGGCGAGGGCCCCGCAGTCGCGAGGAAAGCGTGGGGTGGCTTTTTCCTTGCTTAGGAGGTTTTTTTTTTTCCTTTTTTTTTTTTTTTCATCTCACTGTCCCGGGAACAACAAACATGTTTTCCCTTCTCTCCAGCGGAAATCAGAACTTTCTTACTGACTGTTTATGGCCTGAAACCCATCTTCCTCCGCCGGCAACGCGTCTGCATGTGGGTGCTGGCGGCACACACACCCGGACCTGCGTTCTGCTCCCGGGGAACGGGTCGCTGAGACAGGACCGGAGCAGGGTCCCTCCAGAGCGCGGCTGCGTCTGGCTGGGCCAGCACTGTTTGCTGAGGACGTTGCTGCCGCTCGTCTAAGCTAAGTCACATCTAAGATTAGGTGTCACCAGTGGTAAGCGTGTTAAAGTCATTTTCCTGGGACGGGGGAAGTAGTACATACAGTACCCTGCATGCGCCAGATCCGGGTTCGATTCCCCAGCACGCTGTTTGGTCTCCTGAGCACCGCCAGATGTGACCCCAAGATTAACTAACTAAATGAATCCTTTTCCCACCGTCCTACAGAATCTCTGTTCCTAGGCGGACAGTTCTTCCTGCGCTGGCCCCATTCTGGCCTTCCTGCTCTGCTCTCTGAGTCCATCTGTCTCTGGTAGCCCCAGAGCCACCTGTCTTCATCACTGCTGTGTCAGCGGAAATCGATACGTCGCCGTCGCTGCGACCTCCCGGCTTGCTGGGTTGCGGCCGCTTCCCTGCCTCCTGGTTGCGGCGTCTCTCGCGGCCTGGGTGAGAGTAAAAGCAGCCTAGCCGAGAGGGCCGGGCTAAGTTTGCCCACAGGCGAACTTTCAGCGGCACAACTTGCCCTTGGGGACTGGTGGGGGGGCGGGGCTGGGACAGGCGAGGAAGATGCCCTGGGGCAGGGCTGTCCTTCTGTCCACTGCCCCCCCCCAGACCCCGTCAGTGGGGGAGGGGGAGCGCCCCAGGGAAGGAGGCAAGTGCACAGCAGAGGGGGTGGGCCAGGGTCAGCAGCTGGGACCTGGCTCACCCTGCTGCCACGCAGCCGTGCGACTTCAGGCAGTCACAGCACCCCTGGAGGCCTCAGTTTCCCTGGTTGTAACTCAGCCAACAGACCTGCTTGTTGTTGAGACCAGTGCAGAGTTAGCTGGCTCCGGTGGGGGGAGGGGGGCTGGTCTGCCTGAAGTACTCAGCAGCTGCCCCTCCCAACTTAGACTTCCTGCTGTGCTGCAGGAACCTTCCCAGATGGGGAAACTGAGGCCTGAGAGCGGGAGGGGAGGGTGTTCTGGCTGCTCAGCCCGCCACAGCGGACACTCTGCCCATCCAGCCTTCCTTAGCGTCAGCCAGCAGCCCCCCACCCTTTTCCCCGGAGGGCCTCCCCCCCACACCCCTAGCACCCAGGAGGGTTCCCCGGCCCCCTTGCGGGCAGGGAGGGACCTCAAGTGCACAGTCTGCTTCCTGCATCTGCCGACGGGCAACCAGAAGGCTCGGCCGGACCGTGGTGAGCCGCCAGCCTGGTGCCAGGACTCGCGTGGGGCAGTGGTGGATGAAGGGGCCAATGATGAAGGTGCCCATCTAGCCGCTGGTACCCATCCTCCACCTTCGCACAAGCCACGGGGTGTCCTACGAGGCCGGACTTCCAGTGCCTGGACCAGGAGTGTCTGGGCAGACGTGGTCACTGGACAGTGCCAGGCAAGCGCTGGCTCTGATGCTCTCGTCCTAGGTGGGTGCCCGAGATGCAGAGCCAGAGGCTTGGGGGGGTTATCCGGAGCCGCCTCCGCTTGGCCCTGGCAGGCCCCAGGCACAGGTTCAGCCCCAGCTCAGCCGTGACGGTCACCCGAGCCAGGCCCGTGGCCGTTGTCCCGGTCTGTTGTCCACTGGCTGACCCGCCCCCCCGCCCCCGCTCTCTTCCTGCCTCGCTCCTGCCCACTGCTCAGCTCAGCCGTGCCCCCCCCAGGTGCCCCCACTCACGGACCCCCCCCCGCCCCCATGGCCCTCGCTGCTCTCCAGCACGAGACTGGAGGTGATTTTCTTCCTGGTCTTCGCCGCCATCGGAAGTCACCGTGTTTCTCCTCTGCTGTTGCTTCATGTCTGTCTCCGTCTCCAGAATGTCAATGAGCTCCCCTGCTCCTTCCCGGAGCTGCTGCGTCAGTGCTTGTGGGCCGGGTGACGAGGGCAGCCCTCGGGTTCGACGCCCTCCGCGCTGAAACTGGCTCTGGGAAGGGCGGGTGGAGGTTCGAGGCCTCCCAGAGGGGGTGGGCACCCAGAGGAGCCCCGGGGCCACCCCCCACCTCCGGTGCCTGCAGCCTGCCGGCCACGACAGCCCTGGTGCCTGATGATGACACCCCACAGCCCGCCCGGGGCCTCCCAGCCCCTGCTCCAGCCTGGCCCTGCTGGGCAGCGCTGAGAAGCCCAGCCAGCTGTGGTGGCCTGGGCCCTGCAGGCCACTTCCTGGGACCTGGTGGGTCTCTCGGCCCTCGCTGGCCCCTGTTTCCCATCCTGTCCCCGGGACGTGCTGGCCAGCTCCCGGGCGGGTGGTGGCTGCTGTCTGCCCTGGTGATCAATGTGAATAATAAACGTTTAGAGTTAATAAGCTCGAGTTAACTTCTCTCGCCTGGGTGACTAATGGGCTTCCCGGAGCCCATAACTCACGCTGTCCGCCCCGCGCCTCCTTCCCCAGCGGCGCCCGCCCTCCACCCGGCCCGCTGTGAGCGGCTGAGAGGGGAGGAGGGCCGGGCCCGGCCTGATTTATGGCCGCCAACGGGGAATTTTCGGGGGCAGCAGGGGTCTCCTGAGATGGGAGGGCGACCAGGTGCCACCTAGGCGCCTCTGCCCTCCAGACCAGTGGCCAGCGGCTGTGTCCCCCCCAGCCCCGCCCCCGAGGGCTCTCTGGGGTCTTATCTGTCAGAGAGGATGGGGCTAAGGCCTATGGGAGAACCAGCTGGGGTGACGGAGGCAGAGGAATGAGGTCACGTCCGCGTGCCAGTGTGTGAGAAGCTGAAGGGGAAGGGGCGTGGGCATGGGACGGGGGTCTCCAGCATCCTTGCACCATGCTCCCTAAAGAATGTCCATCAGGGGGACCGAATAGCACAGCGGGGAGGGCATTTGCCTTGCCGAGACCAACCTGGGTTCAATTCTCAGCATCCCATATGGTCCCCTGAGC
This sequence comes from Sorex araneus, assembly GCF_027595985.1. Lineage (NCBI taxonomy): Eukaryota > Metazoa > Chordata > Mammalia > Eulipotyphla > Soricidae > Sorex > Sorex araneus. The sequence continues at coordinate 9,321,486 of NC_073305.1, forward strand.
ACAGCCAGGAGAAATTTTCTGAGTGCATGAGCCAGGAGTAGCCCCTGTGCATTGCCGGGTGCGACCCAAAAAGCACTGTAGCACTGTTGTCCCGTTGCTCATCGATTTGCTCAAGCGGGCACCAGTAATGTCTCCATTGTGAGATTTGTTGTTACTGTTTTTGGCATATCCAATACTCCAGGGGTAGCTTGCCAGGCTCTGCCATGTGGGCAGGATACTCTCGGTAGCTTGCCGGGCTCTCTGAGAGGGACAGAGGAATTGAACCCAGTTCAGCTGCTGGCAAGCAAACGTCCTACCGCCTGTGCTATTGCTCCAAAAAGGAAAAAAAAAAAAAGGAAAGAAAGAAAAAGAATGTCCCGGGGCTGGAGTGATATAGCACAGTAGGTAGGGCGTTTGCCTTGCACGTGGCGACCCGGGTTCGAATCCCAGCATCCCATATGGTCCCCCGAGCACTGCCAGGAGTAATTCCTGAATGTATGAGCCAGGAGTGACCCCTGTGCATCACTGGGTGTGACCCAAAAAGCAAAAAAAAAAAAGTGTCCCACCAGCACCCCATCCCCTGGGGTCTTGCTCAGCGGGTGGAATCCTGGGGTCCCGCTGCAGCTGGACTGGAATCTGCATGTGAGCAAGTGACTTTCCTTTCAGCCTGGAAACCTCCCGGCCTCGATCATGCCACTGGGACGGCTCAGAAACTCAGGTGTGCCTGGCCCTGGCCCTGCCATGAGCAGGCATCGCCAATGCAGCCCAGCACGCCTGCCAGCACCGCTCAGCACCTCTCTCTGCCCAGCAGCCTCGGCCCCTGGCCAGAGCCTCTGGGCCCCTCGCGCCTGTGTCTGGGACACTCAGCCTGGGGGCTTCCGAGTCCTGGAACCAGTCCCGTCCGTGGAGTGGACAGGGAAGACGGGACGAGGCAGCTCTGGGCAACGACACAGGAAACGAATATCCTCCAAGGTCAGTGAGCACCGAGACTCTCCCCAGAGTGAGCCGAGAGGAGAGGGAGGCATTTGCACTCCCCTGGGAAGGCCTGGGAAGGGCACTGGGGCTGAGCGGAAACCCCCAGCTTCGCAGAGCGTGCACACGTGTGTGTGTTTTGGTCTGTCACGTGACCCAAAGGGAAGCACCTCACGCAGCACACTGAGACGTGGTCTAGGAAAAGGTGTCTGGGGGCTGGAGAGAGAATACCACGGGCAGGGCACTTGCCTTGCACGAGGCTGACCTGGGTTCCATCCCTGGTACCACATACGGTCCCCTGAGCATCGCCAGGAGTGAGCACTGCACACAGAGCCAGGAGGAAGCCCTGAGCAGTGCCGGGAGTGGCCCCTAGACAAAACCCAAAGTGTCCGCTCCCTAAGGGATCAGAGCTACGAAAATGGGATCCAAAAGTCAAACATCAAAGAAGTGACGTGGAAAATAACATAATCTTGCTCAGAGGACTCCTGAGGTCCTGGGGGACAGATGTTAGTGATTTGGGAATATTTCCTGACAAACGACTCTTGGCTCTTTAAAACATGTTTCTAAAAATGAGATCATGGGGCCAGAATGGTAGAGAGAGAGTAATGTGGAAACCATCTGCCACACAGGTAGGGGCAGGGTGTGGGATTGGGGGGGGGGGAGAGGGCATACTGGGGTTTTTGGTGGTGGAAAATGTGCACTGGTGAAGGGATGGGTATTTCATCATTGTATGACTGAGACTTAAACCCGAAAGCTTTGTAACTGTTCTCACAGTGATTCAATAAATAATTATATAGATACATATACACACATATATATGTATGTATATATATATATATATATATATATATATAAAGTTGGAGAATCAGGTATGTGGCGGGATCTTTGTTTTGTTTTGTTTTGTTTGGGGGCCACACCCAGCATTGCTCAAGAGTTACTCCTGGCTCTGGACTCAGGATTTACTCTTGGTGGTGCTTGGGGGACCATACTTTTATTCCACTCAGTATTTCGACACCAGACCCACCATTATTATTGGCATTTCCCCCCAATGCTCAGATGTGCCGAAAAGGCAACATTAGACAATTTGTTTTCTATTGCTGATTATGAATCACTTGTCACTTGTCATCACTTGTCATCCCGTTGATCTTTGATTTGCTCGAGCAGGTGCCAGCTGATTATGAATAGCATATAATTTTTTTTTCTTTTTGGGTCACACCCAGTGATGCACAGGGGTTCCTCCTGGCTCTGCACTCAGGAATTACTCCTGGTGGTGCTCAGGGGACCATATGGGATGCTGGGAATCAAACTCCGGTCGGCCGCGTGCAAGGCAAATGCCCTCCCAGCTGTGCTAGTCCCACCCCTGCAATCGCGGGGTCAAAGGGCACAGGCTTTTTCAACTTTAACAGAAACGAGAGGTCACCATCCCAAACGTCCGTGATGACTCACCCTGCCACCATGTGTGCCCCGCCTGGCTGCCCCCTCCCTGCGGGCACTGGATGACATCAATATTTAATATTTTTCCAATCTGATAGGAGAGAAACGGCATCTCATTGTTCTCATTTGCATGTCCACAGATGACTGTGACGGTGTGTATCTTCATGTGTGACTGGCCATTGGCTTCTCTGCAGAACCCCATCAGTTCCTTTTGTCACCCCCCTTTAGGATATCATTGGTTTGTCCTTTCTCCCTTGCCACAAAGAGTGTAGGTTTATCTGGTGATATCCATCACAGTGCTCCTGAAGCACCTCCATCCCTCTGTGTTTATTGGAATGTGGCTCTAGACATTTTAGGACGACATTGGTATGTCCTGTTCCCCTTGCCACAGGAAGCTTAGGTTTATCACAGTGCTCCCGAGGCACTTTCATTCCAGTGCGTTTATCTGTAAACTCCTCTCTGTGCTCTCTTCCCCAACTGGTCTATCACCTTTTCCCCCTAATCAGACTCTGTTAACGTGTACAGTCAGATTCCTCAGAAATCTATGATTTTATAGGTATGAGTGAAATACTGCCTTTCTCCTCTCCTTATGTCTTTTGAATGATTTACTTGAAAGCAATGTCCTTTTTGTATAGACACAGGAAGACAGTTAATATTATGCTTTGTAACTTGGGATTTAATTTGCTTTGAATAATATTCTCTCCCGCACATCTGCTTTCTTGACTTAAGCCTCAGTTGCCCTTAGTTCCTAGCATCCCAAAAGCTGGGTCCCGACGAGGGACTGAAAGGACCCAGGGAGAGATGTAGCTACCCTGGCATCGATATGGGCCAGGCCAAAGCACCACGATTCTTAACTATAAGTTAAGAGCTTGTTCATGGACAAATGCTGTCATGATCCAAGAATAACGATGAGACTAGGACCCTGCTAGGGATGGGAAAGACTAATCTGGCCTGAGCACTGTAGTCTGAGATCAAGATGGCCCCAGGAGAGCAATTGTATAAGCTTAATGTATCTCTTACTGTGTCCATACCAAATGATTAATGTTATGTATGCTTATATGAGTGCTGGACTAAGGAAAGGAGGAACCCTAGAGGGCATTTCGCCCTCAGGCGGGTCATCTTGCTGAGGGAGAATCTGTCCTAGAAGCAGCATCCTCTGAGGGAAAGAACTTTTCCCCTATGGATTGTGACCACACCTGTGTGTTAGCCCCAACCCCTCATGCTGTAGGAGTGGGCTGGGGGATCGGATCCAGATCCAGGGCCAGAGGAGAAGGAGAATGAGAGAGGCAGAAGGAGATTGAGGAGAGATCGAGAAGAGAATGAAGTAGCATGGGAGGGAGAAGCAGGAGGAGAGTCAGAGGGGAGTGGAGATGGGAATGGAATAAACTGCAGCCGAGACCAGCCAGCCTGGCCCTCGTTCCTTCCTTCACCCGCTCATCGCCGTGACCTCCCTGGGGTGGGGGAAGCGGCGTGAGACTACCGAACGCGGGCGGCGGGAGAGATAGAGTGCCGCTGCTGCCCCTATTGTGTTTACACCCCCCCACCTCCCCACCCCCGGTTCCCTCTGTTTGGCGTGTCCAGGTGGGTCTCCAGCCCCCTGGTATGGCCAGAGGAACCTGCTTCCTAGGCGAGGCTTCCGAATGCCACAAGGTCTCTCCCAGCCTCGTGGACAGAACCCACAAGTCGGGACAACAGGAAAACCGGTAGGTCCGGCTTCTGGGGGCTGCCAGCCCCCCTGGGGGAGGGGGCGGGGCTGGGGGCTGCCAAGACCTGGAGGCTCTGAGCTCCGTCGCTGGCGAGCAGGCTAAGCGCTAATGCAGCCTCGTGGGGCCCGAGGAGCCTTCTCAGAGCTGGCTGGTGTCCAAGCGCTGTCTCGGCAGGTAAGACGGTCAGCTCGGGGCCAGACGGGGCAGCTGCAAGGCCCCTGGGCTGGGACCAGGCATCCTCACGACAATCCCCCCGAGAGTGGGTCCCAGAGGAAATCAGTCCCCCCTCCCACTCACCCTTGATCTTAAAAATGGCATCCCGGGGGCCCCCTCCTCCCTGTCACTCTTTCACAGTTAGTGTCTGTCCCTTTGAACAGAGCACACATTCGAATACAGCCCGTGTCTGTCCCATGAACGCGGGAGTCTGGTCCCTTCGAGTCACATCTGTGTTCCTTCCAGAAGATTCTCCAGTTTCTTGTTTCTCCCAACCTGGGGGTCTGAAGAACTGGACAGAACAACAGGGAGTGAGCTCCCCACGGGGAGAGGCAAGCAAGTCGAATCTGCTCAGCCTCCCGGCAGGTTTTCCGTGCAGGGAACCTCAGTCCGTACCTGCTTTCCTCTCACCAAGCGGAGACCCCCACCCCTGCCCCCCAAGGCCTCCCAGGATAGTGGGGGAGCCAGCTGGGACATCAGCACGCTCCAACTGGGTCAGCTTCTGTTTATGCCCTTGTCTTGGCCCGTCCTGTGCCCTGGTCCCTCCCCTAGCCTGCCCCACCGCATGAGGCCCTCATGTTTTGGAAAATCGACCAGCATCACACCAGACTGAAAATATCTCCAAATATCACTTGTAACTTCCTCCGGCTCCCCGAGGCTCCCCGCCCGGGCGGCGAGATCCTTTCCCTGGCTGTTGATTTTCAAGAAAGGCTCTTCCGTGGCTGGGACACAGGGAATTTCCAGTATTTTTCTTCCACTGCGCCTTTTTTTTTTTTTTTTTTGGCCTTCAGACACCCACATTGTGCTGTCCTGACGCAGCTCCAGGCAGTGCTTGGCCCCAGAGGCCTGGGCTGGGTCAGCGAGGCCTGGACCAGCTCGGCCCTGACTCCGGGGGCAGGAACAATGCCTCCATAATTCACTGAAACTCCCCGTGGATGACTTCTTCCTGTTGCTGATTGTCTCCAAGTCTGAGGCCTGCACAAACTGCTTTTTCCTGCAGCTAAATTTAAAAGGGCCAGACCCTGGAACCAGGCCTCCGCGCCCGCTTCTCCGGCAGGTCGAAGGCGGGGAGGCTGCATGGAAGAGAAGCCTCAAGTTACCACGCCCCACATGCCTTAACACACACACACACACACACACACACACACACACACACACACACACATGCACAATGCATGCTCATGCACACACTTGCATGCACACACATGCATGTACCTGTGCACGTGCATGCATGTTCTCACATACATGAACTCATGCAGGTGCACATCCGTCCATGCAAGCACACTCACACATGTGTCCACGTGTATGCACATGCCCACACAGGCACTCCTAGGCAGTTGCAGACTCGTCTTCATCTGAATTCTCCAACCTGCCTCAGAGCTCGTTGGGCCATAGCCGTGTTGTGGCTCCTCAGCTCAGAGGGACCCCGGGGTGTCCTGGAAGAGGCGTCAGGCAGGGACACAGGACTTCCTCAGGCAGAGGAGAGCAGGAGTGAGGGCCTCTTGCCAGGGTGGGGTTGCAAGCAGGAGGCTGTGTCTAGGGACCAGGGAAGTTGTCAAGGGCTAATTGTGAAAAGCAACCTTGTGCCTTAATGTTCCCATCTCCAAAATGGGAATAAAAATAATAGCAACTATAATAATCCACACCATAGGCTTCTTAGAAATCAGTTAACACTGCTGGCATTCAATAATCTCTGCATTCAGCACCTGTGAGGGGCCAGAGTGGTTCAGCGGGCTTGCTCTGCACACAGCTGACCTGGGTCTGATCCCTGGCACCCCATGGTGCCCTGTGAGCACTGCCAGTAGTGATTCCTTAGCACAGAGCCAGGAGTAAGCCCTAAGCACTGTGGGGTATGGCCTCCGAACCAAAGCAAACCAAAGCAGTATCTCTGATGAAAATTATTTTATTTTATTTTATTTATTTTTTTGCTTTTTGGGTCACACCCAGCGATGCTCAGGGGTTATTCCTGGCTTTGCACTCAGGAATTACTCCTGGCAGTGCTTGGGGGACCATATGGGATGCCGGGGATCGAACCCGGGTCGGCCGTGTGCAAAGCAAACGCCCTACCTGCTGTGCTATCGCTCCGGCCCCTCTGATGAAAATTATTACTAATTCCTGACTTTTCCAGGAGGCGCTGTTTTCACCCTCGCTGCTTGCACCCTCACAACCCTGCAGGTTGTGCCACTTTCTCTGGGTGATATTTAAGCCCCTCTGAGGAAGGAGGAAATTTCCAATGTCCAAGGGACCTGGCTGTGTCCCCAACAGGCTGGATGAGGAGGGGCAGGGTAGCCTCAGGTCATATACGAGCCCCCTCTGAGGAAGAGGCTGGTCTCGCACCCCGTCTGGGCCCACCATGTCCTTGCGCGCTTCCCTGATGGGGCCAGGCTGGCAGCCACACCAGGTACCTACAGGGCCTCCCTCTGCTGGTGCCCAGGCCAGCGGGGAGGGGCCGAGGGAAGCTGGGGACCAAAGTGAAACCTGGCAAGGCTCCCAGCCGCATGCACCTCCCAGTCGGAGGTGGGGGTCAGTGCCCACATGGGGAGCGCCCCACAGCGAACCTCGGAAAGGACCAGGAAGTGTCCTGCACCCGAGAGAGACCCCAACTGTCCTGCACCCCAGGGACAGACCTCGACTTTTCAGTTCTGCCCAATATTCAGGAGCCCACCAGCTCCCACTCCCGGGAGGAGAGACCTGGGGACCAGAAGTAAGATGTAACGAGTCACCCAGAGAGGGAGAGGCGTAGCAGACCCCAACCCCAGGACCGCCTCTGGTGGGACGCCCAGTTACCCCACAAGCAAGTGTACGGATAAACCCGCGCTCCCCAGGCACCCCAGTACCTCTGCAGTGTCGCCCCCTCTTTCCAGCAGCAAATCCTGTTCAGTTCATCCCTTCCCAGCTCAGAAGGATCTAGAAGCTCCATGAGACAGGTAGCTGCTCCCAGCTGGAAAAGTCACAATCTTGCCCCACACCAGCCTGCAGGGGGCGCTGCACACATGCCCTCACTGCCGAGAAGGGGGAGTTTTCAGCTGTGAAAGGGGCTCACCCGCCTGAGGCCCCCCAGGGTTCTGGGTCTTCTTAAAGAGTGGCTGAGAATAGTACAGCAGGTAGGGCGCCTGCCTTGCATGCAGCTGACCTGAGTTCGATCCCCGGCATCCCATATGTCCCCCAAGCACCTCCAGGAGTGATTCCTGAGTGCAGAGACAGTAGCAACCCCTTGAGCATCCTCCCAGAAAGCAGAAATGGGGTGATGAGTGTATGGGAGGCTGTCATGGGGAAAAACATCCGTAAGAGCCTGAGACGAGAGGTGGGACCCGCTGGGAGGCCACAGAGCCAATGTGGCCGGTGAAACCCACTGAATGAACGCATGGGGCTGTGGACCTGGGCTTTGGGGCTGCCTCGGCCTCCCGGGACTCAGCTCTCCCCGCTGTGGAATAGGTGTGCACATGGGAGCATGTGCAGAATGAGACATGGACCCAGGGAGCACAGGGCTGGCTCAGTCGTACCGGGGGCTGGGGGCTCATCGATGAGGGCTGATCTGGAGGCTATCATTTCTGGGGGTTTAAGTGACCCTGGCGGGTGCCTGTCCACTGTGAGACCTACAAGTCCGCCCCGCCCCCCCGCCGCAGCCTGCTCCGAGCAGGGCATGGTGGGGGCCCTCCTTTCCCTCCCAGACTCCTCGCCCACTGGCTGCCCCTGCAGGGCAGCACCCAGAATGCTTCACTGCAGGCCCTGCGCCCAAGTGGTAAATGTGACTTTGTGATGCGGGTGACTTGGCCCCAGGGAGAGAAAAGGTGCGGGGCTTCCCAGCTCTCCGCGTTCCTCTCCGTCAGCCCCCACCACCCTGCGGGCTGCGATTCTCCACCAGCGAAGCCTGTGTCCAGGTCCCCTGGCCAGGCAGGTGGGCCGCGACACTCCTGGTGACCAAAATGCTGCTTGTCCTTTCCTAACAGCCCGTGGCTTCCGGTTCCCATTCCCGGCCGCTCCTAAACAGGCGGACCACGAACCACGGAAGAGATCTTGCACTCACCAGGGCCAGAGACTGCAGCTAGAATAATCCGCTTCAGACCCGCAGGGACACAGGGTGGGGGGGTCCTCCGAGACCAGAATGACTGGGACAGAGGGCAGGGGGACTCCTCAGTGCGGGACTCCCTCCCATCACCCACCCGCCTTGATTTCCTTTGACTCAGGGGCTAGAAACAGGAGTGATCCCCTGCACCCCGCCCCCAGATGTGAGCTGACAGCATGCAGAGAGGGGGTCTCCCCTGCAGTCCCCTCGGCCTGGGGAAGTGAGGGGGAGGGGACCCTGTCTCCCAGAGGGGACAGGCACTGTCATGCAGCGCGCAAGGAACTGGATCTTTCATTTCCAGGCAGAAGCGGAGATGTGCAGATAGGGGCCAGGGCTGATTCCTGCTCCCAGGGCGGGCGCGCATGGCAGGTGGTGGTGGGGGAGGGCCTTAACCCTTCGTGCAGCTGAGACTGCCCAGCCCTTGAGGCTGGCGCTGGGGACTCTTTCCTCCTGTTAGTACACTCCCCAGCATTTTCCCAGGCAAACCGAGGACATTCTCTGCATTATCCTGTGTGACTCTCTCCTCGGATCCTGCCTACACAGTTGACAACCACAGTCACAGAGACAAGGCAGAGCGGCAGGTGGTTTTGGAGCCACACCTAGCATGCTATTCCCAGAGCTATTCCCAGCTCTGTGCTCGGGGGTCCCTCCAGGTGGCTGTGGGGGAAACTACGTGGTGCCGGGGATTGAGTCAGAGGGGGTTCTTCACACCAATCCCAGAACTGGAGAGATCCGGAGAAAGGATGTCCTACTTCAGCAACCAAGGAATCTCGTGTGTGTCCAGTGTGTGTGCCTGACCTCAGCTGTGCGTCCAGCATCTAGCCAGGCTCCGCCCACCCGCCAAGCCCCGCCCCGTCTCCAAGCCCCGCCCCTTATCTAAGCCCCGCCCCTTCTCTAAGCCCTGCTCACCCTCCAAGTCTCTACTCTAAGCTCCACCCACCCTCTAAGCCCTGCCCTCCTCTAAGCCACGCCCACCCTCCACTTCCCTATTCTAAACCCCTCTAAGCCCTGCCCTCCTCTAAGCCCGCCCACTCTCTAAGCCCCACCCACCCATAGTCCCATCCTCATCTCTAAGCCCCGCCCACTCTCTCAGCCCCGCCCCAACTCCTGCTGGCACTGTACCCTGGGCTGATGTGGGGACGCTTTAAAAGGATATTTTATCTTTGCGGCGGGGAGGGGAGGATGCCCTCTGGTCCCTCTGGTCGTAGGACAAAGGGGCACCAGGGACAGTTTCTGATTTGGGGGTCTCAGCCCAACACCCCCCTTATTTGGGTGCTGAGATCTCTCCTCCAGTTTCCAGCCCCTGGAACAGTCCTGCAGAAGAGGGCGCAGTGACCGAGCGCCTGGGCTCAGGCTTTCCAGCCACTTCTCACAGTCTACGCCCGGTCAGCCTGGCTCCCTCCGCTGGTCACTCAGCTGCTTCTGAGCCAGCAGCCCCGCCCGCCTCCCAGCGCACCTGCAGGGGGTCAGCGGGGCATCCACACCCAAGCGGCTATTCCCGCTAGGATACCTACAGCTATTCTAATAGGTGGCTAGCACTCGGCTCGTTGGCTTTGGTTTTGTGTTCGGGGGCCTCCCAGGCAGGGCTCAGCGTGGACCCAGGGTCATCCCTGGGACACTTGGCCCACCAGCTGGACGTTCTAGTGCTGGGGCCTGTGGTACTGGGGCCCATGGGGTTGCCGTGCTGGGATCACCAGGGCACTCCCAGGGGTTCTGGTGCCAGAAATGGAAATGGGGTCCGAGTCCCTGTACTGTTTCCCCAGCCCCTAGAGAATTATTATTTTGGTTTCTGAACCACACCCAGCAGTGCTCAGGACGTACTCCTGGCTCTGTGCTCAGGGGTCACTCCTGGCAGATGGGGGGACCATAGGAGACACTGGAGATCAAACCCAGATAAGTTGCTTGCAAGGCCAGCACCCTTCCTACTGTCCTATCATTCTGTTTGCCCCACCCCATTGGGTCTCTGCGTTTCTTTAAGGACTGGTAGTATTAGCATCTTGGCTTTGGGGAACTAAATTCAGTTAATTTAGAAAACAAATTGTGTGTGGGACCCGGGGCCGATATCTCCAAGGCTGCTAGGATTGGAACTGGGCATCTTCCACCCAGATTCCCCATTTTCCAGTAGCTAGGCCAGTCACACCCAGAAACTGCCCCCGGCACCGTGTAATACCATCAACAGCCAACATCCAGAGACTATAAACCAAGCTCCTGGAAGCACGTGTGATGCGGCCATGTGACATCTGATAGCCTGGTTCTCCCTCTTGAGAACCTGGCAAGCTACTGAGAGTTTACTGCCCGCACGGGGAGACCCTGGCAAGCTCCCTGCGGCGTATTCATATGCCAAATACAGTAACAATGATGGGTCTCATTCCCCTGACCCTAAAGAGCCTCTAATGTGGCACCATTGGGAAGGACAAGTAAAGAGAGGCTGCTAAAATCTCAGGGCTAGTACTGGGCCCGCAAATCAATGATCAACGGGATGACAGCGATACAGTGACAGTGGCTTTGGGGCCATCTTTATCTTCTTTTGCAATTCCCCACCCCATTTTCTGAAAAAGAAGGTCTTACGCTGTGGGAGTTCTTAAGGTCTTCTGGAGTTTGCTGTGGTCCAGTTTGTGGTGTATCATTTTCTGCTTTTCTGGAGGAGGAGGGACTCCAGACACTTTGCCATCACTGGCTGGTCCCATGCTGGGTGTAGAGCTGCTTGGGCCCAAGTTCTGGGCAGGGGGTGGTCACCAGGGACCCAGCCCCTTGTGGGGCTTGTGGGGGCGGCTGTAGTGCAGGCGATCAGCCCTTGGTCATTGCTCATGCGAAGCTTGTGACCCTGACCCTGAGTGATTGCCATGGCCCCGTTACTTTCTTGGATGTTTTACTTCAGAAAAAAAAAGTACCCACTTTTATCCTTTATAATTACCCTCCCTCCCCCAGTGCTCCACTATTGCAGAGACGGGGCCACACACTGCCAAGGGTCGACATCTGGTGTGGAGTTCACACATGCAGCCTTGGTGCTCACATCCTGCTGTGGCACTGGGCCTTTCGCATGGCAGAGCCGGCAGGACCAGGCTTGGCACCTGGGCAGTCTTGGGAATCAACTCAAAGCCTCATGCTCGCAAGGTAGGTGCTTCTTACTGTTATTCCTAAAAGGAGTGTGTGTGTGTGTGTGTGTGTGTGTGTGTGTGTGTGTGTGTGTGTGTGTGTGTTTTGCTAGGAAGGGTTTTGGCCATATCAGCTATACTGCAGGCTTACTCCTGGCTCTGTGCTCAGGGCTCTCTCCTGGTGATGCTCCAGGCATCGTATATGGAGCTGGGGATTGACTCCAAATTGATTGATTGCAGGGGAAGAACCTAAACCCAACCCTGAAGGTTATTTATTTTTTCTGTTGTTACAACAATAAAACCCAGCCATGTTCAATATGTGGAAATCCATGTCAATTATTTTTAACTTTTATGTTCATTATTTTTTTCTTTCTCTTTTTTTTTTTGAGGGGGTTTTCACTTGGTGGTACTCAGGGAGGTGCTCTTGGTTCTGCACTCAGGGGTCACTCCTGGTGGGCTGGGGGGGATCACTGGGATCAAACCCGGGTTGGCCACATGCAAGGCAAGTGCCCCCTCCCTGCTACACTATCACTGTGGTCCCTCACTTTTTTTCCTTAGGGTAAAAAACTTTTGTCTATCTTAAAAATTACAAATATTTTTTTATTTCCTCTAGAAATTTTATTCTTTTAACTCTTAAGATCAGATTCATTTGGGGGCTGGAGCAATAGTAGGGCGTTTGCCTTGCATGCGGCTGAGCCGGGTTTGATTCCCAGCATCCCATATGGTCCCCCGAGCACTGCCAGGAGTGATTCCTGAGTGAAAAGCCAGGCGTAACCCCTGTGCATCGCCAGGTGTGACCCAAAAAGAAAAAAAAAAGATCAGATTCGTTTGGACAAATTATGTGAACAGAATGAAGTCAAGATCAATTCTATTTTCCCAGAAGCAGCTCTGACACCATTTGCTGCAAAGTCTACTATTCATCATCGGGCTGCGAGTCCTGGATGGAACCGTGACTGACCCTGTGCATGATTCTGTTCCTGGAATCTATTCAGTCCCAATCATCGAGGGATCAACCCCTCAGCCAAAGCCATGGTCTCGATGACGGTGAACTTGATGGTAAATCTTGAGACCAAGGGGTGTGAGTTCTCCAATTTTGTTATTTTTTTTTCCAAAAACCTGATAACTCTAGGTCTTTTGCATTTCCATATGAATATTATGATCGGTTCATCAATTTCTGCTAAAAGAGCTACTGACTTGGGTGGGGCCTGCATCGAGGCTGAGTATAACTGACATTTTACAATGATGAATCTTCTTGGTACCTAAAATTATCAAAGCTGTTCTTTCTTTTTCCTCAACAACGTTTTATGGTTTTCTTAAAGATGGAGATAAAATGGACAATTTAATAATTTTAAAGTGTATAAGTCAGTGGCTTTCAGTCTATTCACAATGTTACGAAAGCATACTAACAGTTCCAGAACATTCTCGTCATCTCTCCGCCCAAGTCCCTTTACCCTTTGAACTCTTGCTCTCCACTCTAAACTACCTCCTTTTCCCTAACCTCTACTATCTCTATAGATTTGTCCATTGAGAACATTTAATATATGAGATGACACTGCATGTGGCTTTTGTGTCTTTATTTGGGTGCCACACCCTAGTGGTCTTCAGTTCTTCCTGGCTCTGTTTGGGGGGTGCAGGCCCAATACATGGTACCAGGGTCGCTACATGCAAGGCAAGTGCCTTTGTTTTCTTTTTGCCACATGGTGCATAGCCCGACACTTTGCTTGTCGTAAGGCAAACACCTTAACCTCTGTACTCTCACTGGCTCATCACTTTTTTTTTAACTCAATGATTTTTTTAATTCACAATAATTTGTTACATTTAATATTCGAACACCAATCCCACCACCATTATACCTCCCCACCACGATATTTTGAATATTTCCACCTTGAACCCCAAACCCTACCCCCAGAGCAGAACCAAAATAATTTATTTTGTATTGCTTGTACGCCTGGCTGTCTTCCCCGGGGCCCCTCAGAGGGGTGGGCTCCAGCTTCCCTCCCAGCCCCGAGCCGAGCTCCCGGCGGCCAAAGACCACCGGAACCTAGCTACAGCCATGTTCGAGGCCTCTCTCCACACGTTCGGACAGGCCTCATGCATGAAGGTACCGGCAGAGGAAACCAGGTGAGTGTAATCCCATCAACGGCCAACATCCAGAGACTTAAAAGCAAGCTCCCAGAAGCTTGTAGCCTACTTCTCTCTCTGGGAGAAACTGGCAAGCTTCTGAGAGTTTCCTGCCCACATGGGACGGCCTCGAAAGCTTCCCATGGTGTATTCATATGCTAAAGCCAGTAACAAGCTGGACCCCACTCCCCTGACCCTGAAAGAGCCTCCAGTGCGACATCGACATCGTTGGGAGGGCCGAGTCGAGAGAGACTTCTAAGATCTCAGGGAAAGGACGAATGGAGAGGTTACTGAGCCCGCTCGAGAAATCGATGATTAACGGGATTTCGTGATCATGATAGTGATTGCCTATTATGAATAATCTGCTAAAAATTATCCATAATAGGTTCCTTAGAGGAAAGTGTGCAAAGATTGCTGTATTTCACCCTGGAGCCAGTAAGCCCTTCTACAAGAGACCACTAACATGCTGTAAAGGTTGAGCCTTGTGTGTGTATGTAACCAAGATGGGTTGCCTTCTACTTTAAACCCCATCAGATGTGCTGTGCTACTCTTGGCACATCAGCGGTGTGAAGTGTGAGATGTCACACGGCCAGGAGCTCCAGGAACCCTAGCATTCAAAACGTGGTTATGCAGCCGATTCACTCATGGTGAGGCTCGTCCAAGCCGATGGAGCGCGGCCGTGAGCATGGCGGTGTTGAGTTCTGGGGGTTTCCGGTTTCCGGGGCTCTGTTGGAACAGGGACCGGAACTTACCTGCCCCACTCTGGGTTGCCCCTCATGAGAGCCTGGTGTGGGACCCGAGGCATCTCTGCAGTGTGACATTCTATGTGGCCCTCTTCCTAGAGCTTTATTTCTGAGTGTCCCACCACTTTATTTTTTTTGCTTTTTGGGTCACACCTGGTGATACACAGGGGTTACTCCTGGCCGTGCACTCAGGAATTACTCCTGGCGGTGCTCAGGGGATCCTATGGGATGCCGGGGATCGAACCCAGCTCAGCCCCGTGAAAGGCAAATGCCCTCCCCCCTATAGTATTGTTCCAGCCCCCCATTACTTCTTTAAGTAAAATGTTTTCAAGGTTCACTAAAACTTGTTCACTTTTTTCAGTATTTTTTTTTTTTAGAACTTAACTTTTGTTTTGGGGCCATGCCCAGTGGTGCTTAAGGCTTACTGCTGACTCTGCACTCAGAGATCACTCCTGGCAATTCTCAGGGGACCAAATGAGGTGACAGAGATTGAATTCAGGTCAGCAGCATGCAAGGCAAGCCCCCTGATCTCTGTACTATCTCTGCAACCCGTTTTCATATTAAAAATGAGAATTTAAAACAAAATATATTTTATTTTTAATGACCAAATACTATCTCACTGTATGTGAATATTTCACAATTTACCCATTTTTCTGATGGACATGTGGGTCGTTTTCACTTTTTGGGTAACATGCTAAGGACATGTGTACAAGTTTGTATGTGAGAGTTCCTATTTAGGGGTGAGTTTACGCCATTCCCACTTACTATAGAATTTCATTACAGCTTTTGTTTTTTGAGGATAGTCTTGATGGATATAAAATTACAGATTGACTTTCATTGGTGAGAAACCAGCATTTATACCTTTTCCTTGGTGTATAAACTTTTATGATTCCTTTTAGACACTCTCTACCAGAGAATTTCATCAGTTTGACTCTGATGTGCTCTGGAGATACTCATGATTACCTTGTGATTTTGGGGTGTGTGGTTGCTTTGTTTATACTTTTTTACATTTTATTTTGAGTCACATCCAGCTGTGCTCAGGGCTTTCTCCTTTGGGGGCTCCTGGGATCATGGGCAGTGCGGGGATCACACCTTGCTGTACTCTCTGGTCCCTTTTAGTATTATTTCAAATATTTTTTATTTATTTATTTTTGCTTTTGGAGCCATACCCAGAAGTGCTCACGGCTTCTGGCTCTGAGCTCAGGGGTCACTCCTGAAAGGCTCTCGGGACCATCTGGGGTTCTGGGGACTGAATCCACGCTGGTTGCATGCAAAGCAAACACCCAACCCATTGTACTATTGCTCCAGCCCTGGTATGACTTAAAATATTTTTCTTAACTATCTTTTATTTCCTTCTGGAGTCTCAATTATACATATATTAGACCATGTCACGTACTAGCTCTTGGACACTAAAATTTATCCACTTTTTTTTTCAGATTTTACTTCCTCTTAACTTTATTTTGGATATTTTATATTGACCCACATTCTAGTTCACTGATATGTTTTCTATTGTTCCTAATCTGATTTTAACATTCTGTTTAATACTATATTTCATTTTCAATGTTGTGTCCAGTTTTAAAGTTTCCATTTCTCTAACCATGCTCATTGAATAAATTTATTTTAAGCCTGGTCTTATCTGTCACTCCAAAAATCTATTTTTGGGGTTTTGTTTTTGGGTCACACCTAGTGATGCTCTGGGGTTACTCCTGGCTCTGCACTCAGGAATTACTCCTGGCAGTGCTTGGGGGACCATATGGGATGCCAGAAATCGAACCCAGGTCAGCTGCATGCAAGGCAAGTGCCTCCCCAGTGTACTATCTCTCTGACCCCTGTCTATTTCTGTTGACTGCATTTTCTTTATGTGTGGGTCACTGGTCATATTTTCTTGCTTCTTCACGTACCCAACAGTGGTTTTAAGTGCATGCCACATATCAGAGATGTTATTTGGTTGTGTGTCTGAGTCATATGCTTTTATTTTAGAGAAGCTTGAATTGTTTTCAGGCAGTTAAATTTACTTAAGAGTTTTATACTTTTGAGACTTTTGCAAAAATTTTAATAAAATGGGATAATTCACACATAGAAAAAAATACATTTTTAGGTGTACTGGACTTATGAGCTTTGACAAATGCAGAGTCAGGTAACAGCGCCATCACATAAGTAGAATTCCATTACCCTCTTCCCCCAAGCCCCCTCAGCCCTTCGTGGGCACCCCCTCCGCCCGCCCCCCCTAAGCCACTTACCCTATTCTAAACAATGTCTGCATTGTTTGTCAAGCATTGTTTTTCAGCTTCATTACGGAGGGTCTGGGCTAGTCCTTCCTCTAAGATGATTTATCTCGGCTTCTCCTGCACGGCTTTTCCGTGGACTCTGCAAAAAAGTCTCAACTCTTGACCTTGGTTGGCTGGAGCCAGATGCTGTCTTTCCCCTCTCCCTGAGTGCGTGCAGTTTCGCCTCCAGCTGAACATTCACAGGGATTTCTGGTCCCACGCAGCCTCCGAGCACCGTCTCTGCACTGCTCCCTCTCGGGGTGCCCTGCTCCCGACAGTTTCCAGTCCACACCATCTCCCTAAAGCCAGATTCCTCCCCTGGGTTCAGCAAATCTCTGAGATTCTTGCATTTCTCTTTCCTGCATCATGATCTGAAATAGATATCTGGCAGGACACTGGGGGAAGACACCCAAGCTCCCTGCGGGGGTGTCAGAAGGGCCCCTCTCCAGCACGTCCAGATGCAAGACCCGCCCGCCTCCCGGTTGCTCCTCGATGCCTCTGGCTTGTGTTTTCAGCCCTTCCTTTTGTTTTCCGCACACACGGAGAACATCTGTTTCATAGCCTGACACTTCTCCAAGTCGTGGGTGTCTGGCGGTTAATGTTCATTTTCACGCCTATATTTCATTCTTGTGTTCTTGTCCTTTGACCTGGGAAGGGGGTGGGGCTTATGGTCAACCGGACACTGGGGGAGTCCACTGGGGTTTGCTTCTGCCAGGAGGCCTGGGGGTATCACCAAGGGTTCCCAGGCTTTGGAGAAAATACAGACATTCACGCAAACACGAGCCCTTGGGGGCGGCAGAGCCTTGGGGGTGACAGAGGCCCACGGGGGCCCTGCACCGAAACACGTTTCTCTTGGGAATGGGGACATTCCGTTTTCCTGGTCATTCTGTGCGTCTCAGCCAGCCCAGAGCAGTCTCTGGGGCCTCACTGGACACTGACCATCTCATCCAGGTTCCAAGACTGTGACCCTATGACAGGCCCAGACCAGAGGGACAATTCTGGCAGCCAGGTATGGGAGCCGCCTGGAGCTCGGTGACGCTGGACTCTGAGCGCTGGACCTTCCTGGGCGTTCTGAGCACCCATGGGAGGCACCCTGGGCCCTGGCAGCTCAGCCAAGCCCCACGCCAGCAGGGTGGGCACGCTGGCCCGGCCGGCCCACTAGAGATCCAAGCTGGACCTTGTGCCTGCCTTCTGCTTTGGGTTCTGGCGCACAGGCGGGGAGGCCGGGAGGGCGTTGGGGTGCCCAGGACCCCCGACACCTGCCAGCACCGTGGGAATTACAGGACGCAATTTATTTGAAAGGCAGCTGGCCACTTCTGCCCCACTGCAGGGTGTGGACAGTCACACATGAATCTTTTCAGAGGAAGGGCAAGGAGTCAACCTTGCAGACGTCAGATGAAAAGCTTCTCCCGGGAGGGAGCTGGGGGCAGGGGCCTCTCACCCCAAGAACAAACAGCCCCTTGGGGTCACTGCCGGCTCCTGGCCCAGAGTGGTGGCGAGTCTGCCTCTCTGAGGCCCTCACTGAGCTGCTGGTACCACTCGGGCCCGGGCCCAGGCTGCTCTGCCGAGGCCTCCTCAGGCCTGTCTACCCTGGCACCTGGTGGCAGGGGGGGGGCACCAAGGCTGCCCCTGGGCATCATGGCTCTTGCCCTGCCCCCCTCTCTTCCTGCCCCGGTGCCCCATGACCCCCTTGGCCCCTTCTCCAGTGCCCTCGGCCTGTCCATCTCCTTCCACCCTCCTCTTCCTCTCACCCCACTTCCCGCGCAGGTCAGAGCCCGAGTCCTTCTTCCCCAGGCCCAGGGACGCAGGGTCCATCCGGGCCCCATCCGTGGGGTCCACCCTCGCAGCGAGGATGTTCCCGTGGGAGAAGTCTCAGGTGGATCTGCCGGGCCATCACGGACACACGGGGTCGGAAACGCTCCCAAGGACGTGGCCTCAAACAGCAGCATGTGGGGTCCCGTGGGCCTCGGGGAGCCGGCCCGTCCCCCGGCCGTCCCCAGGCGAGGAGGCTTGTTTATTGAACAGAGCTGGGGTTCTGCAGCGCCGGGCCTGGCGCTGGGGGCAGGGGGGCCGGGGGCAGCCTCACTTCTTGGGGGGCTGCTTCTGAGAGGTGGGCGACTTCTTACTGGTCTTCTTTTCGGTTTTGATGACGGGACTCGGCTCCTCTTCCGGCGGCGGCGGGGGTGACGGCTTCACTCTGGGGAGAGAGAAGCGGGTGCTGGCCGGGGCGGAGAAGGCTGTGTGGACAGTGTGAGGGACCCCGGCTGGCCTTCTGGCCCGGGCAAGGGTCGGCGTCCTGGCACGGCTGCTCTCCTGTCTGCAGGAGGAGACAGGGCCGGCTGCGGGCAGCCTTTGGGCAGGTCGAAGAGTTCCCATGGGCACAGGGGCAGTGTCCACCCTCCACAAGCACGGGACAGTGTCCACCCTCCATGAGCACGGGACAGTGTCCACCCTCCACGAGCACGGGACAGTGTCCACCCTCAATGAACACGGGACAGTGTCCACCCTCAATGAACACGGGACAGTGTCCACCCTCAATGAGCATGGGGCAGTGTCCACCCACCAAGGTCACAGTGGACAGTGTCCACCCTCCACGAGCACGGGACAGTGTCCACCCTCCACAAGCACGGGATAGTGTCCACCCTCCACGAGCACAGGACAGTGTCCACCCTCAATGAGCATGGGGCAGTGTCCACCCTCCAAGGACACAGTGGGCAGTGTCCACCCTCCATGGGCACAGTGGGCAGTATCCACCCTCCACGGGCTTAGAGGTCAGTGTCCACCCTCCACGGGCTTAGAGGTCAGTGTCCACCCTCCACGGGCTGACAGGCCTGGGCTGTGGGGTCCAGCACCACATGCACGAAAGGCCCCTATCATGCCCTGGCCCTGACGGCTACTCCCGAGAGCACCCGATGCCCCCACAGCCGGTGCTGGTGAAACGGGGCGGCTGAGATGGGGCGCGGTCTCCCGAGGCCACCCCCAGGCCCCCCGGGTGCCGCCTACTTCTCAGTGACCACCAGGTACTCCTTCTCCAGGGCCAGCGAGGACAGGCTTCCTTGGGTGTCTTCTGACTGGGCCCTCTTGGCAGTTTCGGGGTCTTCCGGGACGGCGTTGGAGACCAACATGCTGCAGGGGGTGGGGGGGTGCTCAGGAGGCCCGGGGCAGGGCCCAGAGCCGGGAGCCCCCCGCAGCCCTCCTGGTGTCCAGCTCCCAGGGAGAAAGGGGATTCTCCCGGCGTCGGCCCTCTGGGCGCGCTGGGCTCAGTCTCTAAGGACGGGCCACACGAGAGAGGCCGGAGGGACGGGTGAATCTTGTGTCCCCTCCCCCCCACCAAGGGCACACAGCAGGATCACCAGCCTGGGCACCCCCCCAGAACACGATGGCACTGGGACCGAGGGGCACAGCACATGGGGTGACCTGAGGTGAGGCCACACGGAACAGACCTGGGGCCGTCATCAGAAGGGGACCCAGACGGGACACTGACGGGGGACACGGACATGCAACGGGCCGACTCCCAGAGAGACAGGAGGAATGTGGCAGTCAGGAGCCCCCGGAGCCAGACAGCACCGGCCCCCCTCCGCCCTTCCCCTGGGCCTCTGCCTCCGCGTTCCCGGGTGCCATGATCCTGAGTGTGGCACCCGAGGGCGCCGGAAAGGGACTCTGGGAGCCCCGGGCTTCTGCTCCGCTCGCCGCGTGGAACCCCTGGGCTGGAGCGTGGCTGAGCTGCTGCTGGCCCCGGGGGTCCCCGCCTGCTCCCCCTGCTCCCTGCACCCTCAGAGCCCAGCACGGGGACTACGCGGGGCCCGGAGCCCCTCCACGATGCCCCCTGCCCGCCAGGCCTCACTTGAACTTGTAGTCCTCCGGCAGGAAGGAGCCCGAGGCGCAGTCCTGGCGGGCCTGGGAGATCTGCCTCAGCAGGTCCTGGCGGCTCAGCCCGTAGCCGTTCAGGACGCAGCCCCCAAAGACAAGCTTCCCGGAAGCGAACATCTGCAGGGGCGTGGGGGGAGAGCAGGGGACTGGGCGCAGGCCTGGGGGAGGGGGGGTGCAGCCCCTCAGCGTCAGCGCCCGCGTGGGGAGCCGGCGCCGGGCCCCGGGGCCGCGGGACTCACCAGGACCATGCCCCGCTCCACCGAGTGCTTCTGCACCATCAGCGGCGGGGCCTCCTGCAGGGGACCGTCCAGGTCGTAGCACAGCAGACGGAAGGGGTCGCGCCAGCTCTGCGGGACAGGGAGGTGACAGGGTCTCGCGTCCCACACGCCCAGCCAGCCGCGGTGTCCCCGAGCCCCACACAGCACCCGACTCCCCGGGCACAGTCCCCGCCCTGGCACTGGGGCCTGCCGGAGGGAGCCCCACAGAGACGGGACGGGAGCAGCCAGAGCGCCCTGGTTCCTGGAACACAAGCACGCACGTGCATGCTCACATACGCACGCACACATGCATGTGCACACACATATACACTACAGACACACATGTATGCGCACACACACACTACACACTACACACATATGCATGCTCACACACACATACCATAGATACACATGCACACATGTGCACATACATGCACACATACCATACTAAATATGCGCAGTTGCACAGTGCAATACACACAAGTGTGCATGCATTAGCACACACACATGTGTGCACACACACGCACACATGCACACACACACACAAACACACTGTCCCTTCGGGCACATCCCATCACTAAACGCGTTCAGTGCACAGGCGTGGCCCTCCACCCCTGGAGGTCCTGACCCCACCTCTTCCCGGGTGTCCTGCTCAGTCGGCCTCTAGCCCGGCCATTCTGTCTCAAATGTGAACCCGCCAGCCGCACCCCCCCCCCCCCCCCCCCCCCCGTGCTCGCCACGGCTCGGGGCACTCAGGACCAGGCTGCTCAGCATCCCACGTCTGCCTGCCCTCTGCGGCCTGCAGAGCCGACCGCCCTGACAGGCCCGCCCTGGGCACCCTGTCCCCACCCCCTGTCCTGGGCGCCCCCTGCCCCAGGGCTCCTGGAGCTGTCCAGTCTGGCGCCCAGGGCCTGCGGGCAAGGCTGGTCCCCGGCCAGGTGCGCCCCTGGGTCAGGCCCGGGGACAGGCGCAGACGCTGGGCCACTGTCTGAGTACCGCTGCGCCTTGGCGCACAGTGGGGCGTCGCCTGCACAGCCCCGCCCCCCGCCCCCCGCCCCGCACCACTGCCCAGGCCCGGGGCCCACCTGGATGCAGGGCGAGCCGCGGCCCTGCTGCCGTTGGCTGTACAGCGAGTCCAGCTGCCACTGCAGCTGGGCCGTGCCGTCGCGGTTCTGGCCCGAGAAGATGCCGAACACCAGCACCTGGCTGGGGTCGCGCGCCGCCGCCAGGAAGGCCTCCAGCTCCACGTCCGACACCTGCGGCGGCCTCCCCACGCAGCGGCAGCCGCCCCGCGTGTCCTCCTTGCGCAGGCGCCTGCGCAGCAGCAGCGGGCAGTCGGACGGCGAGGCGGCCCACGGGGCGGGACCCGGCGCCTCCACGGCCTTGGTCCTGGGGGGCGAGGGGCGGGGCGGGGGGGGGAAGCCGGCCCGTGAAGCTGCGCGGGCGCCCGCAGTGCTCAGGAGTCCCCCGCCCCCGGCTTCCTCCGCTTCGGGAGCGCGTCCACCCCCTCCACCGAGCCAGCGGGGACTGTCCCCGCCTGCCCCACGCTCAGGGAAGGCCCAGCCGGGACGGCCACCAGCACATCGCTGGCCCGGGGGGACTGGGCGGCTGCAGGCCCGAACCCTGCTCGGGCCTGTCCCACCCCGCCCACACACACAGGCTCTGGGTCCTGTTCAAACCGCGGCCAGGCCACTCCAAAGTCACTGACGGGGACCCAGGCACTGAGTCCACCTGCAGAGACTGGGCGAAGAGTCTGTCTGTGCTCCCGGTCTCCCCGGCAGCTGGGCCCGAAGCTGACCCAGACTCCAGTGATCACCGGCAGCAAGGAAGAAGGCCCCCACACGAAGGGTTTGGAAAGGTCGCTAAGGGCCAGAGAGGTAGCACAGCGGGTGGGGTGCTTCCCTTGCATGCGGCCAAGCCAGGTTACATCCTCCGGACCCTCGATAGCACCCCCCTGAGCACTGCCAGCAACGATCCTGAGTGCAGAGCCAGGAGTAACTACTGAGCATCACTGGGTGTGGCCCAGAATCAAACAAACAAACAAATAAAAAAGTCATTAAATAGATTACTACAATCTGCGGCTGGAGCGATAGCACAGCGGGTAGGGCATTTGCCTTGCACGCGGCCGACCTGGGTTCGATTCTCAGCATCCCATATGGTCCCCAGCATCCCATATGGTTCCCTGAGCACCGCCAGGAGTAATTTCTGAGTGTAGAGCCAGGAGTAACCCCTGTGCGTCGCCAGGTGTGACCCAAAAAGCAAAAAAAAATAAATAAATAAATACAGATTACTACAATCTACCCCAAGGAATACCACCACGCCCAGGGAGAGAGGGAAGTTTGATTTCCAGAGCTACCACATTGTAATATTAAAAATGTTAGGTTCGGTTTTCAGCATCAAAATCTTGTGAGGCGTGAGATGAAACAAGAAAAAATGGCTAATTCGTGGGGGAAAAACACGAACCAAAACTGTCCCGGGTGAAATACAGACATTGGGCTTGGTCGACAAAACCTTTAAATTAACCACCTTAAATCAGCTCCAAGAGCTAACAGACAGTCTGAATAAAGAAAGAAAACCCAGAGAGGAGTGCAAAGAAAAATGCACCAGAGCTGAGAGGTAATACAGTGGGCAGGGCACTTGTCCTTGCATGTGGCCCTGGGTTCGATCCCCAGAACCACATACAGTCCCATGAGCACTGCCAGGAACAATCTCTGAGCACAGAGCCAGGCGTATGCCCTGAGCATAGCCGGGTGTGGCCCCATCACCCTTTCACAAACCCCACTAAAAGGCAACAGATAGCTAGGCAGTATCAAAAGTCACCACCCAGAAAACCTAGAGTTGGAAAGCACAGGAGTTGAAATGAAATACTCAGCAGCACATTGGAAAAAGCAGAGAAAGAATCAGTAAGCCTGAACAGTGACCAACTAAGAGGATCCCGTCCGAGGAGCAGAAAGGAAGAAGAATAAAATTCAGTAACACTCCCGTGAGACCCGTGGGAAATACTGACATGCACAGAGTGAGTCTTCCAGAGGCTTGGAAGAGGAAGGTGCAGAGAGTCTGTGACGTTAGGGACTGGGGAGATAATCATGTGAACCAAAATGGAAAAAATAAATAAATAAAAGGATATGTGATGATATAATCACCTCAAACTCCCCCAACTGATGAAAGACATGAGCGTACACATTCAAGAAACTCCAACTAGCATACATTTTAAAAGATGCACGTTGAGATCATGAAGTAAAATTATTGGTCTCCAAAGAAAAGCCTATCTTAAAAACAATAAAATGCCCAGAAATCTTAGAAATCTCAGAAATAGTGAGAATCCCACACCCACACCCGCCATCTCACCCGCAGAGAAACAGCCCAGCTCCACAACTAATCGTGATAAGAACACGATGCCAGCAAACCTTCCCAGGTAGACTGGTCCTGGCTGACAACTCAGGGGCCTGTAGGAACGGGGGCTGGCGGATTCCCCGCCCTGCCTGAAGGCACAGCAGCCCCCAGACATACCCGACCCCCTCCAACACAGAAACGGCCCAGCTCCACAAATGAACCTCATGCCACCGAGACACCCAACCATTCTAGTGTCACAGCTCTGGGAGTGTGTGGCCACGAATGCAGCCACATGACACTCCCACTTTCATAGTATTGACAGCCCAGTAGGAACACAGCAAATCTGATGGGAAAGTTGTGTAGAAGCCCACCCAGAGAGAGAAAGGAGTAACACAGAGGCTCAGCTTGCACAAACCAGACCAACAAATCCTCAGACAGTGACTTCAGAAGCACCATTGTGAGATAACGCAATGAGCACAAATTGACTCTTATTGATCTAAGCTTTGATGATTCCATTTGATTTGTGTTGTGACAAATGAAATAAAATAAATTTGTTTGTGCCTGTAAGGGACAGACTGGGGCAGTGGGTGGAAAACTGGGGACTTTGGTGGATGAAAGGTCACACTGGTGGTGAGATTGGTGTTGGAACACTGAATGAATGAAACAACTGCATTATGAACAACTTGGTAAATCCTGGTGTTATAAGCATTTTTTGAATTAAAAAAAAAAGCAATGAGGAAAAGG